>NC_085997.1:27199231-27546731 GCF_030014385.1 Trichomycterus rosablanca | reverse complement strand
ATGTCAAATACCAGTATGCTGGTATGCATGTTGGATAAGAAGGACTAAAGGCAAAAATCAAACCCTGGTCTTCGGAACCCATGTTGTTGTGTGGCACTTATGGTACCCGCAGCACCATCATGCCCTGCTTAAGCTATATATATATTACATAATGCACAGTTCTAATGCTTGGCAAAGCTTTTTTGCATAAATAATCTAAAAACATAACAATACCTGTATTTCACCCACAAACCACAAACATACACACACCAGACCTCATTATTATGAGTGCTTAAGCAAATTAGAACTATTTATTTAGGATCTTAGTCAATCAAGACTGAAATGCAGGTCTAGGTCAATGTGATGGAGGTCACATAAGTGAGGCTAAAAGGAAGATCTAATAATCTACTTTCTTCTGTCTGGCTCTTATCCTCCACATCCATCTTATCCGTCTATTCAATAACGCTCACAAATCAGCCACTTACGGGTCACAATTAAGCGATCATGTGCCGGATAATACGGATAAAGTGGAATCGGTTACGACACTGTAGTGGTGAGCAGGGGCTGATGTGCTGTGGCACGCTTATGAATGTGAGTGTGAGATTGTGCCGCAATCTCATAGACTGTCACCGGCGTGCTGACGAGTGACAGGCATCAGGGGAAATAACACAGGCCAGACGCATGTGGGACAGCCAACAGAAAAGGAAAATTAGTGAGTGAAAACAGAGCCAATGATGCGTGAAGGAGCCGCCATTCTTCTGCATTCTCTCTCATTATTTATCTACGTCTCTCTAACCCTTTCTCACCCTTGGTAAATGGAGCTGCACCTTAGTCCAGTTTTACTAACAATCATATGGCAGAAAGCTCTAAGAGAATGATTGCTGGAGAAAGCAAAAAAGAGGAACAAAGCACAAACAAAAGAAACAAAGCATTGGACAGAGGCACAGTGGAAGTACATTATCCTTTCAGCTGCTCATTTTAGAGTCGTGGATCATTTGGCCACATTTTAGATCTGGCACAGTTTTAACACCGGAATGCCCTTCTTGATGCAACCCTCCTATTTATCTGGATTTGAAATCAGCACTAAGGGTAATGTGTAATGTGTGTCCCCCCAATGGCTAAAGTATACGCTTGTAGGCTGAGCGTCTACATGAACAATGATTGGCTTGTTCGTAGGGTGGATGTCTAAGAGGAATTCTCATAACTGATGCAATTATGACCTTTGCTTGCTGATTGATGAGAGATACTGAGATCGGTGTGTGTGACTCTCCATACACGAGACTGAGCCCCACATGAAATCGCTTCATGCAGGTGAAAAGATGCAGTCGGCTAGTGCACACGTGTCGAAGGGTTAGTCACGGCTCTCCTTGATCAGGAGTGGAAGTCAGCATAAGTAAAGAGGAAGAGAAATGCAATCGGGTAATTGGATATGACTAGATTGGGAGGAAAACTCATAAGTATAATTCTGGCATGTGGCAAGCTAAAAACGCATCTGTTAAGCCGCCAAATGGTAACGTGTGCTTTATTAATACATATAATGTGCTTTCACTGCTGGTGTGGTATAATGGTAAGAGCCAGGCTGCTGGTAACAGATGCCTGATGAGTTTTGGGGGTTTGAATCCCAGGTTATGCTCATAAATACAGAAGGCAGATACGTTTTTATCTTGGCACATGCCAGAATTATACTGTAGCTATGAGGTTTAAGGTTTTATCTGAATAAAAAAAATCCAATCATGACTTGGCTAAAAAAAAGTGAAACTGTAATGCTGGGTGAAGTAAAAATAACAATGTGAGTCAGAGTGCAAATTATGCAGTGAGAATTGAAGGGCGGTCAACAATAAATGCTAACATCAGCTAGTTTCTATGTTTTGCCTGAAGTTACAGTTTAGCTAACTAAAGAACTACTTTTTTGGGGTTTCCAAGTATTAATTAGGAGGGTCAGACCATCCCATTCCCCTCTTAATGTGAACCATGATGTGCAGACGTCTGACTTGGTCATGGTTTCGACTGCCAAGTTTAATTTTATAAAGAAGAAAATTAAATGCTAAATTATAGAAAAATAGTGTCCACACACACATACACACACCCATTCACTTATAGGGCAATTCAGTGTCTCCAATTACCCTCACTTGCATGACTTTGGGCTGTGGGAGGAAACCGGAGCATATCCCAGCTTTTCAATGGGTGCAAGGCACACAGTAACACCCTGGTCAGGAAGCCAGTCCATCACAGGGCAGACACACAAACACACACACATACACACACCCATTCACTTATAGAACAATTCAATGTCTCCAATTAACCTCACTTGCATGTCTTTGGACTGTGGGAGGAAACCGGAGCTCCCGAAGGAAACCCACGTGGACACGGGGAGAACATGCAAACTCTACACAGAAAGGACCCGGACCGCCCCCACCTGGGGATCGAACCCAGGACCTTCTTGCTGTGAGGCGATAGTGCTACCAACTTAGCCACCGTGCTGCCCTGTGTCCAAATTTGTGGTAAAAAAATTGGAATGGTCATTTTTGGTTTAAATAGTTTGCCAAGTTTAGTATAGTTACAGAAATAAGGTGTGAACCTCAACACACAGCACCAGCATCACATGACATTTAATCAGTTGGAGACAGTCTCAACATTTCTCCATGAGTGTGTACCTCACACATTTTTGTTTATGTGATGATTGGTTATTAATATCAAGCCTCAACAGGCTACGCTCATCAGTGAACTACTGAAATCATAAAGCTTTACATACTGCAATAAAGGCTCTACTTATCATTTCTCTTCTAATCGTATAATCACTTATAATTAACACTTTCAGAGCAACTGGGGGGTGGGGGGCATATACGTGTAATTAAACCCAATGAGAACTGAGTATCTAAACTAATTCCTTTTAAATCTCTATTGTTCTATAAAAACACAGACCAATTCACACACACACACACACACACACACACACACACACACACACACACACACACACACACACACACACACACACACACACACACACACACACACACACACACACACACACACACACACGGTCTTTCGTCTGACTCATTACAATAAATTTTATGACCTCCAGTGTGAGCAGCTCCACTTTAATGTAAAAGTTGCTTCATGCTATGGTTTTGTACAGTCGTACGATGTCCACAGAAAATCTGAAAGCAGGCTGGCAGCTCGGAAAACATCTCTCAGAACCAGTGACTGGTTAGTTCATTTTATGAACGGGTGTGAATGAAACAATTTCTGTGTGTAACTAAGTGAGATAGCGGTAGCCTAGTGCAGGGGTTTTCAACCATTTTGGACATGCGCCCCCCTCCGCGTGCCGACCGCAAATTTGCACCCCGAACCTGACCCCCCCCACACACCACCAATGCCTCCCCCCCACCACCAACAACAACTCTCAAACAGAAACCATTGCAAAAGCTCTTGACAGACTAAAATAATATAATTAACGCTGTGCCCTGGATTATCCCTAAAAAAGTGTACGTTTCTTTTGCGCTTAAAGACCAAATTTTTTTCATTGTTTATTTTCATCATTTCTGAATTTAACAAACAAATAAAGCCTAACATGGCTTACACTTTCTTTCTTTTTTTTTAATGCATTTTCTCCCCATTTTCCTCTTGGTTTAGCGCACTCAATTTTTTCGTCTTCCGCTGCTACCAAAGATACCCGATTGCATCCGAGGAGAGCACAACGCTGTACACGCCTCTTCCGACACATGTACAGCCCTCCTCTTCTCGCCCCTGCTTTCTGCACAGGCGTCTCTTCCGCCAATCAGGGTCCTTACACAGCGTATGAAGACCCACACCCCGTATGGCCCCCACCCTGCAGATACGCTGGCCAATTAGTATCTGCTGCAGGAACTGCCAATTATGCCCGCTAGATGGCGCCCAGCCGACCGGAGGCAACACCGAGTTTCGAACTGAGGAGTTCAGAAACTCGGTGCTGGTGTGCAAGCGGAGTATCCCGCTGTGCCACCTGGGCGCCTCATGCTTTATTTCTGTGTTTACTATGCTGCCGCTGGTTTAGTTTTCTACTACACAACAATAGCTCTGCTTTACGACATTCATTTCATACTGCTTGCAGATCCAATTCCAGAAATCACACTGCAGCCTTTACATTTTACAGGTTTCTTCTAAGGGGCCATAAAAGCAACTTGAAAGAGCCAAACACTGCTCCGGTAAAGCTGAGATCGTATTTCAATACATACGTGTTTGCATGCAGCTTTTAAATGTAGCGGAAATATCATACATCTTCTGTCAGCCTAGATTATTACAACAGATACTTACAACAAACCACAGACTGAAAAAAGACATGCTTGTTTAGGTAAAAAAAAATAATACAATGGGTCATATTGAAAAGTTCAGTGATTCCACAGTGATCTTTACATGGTGTGGCACTTACAAAGGATGCTACTTTTCCAACATATAAATTTAATAAACTTCTGCCCTGCTAGAACTGCCTCAGCCTTTTATTGTAAACAAACAAAGAAACCATGGTCCACACAAGATCATGGTCCACAGAACAGGGCTGGTAAAGGCCAATCTCTCTTGCATTTTTTAGAGACTCTAAGAGGAACATCAGGGGAAGAACATTGGGGTTTTTTTTTCGTGGCCGGACGCTGCACAGACATCTAAAATGCAGATATGCAATGTTAAGCATCAGCTGGAGTGCAGTTAAGTACAATACATTTGGAGTGTGGTGCAGTGGAGGCACATTTTACCACAATTGGAAGATGAATCATGGCTTGGCCACTGCTTTTAACTATGATGTGTAGACCGAAACACACATTGTACACCGATCAGGCATAACATTATGACCACTGACAGGTGAAGTGAATAACACTGATTATGTCTTCATCACGGCACCTGTTAGTGGGTGGAATATATTAGGCAGCAAGTGAACATTTTATCCTCAAAGTTGATGTGTTAGAAGCAGGAAAAATTGTGATGGCTAGACGACTGGGTAAGAGCATCTCCAAAACTGCAGCTCATGTGGGGTGTTCCCAGTCTGCAGTGGTCAGTATCTATCAAAAGTGGTCCAAACCGGCGACAGGGTCATGGGCGGCCAGGGCTCACTGATGCACGTGGGGAGCGAAGGCTGGCCCGTGTGAAGGCTGGCCCAACAGACAAGCTGCTGTAGCACAAATTGCTGAAGAAGTTAATGCTGGTTCTGATAGAAAGGTGATAGAAAGAATATACAGTGCATCACAGTTGCAGGGCTGTTTTGGCAGCAAAAGGGGGACCAAGGGGTACTAATGTTATGCCTGATCAGTGTATGTTGTCCTTATGCGTCATGTAAAAACACTTTAGATCTTCTAGTGGGGGTGGCACTTTCAAGGTTTGTTCTGACAGACCATAAAAGCTGTTCCAATTAAGTCAAATACAACCTGCCATAATGTACAGTACAAGGCTGAACGTATAGACAAATAAAATGAGTCACACTGTAGAGCTCAGAGAAGCAGTTCCATTTAACGTGTGTGGCGTTTAGCGGACGCTTGTATTCAAAGAGACTTACAATTACGACTGAACACAATGCAAGCAATTGAGTTTTAAGTCTCTTGCTTAGGAGCTCCACAGTGGCAACTTGGCAGTGGTGGGGCTTGAACCAGCAACCTTCAGATTACTAGTGTATTACCTTAACCACTGACCTACCACTCCCCCATGTGTAGCAGCAACAAAACAATGTAAGCGCTAAAAGGATGCCATGGCTACACACTTACCTAGCCTCAGTATGTAACGAGCCAAGTATTAACTAAAGCGGTGTAAAGCAATTTACCACTGGACTCCGGACCAGCGGAGGCACATTCTTTGAGGTAATAAATTATACTTTAATGTGTTTGGGCTTTTCTTTTTTTTTACAAACACATATATATATACACACACACACACACACACACACACAGTGCTCTTTCCATTGCCTCACGGTCAATACATTTCAGCACCTCCAGTCTCGACAGCTCGACTCACATTACACTTTGCACTTTTCTTAGAGAGCCATCTGCACTTCTGTCTAAATGACCAGAGACAGTACAAACACAAGCCAGCTAGCATCTGTGCTCAGAGTGCTAAAAGGATTTACTGAAAATGCCTGCAGGGGTAGTTTTTTTTTTTTTTCAACTGCTAGCAAAACAGACATGAATGAACCAGATAAGAAAGCTGCTATATGTTTACACTCTGCTGTGTACATAGTGCATGTGCTGGGTGTGAGGATAGGTCAGTACCTGCTGAGAGGATAGCTCTAGCTGGTCAGGGATACATGCCTAAACAAAGCCATGAAATTAAAACCACCTCCTTGTTTCTACAAGCACTGTCCATTTTATCAGCTCCACTTACCATATAGAAGCACTTTGTAGTTCTACAATTACTGACTGTACTCCATCTGTATTTACCCTGTTCTTCAATGGTCATGACCTCCACAGGACCACCACAGAGCAGGTATTATTTAGGTGGTGGATCATTCTCAGCACTGCAGTGACACTGACATGGTGGTGGTGTGTTAGTGTGTGTTGTGCTGGTATGAGTGGATAAGACACAGCAGTTCTGCTGGAGTTTTTAAACACCTCACTGTCTCTGCTGGACTGAGCATAGTCCACTAACCAAAAATATCCAGCCAACAGCGCCCCGTGGGCAGCATCCTGTGACCACTGATGAAGGTGTAGAAGATGACCAACTCAAACAGCAGCAATAGATGAGCGATCGTCTCTGATTTTACATCTACAAGGTGGACCAACTAGGTAGGAGTGTCTAATAGAGTGGACAGTGAATGGACACAGTATTAAAAAAAACTCCAGCAGCACTGCTGTGTCTGATACACTCATACCAGCACAACACACACTAACACACCACCATCATGTCAGTGTCACTGCAGTGCTGAGAATGATCCTCCACCTAAGTAATACCTGCTCTGTAGTGGTCCTGTGGGGGTCCTGACCATTAAAGAACAGGGTCAAAACAGGCTTAAAAAAAGTATGCAGAGAAATAGATGGCTTACAGTCAGTAATTGTAGAATTACAAAGTGCTTCTATATGGTAAGTGGAGCTGATAAAATAGACAGTGAGTGTAGAAACAAAGAGGTGGTTTTAATGTTATGGCTCAGTGTATATTTCCTTTTATTTTTTTATAAACCATTTAATTCAGAATGGGTAGACATGGGTCCAGCGTCACCCAGAGACACTAGACACAGGGCAAAATTTAAATCTAACCACAGTTATTGCACAAGGGCAAACTAGAGCAACTGAAGGAAAACATACCTTACATACAGTACATCGGCAGTGACTAGAGGTGAGGTTATCATCTGACTTTTTTGGTAAAGTCTGATTACTAATCATATATTTTTTATTATTATTATTATTATGGTCCAACTTTCTGGGAAGTAATATAACCTAGACATCGTGATAATTCATCACAGGGCAGCACATTTACATCAATACATACGCTTACTCACACACAGCTAAGAGCAGCTTACAGAAGCCCAGAAGGAGTCTGTCTTGTTTTTAAGTGGTGGAAGGAAACCGGGAAAACATGCCAAACTTCAGGAACAGACAGAGACTGGAGGATCAGTGCCGCTTTGCTCGACCCAAACTCTCCAAAGTTAAACCAAAAGTTACCAAAGTTAAAATTGTGAAAAGTTAAAAGTGTGGTTTGTTTCTATATATTTATGTATTTTCTCCCATTTTCTTCCAATTTAGTGTAGTCAATTTGTCTTCCGCTGATGGGGATGCATTTGAGGTGGGTATATTGCTGCTCACGTGCCCTCCAACATGTGCGCACATATGTCTTAGCTGACCACTTCTTTTCACCCATGCATTCTGCACAGGCGCCTCTCTATCTGATAATCAGTGTCCTTACACAGCGTTTGAAGACCCCACCCACATAGTCCGGACATCCCGCCCTAGCAGATACGGTGGCCAATTATTTTCTGCTGAAGAAAATGCCAATTATGCCCACTAGATGGTGACCAGTGGCAACGCCGAGTTTCAAACTGAGGAGGAGGAATCTCGCTGGTGTGCTAGTGGAATATCCCACTGCGCCACCTGGGCGGCTCAAAGTCATTTGTTAACACAGTATGTATCCATGTACCTTTAGATTTAACTACATTTCATAATAGCACAGTAGCTAAAAAATAAATAAAGGAATACAAAAATGCCTTGTTTGTTTGTTTATTAGGATTGTAATGTCATGTTTCACACCCTTCGGTTACATCCACGACAGAAACGGTAGTTACTCTTTACACAAGATTCATCAGCTCACAAGGTTATATCGAACACAGTCATGGACAATTTAGTGTCTCCAATTCACCTCACTTGCATGTCTTTGGACTGTGGGAGGAAACTGGAGCTCCCGGAGTAAACCCACGCAGATATGCGGAGAACATGCAAACTCCACACAAAAAGGACCCAGACCATCCCACCTGGGAATCAAACCCAGGACCTTCTTGCTGTGAGACGACAGTGCTACCCACTTAGCCTTGTAAATAATTAAACTAATTTAGTGTCTGAGTAGCAGAACAGCACTGAGACAATCCACACTGTTTCATTTTTGGATTGTACAAAATATTTATTAACTAGGCTATTTTTCATTAGTTGGGTTAAGAGTAAGAATACGACTTCCCTAAACCCATCCGAGGTGTAAACTGTAGGTAGAGGAGTGAGCCCGTCCCAAAATTCCTTTAGTTTCCACTTTAAGAATTTAAAAGTTCCAACAGTTTAATGCATAGACAACAATAACTCAGTAAGTAAATACTTCCACTGTCTGACAAACCTCCAACACAGCACATCTGTAACCTGACAGAAACAAACACAGATACACTGATAAGAATAAAATAATACTAATTACTAAGAACTAATTATGTTGCAGCTTAAATGAATTATTTGTAATTAGGTAAGGATGTTGGATCAATATTTTTTGTAATAAGTGGCTTGTAGTGTAGCAGCTACATAATTAAATGTTACATAATTTAACATGAACAGTATAATCAAATACATTATCGGAGCAGAGCTAGATCTTTTAAGAATTACTCGGTGGGTAGCACTGTCGCCTCACAGCAGGAAGGTCCTGGGTTCAATGCATGTTCTTCTTGTGTCTGTGTGGGTTTCCTACGGGTGCTCCGGTTGCCTCCCACAGTCTTAAGACATGCAGTCAGGTTAATTTAAGATACCAAAGTCACCCTAGGTGTGGCATTGTTTGTGTGTGTGTGTGTGTGTATGGGTCGATGGACTGGCAACCTCTCCAGAGTGTTTCCTGCTTTTTGCACCGCAACCCGGAAGGATAAAGCTGAGGTTAAAAAGACAATGAATAAATGAATGTCTTATGTTCTAATCCTGCACTGCTTAACTTTATTGATTTTTCATTTTTTTTTCCAGCTAGGTGGTTTGTTGATTAAACCTTCAGATTGCAGACTATGGGTCCGTCTGAAAACCTAATGAGCTCTACATGAACACATTTTTACGTTATGCTACGTGTGCTACCGATGAAAAGGCTGTCTAAATTCTTAGATACCTTAAAATGCTGCCTACTAGGTGCCTTATTTCAAAACTATAAACTGACTGAATGATGTAGGAGCATCTGATGCTTGCGGTGAAGGCAACCCTAGTAGACAATTTAACTGTTTTCAGTACACAGAGGGAGGTGTTATCTGGCATACTAGCAGATTGTGTCACCTCAGCCTTTTGGCTTAAATGGCCTAAGGCTAATTCTGTCAGCTTGGTAAGCTAAAACTGCGGTGACATAATCGCAGGGGCGCTGTCTAAGAAGTACGGCTAAATAATCTGCTTTATAAGCTTGATGTCTTATTAGAATCCTCTCTACTTAGGCAGCTGCCTAGGTAGACAGTAAGGCGCAAGGAAGCTCACTAGGTTTTCAGACAGACCCAATGTGAAAATTTTATAAATATGATGTTTTTATAGAATTTAAATTTTATATAAATATATCATTGACTGGATTGCATTGAACTGATTGTGACATTATTAAAAGTAAGATATATTTAAAGAAGTGAATTATTACAACTGACCTATGTACAGGTACATTTATAAAATGTTGACAGATGAGCATCATCGTAACAAAAATGTTTATATGTGGTAAGTAAAGTGTTGACACAGAGTATATAAGTGCGGTAAGCCATAACAGTAAATGTACAGAATGCTCCACTGTTCCCTGACATAGCAGAGGCACAACAAATAGTGCAGCAGCAGTTGGGTATTGGGACTTGGTTAACCGAAAAGAACGGACACCCTTTAGATTTATTTGGTCTTACTACACATAAAGTGTAAAATGTGCACATTGTTTACATCAACCCAGCCTCAAGGTACGACTGAGAGCAACGGCCTCAAAACAGCACTTGTGTCAACACTGATACGGCCAACAATGCTGACGTGGAGCAACACTGACAGCTGTGACAGCAATGATAAGTGGGGCAAAGCTGAGGTGTGACTGCACAAATGTGAGATAGAACTGACATAAGAACTGGCTAATATGTAACAGCACTAATACACATTGCAGCACTAACAGTGTGACAGTACTGACTTGTGAAATCACAGACAGATGTGACAGAACTGCAGTGCGTAACAACATTAACCTTTATCCAGCCAATAAAATGTTACGCCTACACACAGAAATCCCAATAAATTACTGAAAGTCAGTCTATAAATAGCTACATAGAGGACTCACTTCCATATTTGTCATTTGTGTTATTGCATTATTGATCGGTATAGGCCATGGATTAACATGTGGGGAGTTCCATCCACGGGTCAGCAGTGCCATTTCAGTCTCCGTACATAAGATAGGACATGTGATTGCATAGACATGTGACGGTACTGACATGATAGCACTATAAATGTGTAACTGCAATTGCAATAGTGACATTAATTATTACAGTTCTCACCTATATGAAAGCAATGACAATTGTGACATCACTGACAATTATTACAGTTCTTACATATATGACAGCACTGACAACTGTGATAGCACTGACATGTTTGATGGCACATATGTAAATGTGTAACTACAATAGCAATTGTGACATCACTGATAATTATTCAACAGTCCAACACATGTGACAGCAAGGACATGTTTGACTGCATAGACATGTGACAGTACTGACATGACAGCACTATAAATGTGTAACTGCAATAGGAATTGTGACATCACTGACAATTTTTACAGTTCTATCTCATGTGACAGCACTGACATGTTTGACTGCACAGATGTGACAGTACTGACATTTTTAACTGCACAGATATGTGACAGTACTGACATGACAGCACTATAAATGTGTAACTACAATAACGATTGTTACATCACTGACAATTATTACAGTTTTCACCTATATGACAGCACTGACATGTTTGACTGCATAGACATGTGACAGTACTGACATGATAGCACTATAATTGTGTAACTAGGGCCAGTGATAGCTCAGTGGTTAAGGTACTGGACTAGTAAACAGAAGGTTGCCGGTTCAAGCCCCGCCACCACTAAGTTGCCACTGTTGGGTCCCTGAGCAAGGCCCTTAACCCTCAATTACTCATCGTGTTCAGCTCATTGTGTAAGTCGCTTTGGATAAAAGCGTCTGCTAAATGCTGAAAATGAAAATGTAAACTACATTAATAATTGTGACATCACTGACAATAATTATAGTTCTAACTCATATGACAGCACTGACATGTTTGACCGCATAGACATGTGGCAGTACTGACCATGTGACAGTACTGACATAAAAGCATTATAAATGTGTAACTACATTAATAATTGTGACATCACTGATAATAATTACAGTTCTAACCCATGTGACAGCACTGACATGTTTAACTGCACAGATGTGGGACGGTACTGACATGACAGCACTATAAATGTGTAACTACAATAGCAATTGTGACATCACTGATGATGTCCAACCCATGTGACAGCAATAACCTGTTTGACAGAACTGATGGACACTGTCAGTTCTAACTGCACCAAGTCATGTGATCAAACACTAGATCAAATAGTTGCTTTATTTATTTCCAGTCAAATCCAACTTTAATGGCTATAGCAGAGCTAAAATGGTTTTCATGGGAGCCTGAACTGGTCTCCCACTGAAACCCACTGTCACCTGTGTACGAATGAGGCTAAACACACTCGGTTTATAGGGAATGGCCTGGATAATCCTTATTGCCACACTGCACTGCTTACTGGCATGGATTACCGACCTTCCCACCGGTCTGGATTTGGGGCTTTGTAAGAAAGAACACCAAATACTCTACAGATTTTCAGGACAATGCTCTGGATGCTCATCTTTGTCCCCATGTCGTAAATTTCTTTCAAGCAGAAAAATTGGGCATCATTACTGACAGCCTGGGTGGCTCTGAAATCTCATCTAAAAAGCCCTGTGAAACTATCATCCCCAAGCAACTACTCTGATAAAAACAGAGCTTAGTTATCACAGCCTTTCCTTTCTCAAGACATAATAAAGCTGCTTTCTTTTTTAGATATTGACCTGTCAGTGCATAATCTTCACGAGTATCACTTTTCTGAATCAGCAGAAACAGTCAGGAACTGGTTTGACCTTCTGCCAGGTTTGCGAGGTGCTCCGGCTCAGACTGTAGCAGACTGTAGGATAATTCATAAAGTTAAAAGCTTCGACTGAAAGCGCAGGATGGATATTAACACCCACACATAAGGCTCATTTCTGTTCTCATAAATGTTAATCGAATTTGTTCTTTATCCATCAAGACAATTCCAGGCCTGAATTTAAAAAAATTAGCCCGCCTGACTTAGCATAGACATTTCAATAGTCTGGAATTTGTCACGCATTGTTTCCCCTGAGTATGATTCTGCAAATATTACAACATTACTATTATTAAATATTACTAACCAGCACTTGAATTTCCAATCATATTGGCACATGACGACCTATTCATTCTTTCATTCATTCATTTATTCATTCACTGTCTGTTTTGCCACAGCGTTATCCTATTCAGGGTTGTGGTGGGTATTATTCACCAGGAGAAAAGTAAGAAACAACCTGGACAGCTGATCACAGAGCAAACACACACACACAGAGACTCAAAGACATTTTGTATCTGCAATTAACCTGACTGCATGTCTCTGGACTGTGGGAGAAAACCAGAGCCTCCGGAGGCGACAGTGCTACCCACAGAGCCACCGTGCCGCCCACATGCCAATCTAATATGAATAAATAGTATGTATTAATAGAACTTATAAAGGTCATGGTACTGCAACCCTATGTATGAATAATATCTTGCCCATATCTATGAATGTATTTTTTTATGTATGTTTAAGAAAGGAGCTACTTTAAGATGCCCATTTAAAATCTACAAGCTTGGCCGCTCAGGTGGCGCAGCGATAAAAACACATGCTGGAACAAGAGCTGTGATCTCGAATACATCGTATCGAGTCTCAGCTCTGCCTGTCGGCTGGGCTTAGCGACCACATGAACAACTAATGCAATTACGACCTCTGCTGGCTGATTGATGGCGCCTGCACAGAGACAGGAAAAGACTGGTGTCAGGGTGTGTCTCTCCGTACACAGTGCTGATCCGCATTGCACTCGTCAAAGTGTAGGTGACAAAATGCATACGGCTGCTGCCCATGTGTCGGAGGGGGCGTAGGTTAGTATCGTTCTCCTCAATTAGAGTGGCGATCGGCATTGGTGGAGAGGAAGCATGACGCAATCGGGCAACTGGACGTGCTAAAAGGGAGAAAAAGGGGAGAAAATACATAAACAAAATTTTTTTTTTTTAAATGTATGCATTTTCTCCAGATTTAACATAGTCAATCTGTCTTCCGCTGCTGGGAATCCCTGATTGCATTTGAGGAGGGTATGTTGCTGCTCACGCCTCCTCCGACACGTGCGCAGTTCTAGCGGACTTCTGCACAGGTGCCTCTATCTGCTAATCAGGGTCCTTACACAGCGTTTGAAAACCCCACCCACATAGTCCGGTCATTCCGCCCCCTAGCAGACACGGTGGCCAATTAGTGTCTGCTGCAGGCACTGCCAATTATGCCCGCTAGATGGTGCCCAGCCGACCAGTGGCAACGCTGAGTTTCGAAGCAAGGAGTTCAGAATCTCGGCACTGGTGTGCTAGTGGATTATCCCGCTGCGCCACCTGGGCGCTTCTATAAGCTTTTTAATATTAATAACTGACTTTAGTTTTCTAAAAATGCATTCTATAAAAGTTTGGATTGTGTTTGGGGGTACTGGTGTACCTTCATTGAGACACTGGGCTCCGTGCAGGCCACTGGAGTTTCTGTACACTAAATGTATCATGTGGTCTTTTATGGACCTTGCTTTGCGAACCAAGGCCTATCCTAAAACATTGACACATTGGTTTAAAACATATTTACTTCATAAGGTTGGTTTTATATACCTGTTAGTGACAAGTGTGGCTGATACACCTAAACTCAGAAGTGTCCATATAGTTTTGCCCATATAGTGTATAAGCAGTAATTGCATGATTAAGTGCTTTACTGCTGTAACATTAAGCCATTTTAAAGCTTCAAGGTGAATGTAAAAATGCTTTTTTTAACTCAGAGGAGGTGAAAATTAGTACAAACTGTGGAAATCCTCACGTTCCTGCTGTAGTCTTTACAAAAGCTTCAGCATTTCAGCTCACACACACGTTCACTCGCTCATGCTGATGAGCTAACACTGTTATAACAGGATGTGATGACACAATCTGCGTTAAAAAAAATCTAGCAACACAGACTTCTGCTATGAACAACAGGTCAATATCCGTCTGTTTTGTGAGTGACTGTGTTTAGCTGGAAAATTCAGTAGGATGGCAGCCAATATTCAGGCCCTGATGTGATATATACATACACACCATGTGGCCACATTTATGTTCTTGTTTGACATTCCATATAGAAACATGGTATTAACGCAGAGTGACCTCTATGTGACCTTTTCAGCTATAACAACAGCCACTCTGATGAGAAGGCTGTTGGGAAATTGTGTCCTGTCAGTCAAAAGGGCAGTGATGTAGGTCAGAAAAGCCTCAATTGATGTTCCAGTTCATTCCAGAGCTGTTTAGTGGGGCTGGGGTCAGGGCTCTGTGCAGACCCCCGAGTTTCTTTAAACTAAGCTTTTCTTCATGTCTTTATAGAGCTTGCTTTGTACACAGGGGAGCAGTCATGCTGGAACTGGAAATGGGCCTCCCTAACCTGTTGCTGCAAAGTTAGAAGCATATAATTGAATTTATATATTTGAGTTATTACATCTGAACGTATACACAATAGTGTGTTTAGAGCTGCTGGCTGTGTGTCAATCAAATTAAAATGATACGAGAGAATGTCTCAGCCAATCACGTTACTTAATGTAAGGTGCACTATGTAATCACATATGTGGACACCTGACCAAGAGCTTCCATGCACATTTATATAGATTTGCCCCCCCCCCCCCTTTTTTGTTACAGCCTTTACACCCCTAGGAGGTCTTTTTACAAAAGGTGTGGCTCAAACATCTGAACTCAGTCATATGGAGTGTTGTCTTCGTACTTGAACCATACCATATTGTGTGACATTCCAGGAAAAAAAGAAAACTGCACCTACTGCAGGGAACTATTTTTGGGTCTTGGAAAAAAGACAGCTGATATTAGCTTACACTGTGTGGGAAGTGCTAAGACTGTGTAAGGAAAATAGGCATGTGTAAGAGGAAGAGAAAGAGCAAGTTAGTGAGAGAGAGAGACAGAGAGAGAGAGAGAGAGAGAGAGAGAGAGAGAGAGAGAGAGTGGACAGGCATCACTGAGAGAATGAATATGTATTGTTTTTGACATTACCAGTCCAGAATAAAATCAGATAAGCCCTGCAAAAATAATAAATAAATTATGATAACAACAATATTAATGATAATAATAATAATAATAATAATAATATTATTATTATAATTGGTATTATTTTATTATTATTATTATTATTATTAATTTTATTATTATTATTATTATTAGTAGTAGTAGTAGTAGTAGTAATAGTAGTAGTAGCAGCAGTAGTAGTACTCTTCTTGTTCTTTTTCTTATTATTATTATTATGATTAATTTTATTATTATTAATTTTATTATTATTAATAATTGTATTATTATTATTATAATTTATTATAAATACATAAATTCATTACACAAATACTAATAATGACACTAATAAAAATATTAATCATCATCATCAATTCATTAATCATAATACTAATACTGATACTACTACTACAACAACTACTACTTTTACTACCACTACTACTACTACTAATAAAAAAAAAAAAATAATAATAATAATAATAACAATTTTGTCCTAAACCAAATTCTACAGGTCCTTCTCAAAAAATTAGCATATTGTGATAAAGTTCATTATTTTCCATAATGTAATGATAAAAATTAAACTTTCATATATTTTAGATTCATTGCACACCAACTGAAATATTTCAGGTCTTTTATTGTTTTAATACTGATGATTTTGGCATACAGCTCATGAAAACCCAAAATTCCTATCTCAAAAAATTAGCATATCATGAAAAGGTTCTCTAAACGAGCTATTAACCTAATCATCTGAATCAACGAATTAACTCTAAACACCTGCAAAAGATTCCTGAGGCTTTTAAAAACTCCCAGCCTGGTTCATTACTCAAAACTGCAATCATGGGTAAGACTGCCGACCTGACTGCTGTCCAGAAGGCCATCATTGACACCCTCAAGCAAGAGGGTAAGACACAGAAATAAATTTCTGAACGAATAGGCTGTTCCCAGAGTGCTGTATCAAGGCACCTCAGTGGGAAGTCTGTGGGAAGGAAAAAGTGTGGCAGAAAACGCTGCACAACGAGAAGAGGTGACCGGACCCTGAGGAAGATTGTGGAGAAGGGCCGATTCCAGACCTTGGGGGACCTGCGGAAGCAGTGGACTGAGTCTGGAGTAGAAACATCCAGAGCCACCGTGCACAGGCGTGTGCAGGAAATGGGCTACAGGTGCCGCATTCCCCAGGTCAAGCCACTTTTGAACCAGAAACAGCAGCACTGGACTGTTGCTCAGTGGTCCAAAGTACTGTTTTCGGATTAAAGCAAATTTTGCATGTCATTCGGAAATCAAGGTGCCAGAGTCTGGAGGAAGACTGGGGAGAAGGAAATGCCAAAATGCCTGAAGTCCAGTGTCAAGTACCCACAGTCAGTGATGGTCTGGGGTGCCATGTCAGCTGCTGGTGTTGGTCCACTGTGTTTTATCAAGGGCAGGGTCAATGCAGCTAGCTATCAGGAGATTTTGGAGCACTTCATGCTTCCATCTGCTGAAAAGCTTTATGGAGATGAAGATTTCATTTTTCAGCACGACCTGGCACCTGCTCACAGTGCCAAAACCACTGGTGAATGGTTTACTGACCATGGTATTACTGTGCTCAATTGGCCTGCCAACTCTCCTGACCTGAACCCCATAGAGAATCTGTGGGATATTGTGAAGAGAAAGTTGAGAGACACAAGACCCAACACTCTGGATGAGCTTAAGGCCGCTATCGAAGCATCCTGGGCCTCCATAACACCTCAGCAGTGCCACAGGCTGATTGCCTCCATGCCACGCCGCATTGAAGCAGTCATTTCTGCAAAAGGATTCCCGACCAAGTATTGAGTGCATAACTGAACATAATTATTTGAAGGTTGACTTTTTTTGTATTAAAAACACTTTTCTTTTATTGGTCGGATGAAATATGCTAATTTTTTGAGATAGGAATTTTGGGTTTTCATGAGCTGTATGCCAAAATCATCAGTATTAAAACAATAAAAGACCTGAAATATTTCAGTTGGTGTGCAATGAATCTAAAATATATGAAAGTTTAATTTTTATCATTACATTATGGAAAATAATGAACTTTATCACAATATGCTAATTTTTTGAGAAGGACCTGTATATCACACATGTCAAACTCCCGGCCCACCACGTCATTTTATGTGGCCTGCAAGAGCTTAAAAGACGTATGATTGTCTTAAAATACACTGTAAAATCATACATAAACTGCACCTCCCACAATGCATGCCGATTTTGTGATCCGCAAAGTGATAACATCCCGCCACTAGATGGCAGTGTTTCCACATCAGAGTTTAACTGAGGCGGTTTTCCAGCAAGTGATGTTGAGAAATATTTACAAATAATCCCAAAATGTACAAGAAGAGAAAATTGAAGCAGAAGGACAGTACAGTAATTTAATAAAACATGGGGAAGTGAATACAAGTTTGTGCTTCAAGAAGAAAAAACAGTATGTCTCTTGTGTTATGAGGCCGTGTCTGTGGTAAAGGCGTACAATATACGTAAATGTAGATATACATTATAAATATACAGTATAAATTTGGCATTTTGACACCAAACACAGAATTTAGCCTCCAAGAAAAACAACAAATTGTCCAAGACTTAAAAGGCAGACTGCAATCACAGCAGGATACGCTACAATCGGCCCTTTGAGGGCCACCATAATGCAGATGTGGCCCTCGGTGAAATGAGTTTGACACCTCTGCAACCCTTCCTATGTGTTAAGATAGAAATAGGTGTGTTGGACTGGATTCAAAAGCTGGTCAGTGGGGCTGAGGTCAGAGCTTTGTGCAGGCCACTGGAGTTTCTGTAGATTAAGCTTTTCTTCATGTCTTTATAGATCTTACTTTGTGCACAAGAGCACAACCATGCTATAAGTGCCTTCCCTAAACTGTTGCATATAATTTCCCTTATACAACTGATTTATTACTCCTGTTAGTAATCAGTTGTTGTGGCTGAAACACATGAACTCAGTAATTAGAAAGGGTGTCTAAACATATTAGTCCATATGCACAAAAGCTGATGTGTGGCACAGCAGAAAAGTGTTCCCTGTATCACTGGGGGTTTCAATTTTGGCAAGAGAGCATAATTGGCTTCTGAGTGGGAGGAAAGGATGGCATTCCTGTCTTCCCTGTCGAACAAAGTGACACTAACCAGCTGCGGAAATTTGTTTATACTGAATACACCAAACTGCACCGTGTTGGAGCATGAGCTGCAATTTGAAAAGTGAATGTAGCCGGCTGGTGTCAACCCTTAGCCTCGGTAGCCTTGGAGTTACAAGGAAGACTTTGCTAGCAGGCAGGACTCGGGCATGACCCAAGCGGTAATGCAGAACAGGAGGCAGATAACAATTCTCTATCTACTTGAAGTCAGATGCTAAGGCCAGGGTTGTTGTGTTGATTTGTTCAGAGGAATGACCCTGACCTGGAGCATCTTTCTCCTCAGGCAAAACACAGGGAAGTGAGAAAACTGGGATCAGGGTACAGTTGGAAACAAGAGGAGCATAATGAGGCAAAGCTAGCACAGAGCATCTTGTGGAAATAAACTATCCAGAGCATGGCAGCACTGACCATTAAATGCAGTGCAGTTAAATCACTGCATTGTTCTCTACATCAGCTTGTTTGGATCTATATCATGAGAATTTGCTCACTCGCTTTTACTGTCTATTTGTTGATGTGAAAATCGATATTGAAGCGCAAGTTCGGTTGTTTCTGTCTCTGCGATAAATATCAAGTAAGTAAACATGGAATAAAAATAGAATGATAAATTGGTTGGGCCGGATCGTATCGAGCTTGGCCAAAGATTATAGACAGAAATTTTCCAGCTTATCCCGATGCCGGACGCCCCTCTCTAAATGTCGAACACCTTCTGTTCTGTGGTTGGAAAACATCTCTTAGGGGAGGTTGATTGGATGTTACATGCTTGCGAGGACCAGAATGAAGATCATCCTAGCGGGACAGAAGGATGGGAGGACTAAGAAATGAAAGTGAAAATGAATCCTGCCAAGCTGCCAAACTGAGAGCTGCAAGGTGAGAGGCTTTCAATCTATTTCCTGTACCACCTCTGCCTGCCCTTGTCCTCTCAACATTGGGCTTGTAAATGGAAGGTGGAAGGCTGTGAGCAAAAGCTGGTTGTCGAGGAGGCTATCAGCCAGTTCCGCGCCTCGTCTAGCTTCCCCAGGGCTGGGAACAGATCCAGCCCTACAGCCAGGAACGATAGATACGTACATGCAGCCCGGACGTATGCTCGCAGACATTTCTGATGCAGGTTGAATGAAAAGCTGATGACTAATAGGCAATATAGGAAGTGTGGCTCTCATTCCCATGCACAGGGTTACTCATGTGCAAACGGCAGCTCGGTGAGGGAAGTCTGCTGAATACAGAAATAATCATCATTAATCTTCCACCCTGCTAGTCTGGGCTGAATTTCCAATTAGCATTTGGGAACTGGTTCTCAAGCTACCAATATCCCAGCATGATGTGTTTTTCTTCTCTTTTACACAAATAAATCTCCTTGGGTCATATTCGCTTGGAAAGTTACGTTTGATGTTCTGCAAGAGCTATGAACTCTTAAAGAGCTCAAGAATATTAACAAAAAAATTGAGTAATCAAAGCAAACTTTATATAGCCTCCTAATTAAATATAAAAAATATTATTAATAAAAATAATAATTATTAATAAAGATAAAATACTTCTCAGCTAATTAATTACTGCATTGCAGATATATTTAAATTCAAAAACAATTTATTTTTAATTATTTGAATTAAATTTTATTTACTTATCTTTTAAATATTTTTGTTTATGCATTTTCTCCCCTTTTGTCCCCTCTTAACACGGCCAATTTATGCCAATCCCTGCTCTGATTGAGAAGAACGAAGCTAACTCACGCACCCTCCGACACGTGTGCAGCAGCCGTATGCATTTTGTCACCTACACTGACGAGTGCAATGCGGATCAGCACTGTGTACGGACAGACACACCCTGACAGCACTCTTTTCCCGTCTCTGTGCAGGTGTCATCAATCAGCCAGCAGAGATCGTAATTGCATTAGTTAGGAGAGAGTCCCTATCCGGCTTTAATATCCCACCCCTATCCGAACAACCAGGCCAATCGTTGCTCATGTGGCTGCTCAGCCAAGCCGGCAGGCAGAGCTGAGACTCGATACGATGTATTCGAGATCCCAGCTCTGGTGTTCCAGCGTGTGTTATTACCGCTGCGCCACCTGAGCGGCCCAATTTAATTTAATTTTTGTAGGCATCGTAAATATTTAAGCAAAAGTAAAATGATTTATTTTTGAATACTAAAGAAAACATTATGTAAATAAACTAGGGGTGTTCAATTATATTGTTGATTATTATGATTATTTTCTTTTTTTTAAATAATAACCAAAACACTAAACGTTTCTTAGTGCTGTTATAGTTAAACAAGATATATTTCTGTTACCATCTGTATAATTATATAGTTCTACAGTAATTACAGTTTTATAGTTTTCTAGATTATATTATATAGTTCTGTTACAAATGACCTATTAAAACTGACTAGCTAAAAGCTGTTACAAATGTTTTGCCACACAAACATATAAATCAGAAATGACATTGTTTTAAAGGTACCTGTAATTGTAAATCTATATAAATCTTAGACATCCTATCAAGTAATTTCCAGTTAGCAAACTGACTAATAGGAGTTAACACTTATTATCATCCCAGAGTCCCATATTCCATAAACTAGATGTGCAGAAATTCTGATCATATTAACCCATTACATTATTCGGTTCAAAATGACGTCCTGTTTGCTTCTTTACTAAAAACTCACTAATCTACTGAAGCTGTGCAGCTCATTCTGAGCATTCTGTTAAGCCTACGCATAGCTTTTGTCAATATCTAGGATCACCTGCAGCTTAACATTTAAGATTTTTTCTAGTGTCCCATGTTACATTCATACATACAGAAAATCAGGACAAGAATGTTTCTAGATCTATTTTAAGATCCTGCATAATAATAATAATAATAATAATAATAATAATAATAATAATAATAATAATGTGGATTACTATTATTATTTCTATCATTATTATTACAACAATAATAAAATATAATATTAATAATTACTATTATTGTTATTGTAATTATTATTATTATTATTAATAATAACAATATTTATTATTATTATTATTAAAACAGTAACAAAAATAACATGAATTATTACTATTATTATTTCTATTCTTATTATTACAACAATAATAAAACATAATAATATGAATTATTATTATTATTGTTGTTATTATTATTATTATTAAAACAGTAGTACAAATAATATGGATTATTATTATTATTATTATTATTATTAAAACTGTAGTAAAATAATATGGATTATTAGTATTATTATTTTATAATAATTATTATTATTATTAAACCAGTAGTAAAAATAATATGGATTATTATATTATTATTATTATTATTATTATTATTATTATTAAAACACTAGTAAAATATTATGGATTATTATTATTATTTATTTACAAGTGCACATAATAATATATTTTTTTATATAGATTATAAAATAAATGTACCTATTTTATTTAAAAACACAGAAACATCTTTATTTAGATTTACCTTGATTTCTTATTTTTATTAAAAGGGGGCATCTATTCTGATTATGCAGTCAGATATCAACAGATCAATATGCTACAGGTGAATACAGTTTATGCTGGCTGGATACAGACAAAAGAAAATGTCTCCTTAATAGATTTCCGCCCAGTATAACTTTTCTTAAATCTTATTACTTCATAAAATAAATGTAGCAGTTACTGGTTGGTAAAATAGCTATAACCTAAAGCCAAAATAATGTGAGCTAGATTTACTCAAGTATGTAATAAAATCTATTCTTTATGCCCATGACAAAAATATATTGTCATTGATAATAAACATTTATGACTTTCTTATACCCTTTCAAATAAACTGAAATAGAGTAGAACTGTTTATGAAGATTGGCAGAGCCCAGCAGCCTGCAGTCCCTCAGTTATTGACCTGTCGGTGAAGGCAGATACCACACAAATCAAACAATGACTTTCTGAGCTAAGTCAGCTGACAGCCAAAGTCTGCTGAATGGCAGCTCATAGAGATCTTTGACCAAGCTGACACTCCTGATGAAGGCTTAGTGTGTTCGAACATATGTTTATATGAGACCTCACAGTCCTCATCTGTATTACACATTCTCTTTAAGTTTTACAGTAGATTAAGAAAACTCAATAAACATGAACACACTGGGAGCTATTTAAGCATAATTAAAAGATATAACTGCAATGTTTGCTGGGGACAGGTAAAATAAAAAGATTACATTAAAGTGGCAGAAAAACTGGTACAACAGGGGACTGTAGTGGCTCCATAATGGTATGGGGTTTAAGCTGGCATTTAATGGGACTCCTGGTACATCTACAAACATCTCTGACAGGTGAATGCAGCCTCTATCTGTATTTAAATATAATCTTAAAATGTACCTCTTCACACTTCCTGCCTTAAGCCTAGACTGCCCCCATCAGTGTTCTCATTATTGTCTCCTTGTATGTTCTCTCCTTATTGTCTAATTGTATGTACTTGCTGTCTGTGATGCTCTGTGCACTGAAAATTGTAAGAGTCTTTGGGTTCTTGAAAAGCACTATAAAGCACAATAAAGTAAAGTAAATAATGCTGTGTGTGCCTCCTTTCTGACGAGTTACACCTGTTCATGCCCTGCAATGATTCTACTGGGTTTGGCTTCTTCCAACAGAACAATGTGTTAGCACACACATCTAGAGAAGCAAAATTATGGTTAGAGGAGCACTCATCTGAGTTTGGGGTTTTGCCATTCCTACCAAAATCACCAGAGCTCAACAATATTGGACACATCTGGGATGTCATGCAACACACTGCGGAACACATAAATCCTACATCTCAGAATACAACAGAATTGTGGATTGTGAATTATCTAAAGATAGATAGATAGATAGATAGATAGATAGATAGATAGATAGATAGATAGATAGATAGATAGATAGATAGATAGATAGATAGATAGATAGATAGATAGATAGATAGATAGATAGACAGACAGACAGACAGACAGACAGACAGACAGACAGACAGACAGACAGATACATTAATAGATACATAGACAGACAGACAAATAGATAGGCAGATAGATAGACAGGCAGACAAACAGATAATATAATTAGACAGACAATTAAATAGTTAGACAGACAGACAGACAGATAGATAGTTAGACAGACAGACAAATAGATTAGACAGATAGTTTGACAGACAGACAGATACAGAGGCAGAAATATAGATACATACATAGACAGACAGGCAGACAGACAGACAGGCAGATAGATACATAGACAGACAGACACATTGAGAGACAGACAGACAGACAGACAGACAGACAGACAGACAGACAGACAGACAGACAGACAGACAGACAGACAGATAGATAGATAGATAGATAGATAGATAGATAGATAGATAGATAGACAGATTGATATTTAGACAGACAGACAGGCAGAAAGATTATAACAATAGACAGATATATATTTAGATAGATAGACAGATACATAGACAGACAGATAAACAGACAGACAGAGAGAAAGATAGACAGACAGACATAGATAGACAGACAGTTAAACAGACAGACAGGCAGAAAGATGATACAAATAGATATATATTCAGATAGATAGACAGATACATAGACAGACAGATCTGACAGATAGATAAGACAAACAGATAAGATAGTTAGACAGACAATTAAATAGTTAGACAGACAGACAGACAGACAGACAGATTAGACAGATATATAGTTAGACAGACAGACACATAGATAGATAGTTAGACAGACAGACAAATAGATTAGACAGATAGTTTGGCAGACAGACAGATACAGAGACAGAAAGATAGATACATACATAGACAGACAGGCAGACAGACAGACAGACAGGCAGATAGATAGATACATAGACAGACAGACACATTGAGAGATACATAGATAGACAGACAGATAAGAGACAGACAGATAAGACAGACAGACAGACAGACAGACAGACAGACAGACAGATAGATAGATTTGGTGTGGTGGTAATATTAGTTCAGTGGCCTGCACAGAGCCCTGACCCCAGCCCCACTGAATATCTTTGGGATAAATTGGAACAACGAATGCATGCGGGCCCTCCCGTTTAATATTAGTCCTGAATTCAGAAATGCTCCTGACTGAACATTCACAAATTTATAGCTGTACAGCTCACACATCAATCTGCCTTACATAAAGCTTTCCTATATCTATATCTCCAGGTTTGTATGCGCCCCCTGGTGCACTCTCAGGTTTAGAATGTTGGTACTGATAAGCTATATGATGGAGGTGTTTGCACATGTACAAGATCACCAAAATCTACAATGTGTAATAGTCACCTGTATCAGCAGCGCCATAACCTTATCACATTGACTTTTTATCAGCTTTTGTAAATAACGTCTGTGATACTCGTTTTTCTACAGCGCAAAATTATAATCCATGATCACACACTAGAGAAAGGCTGCATTTCCTCTAACGAGATTATACTGCGAAAAGCCATTCGCGTTATGTTGAATTATTTAGATTTATTATGGTAATGAATATGATTTTCAGGCCATCGATAGCAGGGAGCGGTTGCTATGGAGAATGGCTGTGGTGAGAGCACACATGCAGATGTGTTTTTTCCTCCACCACTGCGCTGAGACGGCAAGCGTTCGTGAGTAAAGAGGTGGGTCTGCAGACTCTAGATGCGTTACGTGATGATTTATGAGATGAAGAGGAAATTTACTAGCCGGAAAAAGCACATTTGACATATTATGAAAAACAAAGACGGATTTATTCGTTTGATTTTTGTTTTCGGCTTTGCTGAATGATTGCATCAGAATTATCATGGAAATGGTTTTATTGGGAGGAAATAACAGACTAAACAAAAATAAAACAAACACCTGACACAGTGCTAATAGCTTAAAAACCAACAGACGTTTTCACAGAGGATGATACATTGTGATAAACCTCATTTAGATATTCTGAGCAGAATGAGGAGGAAAAAAACAGACTACAGTGCTTATAATTCGATAGAGAGGAACGACTGAGATGGAGGCTCAGATGGTGTAAGTGACATTGGATCATTAGACTACATGACATTAAAAAGATGACATGCTAAGACAGGATGCAAACTGAAACCTAAATTGCACATTACACCCACATTTGTATTTCTATCCTTCTGGTATATTAATGTCCGTGTTACTGTAATGGTATATTATAATCGGAAAATACTTTCCAGTATTCAGCTGGATCATTCATTCATTGTCTGTTTTACCACCGCTTTATCCTGGTCAGGGTTGCAGTGGGTCTGATTCACTGGGCAAAAGACAGGATAGACTGATCGCCAGTCCATCACAGAGCAGATACACACAAACACACACACTTTGAGCAATTTTTTTAAATAGCTCTAACTGACCTAGTGGGAGAAAACCGAATCAACTGGAGGAAACCTCACGAACACAGGGAGAACATGCAAACTACACAAAAAAAAAATCAAAAACAGGCCCTTCTTGCTGTGAGACAGTCTGCAACAGCGCTACCCACTGTGCCACCGTGCCAGGTACTCTGGTACGTGCCAAAAAAGTCCAGCATAAATTTTAAAAATTGCCCTTTCAGCCTCCTTATATTAATTTATAAAAGTCCTGTGGACGAAAATGAAATGATTTTATTTTTAATAAATTTGTATAGATTTTCTGCTGTGTTAGAATGAGTGTTGTGACCTTGATCTACACCGATAAGGCATAACATTATGACCACTGACAGGTGAAGTAAAAAACATATCTGATTATCTCTTCATCACGGCACCTGTTAGTGGGATATATTAGGCAGCAAGTGAACATTTTATCCTCAAAGTTGATGTGTTAGAAACAGGAAAAATGGGCAAGCGTAGGGATGTGAGCGAGTTTGACAAGGGCCAAATTGTGATGGCTAGACGACGATCTGCAGTGGTCCAAGGAAGGAACATTGGTAAACCAGCGACAGGGTCATGGGTCAAGGTCATGTCATGAATCATGTTTTCTTTTACATCACGTGGATGATCGGGTGCGGGTCCGTCGCTTACCTGGGGAACACATGGCACCAGGATGCACTATGGAAGAAGGTAAGCCGGCGGAGGCAGTGTGATGCTTTTGGCCATGTTCTGCTGGGAAACCTTGGGTCCTGCCATCCATGTGGATGTAACTTTGACACAAACCACCATGTACACCCTTTCATGGAAACGCTATTCCCTGATGGCTGTGGCCTTTTTCAGCGGGATAATGCGCCCTGCCACAAAGCAAAAATGCTTTAGGAATGGTTTGAGGAGCACAACAATGAGTTTGAGGTGTTGACTTGGCCTCTAAATTCCCCAGATCTCAATCCAATCGAGCATCTGTGGGATGTGCTGGACAAACAAGTCCGATCCATGGAGGCCCCACCGCGCAACTTACAGGAGTTAAAGGATCTGCTGCTAACATCTTGGTGTCAGATACCACAGCACACCTTCAGGGGTCTAGTGGAGTGGAGTCCATGCCTCGACGGGTCAGGGCTGTTTTGGCAGCAAAAGGGGGACCAACACAGTATTAGGAATGTGGTCATAATGTTATGCCTTATCGGTGTTTAAATATACATATCCAAAATTGTTATTATTACTACTACTACGACGACTACTACTAATAATAATTATTGTTATTATTATTATATAATTACTAATGATTACTACTAATTACAAATGTTACAAAATATTTATCTTTTGTTGGTAAGTTGTAACTTACGCTGCTAGAAAGGTTTCCAAATTCCCAAATCTCCAAATGTTGCATACTACGTCTTTAAGTTTCTCTTTTTATCAAATAATTAAAACATACTTTTTTAGATGTATTATTAATGAATTCACCTTTTACAGGTAATTTATTGTTGATATTTATATTTTTACTCTTCTTTAAGTATGAGTTTAGTGCATATCCCACAGACACACACACCTTCAACAGTCATTTCCATCATTCCCATCAGTCACAGCACAGTAAACACACTCTCGCTGGTGACAATAATATCATGCACTGACTGGTATGTGCTATCTGCTGTTTAATTCAGGGTGAAGTGGATTGTTTGAATTGAACTTGTTGGTGCTTTACACATACTGTAACAGCTTCTTGGCACAAATGTGACACTTTTCGAGAATGTGTTGCTTGTTCAGGTTCTCTTTTTCGCTGCCCTGTGTTAGCATACCACTAAATACCACTACAGGGATCAGTACAAGAGTACTGATTTACCTGCACAACATAAAAGATTGCCATCAATATGCATGTTGTATGTGATTTGCTTTAAATAAATGTGAAGATAACACAAACACAACATACAGATTGTGCTAGCTGGTCCCAATACTGGCAAGTTCAGATTGCATAGGACACAGACAAAATGCTAACAATAAGAAGGTAACTAGAAGGTAGTCTTATTGTTTACTATGTGTGAGGATAAAATAAATATATAAATAAATAAATAATAATTGTGGACCGTTCTGCAGGAAGTATGGCGTCCATTGCCTACAGAATATGTCTGCAAGCTTGTGGAGTCCAGTGGGGGACCTACCAACTATTAGACTGGTGTACTAGTTTTATCTGGCATGTCCGTATAGGTAGATAGACAGACAGACAAATAGACAGATAGACAGATAGATAAATAGTCAGGCAGACAGAAAAATAAATAAATAGATAAATAGACAGACATACAGATTAGACAGAGACAAACAGACATAGTTAGACAGACAGACAGATTTGACAGATAGATAGACAGACATATAGACAGATACAGTGTATCACAAAAGTGAGTACACCCCTCACATTTCTGCAAATATTTTATTATATCTTTTCATGGGACAACACTATAGAAATAAAACTTGGATATAACTTAGAGTAGTCAGTGTACAACTTGTATAGCAGTGTAGATTTACTGTCTTCTGAAAATAACTCAACACACAGCCATTAATGTCTAAATGGCTGGCAACATAAGTGAGTACACCCCACAGTGAACATGTCCAAATTGTGCCCAAAGTGTCAATATTTTGTGTGACCACCATTATTATCCAGCACTGCCTTAACCCTCCTGGGCATGGAATTCACCAAAGCTGCACAGGTTGCTACTGGAATCCTCTTCCACTCCTCCATGATGACATCACGGAGCTGGTGGATGTTAGACACCTTGAACTCCTCCACCTTCCACTTGAGGATGCGCCACAGGTGCTCAATTGGGTTTAGTCCATCACCTTTACCTTCAGCTTCCTCAGCAAGGCAGTTGTCATCTTGGAGGTTGTGTTTGGGGTCGTTATCCTGTTGGAAAACTGCCATGAGGCCCAGTTTTCGAAGGGAGGGGATCATGCTCTGTTTCAGAATGTCACAGTACATGTTGGAATTCATGTTTCCCTCAATGAACTGCAGCTCCCCAGTGCCAGCAACACTCATGCAGCCCAAGACCATGATGCTACCACCACCATGCTTGACTGTAGGCAAAATACAGTTGTCTTGGTACTTCTCACCAGGGCGCCGCCACACATGCTGGACACCATCTGAGACAAACAAGTTTATCTTGGTCTCGTCAGACCACAGGGCATTCCAGTAATCCATGTTCTTGGACTGCTTGTCTTCAGAAAACTGTTTGCGGGCTTTCTTGTGCGTCAGCTTCCTTCTGGGATGACGACCATGCAGACCGAGTTGATGCAGTGTGCGGCGTATGGTCTGAGCACTGACAGGCTGATCTCCCACGTCTTCAACCTCTGCAGCAATGCTGGCAGCACTCATGTGTCTATTTTTTAAAGCCAACCTCTGGATATGACGCCGAACACGTGGACTCAACTTCTTTGGTCGACCCTGGCGAAGCCTGTTCCGAGTGGAACCTGTCCTGGAAAACCGCTGTATGACCTTGGCCACCATGCTGTAGCTCAGTTTCAGGGTGTTAGCAATCTTCTTATAGCCCAGGCCATCTTTGTGGAGAGCAACAATTCTATTTCTCACATCCTCAGAGAGTTCTTTGCCATGAGGTGCCATGTTGAATATCCAGTGGCCAGTATGAGAGAATTGTACCCAAAACACCAAATTTAACAGCCCTGCTCCCCATTTACACCTGGGACCTTGACACATGACACCAGGGAGGGACAACGACACATTTGGGCACAATTTGGACATGTTCACTGTGGGGTGTACTCACTTATGTTGCCAGCTATTTAGACATTAATGGCTGTGTGTTGAGTTATTTTCAGAAGACAGTAAATCTACACTGCTATACAAGTTGTACACTGACTACTCTAAGTTATATCCAAGTTTCATGTCTATAGTGTTGTCCCATGAAAAGATATAATGAAATATTTGCAGAAATGTGAGGGGTGTACTCACTTTTGTGATACACTGTACATAAACAGACAGACACACTGATAGATACATAGACAGACAGATAGGAGACAGACAGATAACACACAGATAAGACAGACAGACAGATACAGTGGGGCCAAAAAGTATTTAGTCAGCCACTGATTGTGCAAGTTCTCCTACTTAGAAAGATGAGAGAGGTCTGTAATTTTCATCATAGGTACACTTCAACTATGAGAGACAAAATGAGGGGAAAAAAATCCAGGAAATCACATTGTAGGATTTTTTAAAGAATTTATTTGTAAATTATGGTGGAAAATAAGTATTTGGTCAATAACAAACAAGCAAGATTTCTGGCTCTCACAGACCTGTAACTTCTTCTTTAAGAAGCTCTTCTGTCCTCCACTCGTTACCTGTATTAATGGCACCTGTTTGACCTCGTTATCTGTATAAAAGACACCTGTCCACAGCCTCAAACAGTCAACCATGGCCAAGACCAAAGAGCTGTCGAAGGACACCAGGAAGAAAATTGTAGACCTGCACCAGGTTGGGAAGAGTGAATCTACAATAGGCAAGCAGGTTGGTGTGAATAAATCAACTGTGGGAGCAATTGTAAGAAAATGGAAGACATACAAGACCATTGATAATCTCCCTCAATCCCGTGGGGTCAAAATGATCATGAGCGAACGGTGAGCAAAAATCCCAGAACTACACGGAGGGACCTGATGAATGACCTGCAGAGAGCTGGGACCAAAGTAACAAAGGCTACCATCAGTACACACTATGCCGAGAGGGACTCAAATCCTGCAGTGCCAGGCGTGTCCCCCTGCTTAAGCCAGTACATGTCCAGGCCCGTCTGAAGTTTGCCAGAGAGCATATGGATGATCCAGAAGAGGATTGGGAGAATATCATGTGGTCAGATGAAACCAAAATGGAACTTTTTGGTAAAAACTCAACTCGTCGTGTTTGGAGGAAGAAGAATGCCGAGTAAACACCATACCTACTGTGAAGCATGGGGGTGGAAACATCATGCTTTGGGGCTGTTTTTCTGCAAAGGGGACAGGACGACTGATCCGTCTTAAGGGAAGAATGAACGGGGCCATGTATCGTGAGATTTTAAGCCAAAACCTCCCTCCATCAGTGAGAGCATTGAAGATGGAACGTGGCTGGGTCTTCCAGCATGACAATGATCCCAAACACACCGCTCGGGCAATGAAGGAGTGGCTCCGTAAAAAGCATTTCAAGGTCCTGGAGTGGCCTAGCCAGTCTCCAGACCTCAACCCCATAGAAAATTTGTGGAGTCCTTGTTGCCCAGCGACAGCCACAAAACATCACTGCTCTAGAGGAGATCTGCATGGAGGAATGGGCCAAAATACCAGCTACAGTGTGTGCAAACCTGGTGAAGACTTACAGGAAACGTTTGACCTCTGTCATTGCCAACAAAAGTTATGTTACAAAGTATTGAGTTGAACTTTTGTTATTGACCAAATACTTATTTTCCACCATAATTTACAAATAAATTATTTAAAAATCCTACAATGTGATTTCCTGGATTTTTTCTCTCATTTTGTCTCTCATAGTTGAAGTGTACCTATGATGAAAATTACAGACCTCTCTCATCTTTCTAAGTAGGAGAACTTGCACAATCAGTGGCTGACTAAATACTTTTTGGCCCCACTTTAGACAGACAGATTAGACAGACAGATAGATTATACAGACAGACAGACAGACTCCTCTGTTATGGACGCTCATACAAACACCCCACAAACAGTGCTGAGATCTCAAGCTCTCAAATTTGAATCTCAGCTCTGCTATTAGCCGGCCAGGCACTATTGACTGTGTGTCTGTAGGGGAGGGACAACAGCTAAAACAGGGTTGCTCCTCACTGGTGTAAGTATATGTAAGTGAATGGTCAAGGCGTGTAGACAGGGGGCGACTGATCACGGATGGCATGTGTGGCTCTCTGTACGTGTAAGTTTCGAATTTCCAAACAATACACCCCGTGGTGTCTCTGGGACTGTTTAAAGTCTTGGAAATCTTCTTATACCCATCGCCCTTGTGGTAGAATGACATTATCTCCTCTACCAGCTTAGTTTTCACTATAGCAGCAGCACACACTGAGCACAAGCATCTCTGTGTGATGTTTAGAGCTAAGGCATTAAGAGTTGTTATCGTTTCCAATGGTTTAATCATATTGTAACCCAACTTTAAGTCATACAGACTAGCAGTAGGTTTTATAGAGGTTGAATATTCATGACATGGCAGTATTAACACAGTTTGCAGTTCATACATTTGAATTGTTGCCAATTGTGGCTTATTTTGCAAAGCCCCCACCATGTACTGCTTTTAAAGCAACTTCTTCTTTGTCTGTCAGGGTGCACGGACTGAATAAAAAAGCCAGGAGAGCGCTCTACTGAGAATAATACTGTCTGAGAGACACAATGTTATTGTTCTAGAGGCAAGTGCCACTCCATTTTATATGCTGCAGTCTGAGTTCTCTGTGTGGGTGTGTCTGCTTGTGTGTTTAAGATGTAAAATAATAGAAAGTTAAAGGGAGGGGAATTTGTTCTTGAATATCTTGACCTGAGACTGTTAAATCATTTATTTACACCTCACTGTCAACATCTGACTAAGAATAGTCCACTAACCAAAATATATCCAACCAACAGTGCACCGTGAGCAGTGTCCTGTGACCACTGATGAAGGTCTCGAAGATGACCAACTCAAACAGCAACAATAGATGAGCGATTGTCTCTGACTTTACATCTACAAGGTGGACCAACTAGGTAGGAGTGTCACACGGTACTTAAAAACTCCAACAGCGCTGCTGTGTCTGAGCCACTCATACCAGCACAACACACACTAACACACCACCACCATGTCAGTGTTACTGCAGTGCTGAGAATGACCCACCACCTTCAGTAATTGTAGAACTTTAAAGTGCTCCTATATGGTAAATGGAGCGGATAAAATGGACAGTGTGTGTAGAAACAAGGAGGTGGTTTTAATGTTATGGCTGATCGGTGTATGTCAGCATGTAGGTGTCGTAGCACCTCTTTGCAGTGTAACTGCTCTGGTCGGGCAAGCAGCCTCCTGGGCCGGCATGATGGGATCTTTCGAGCGAAGCCACGCAGATAAATCCACAAAGCGTCATATGGTGGAGCGGCTGCTCCGCTCTTCTTAAACCATGTTTATTCACAGCAAATCTAAAGCCAAAGAGTCCGCAAGGCAAAAATAGATAGTGAACAGTCTATCACAATTATTCATGGATCAGTAAAGGTCCTTTTCATTCTGTGTGGTGGATTATTACTCACTACGCTACTGAAAAGAAAATGTTTACAACAAACAGCACAAAGCTAAATTTCTGATACATGGATATTTTTTACAGACGCAAATAAAATGAAAGATGGAAAAACGGAGCTGGATGTCACTGTTGCTTGTCATTGTGGTTTTCGGCTTTTCCTTTTGAAAGGAAAATTAACATGTTGCATGGTGGGATGGATGCATCACGCCATGCATATAACTGTCAGAATGCTGTGAATTTGCTACTGAATTTGCTGTTGAATGGTGTTCACACACAACATGAAATGAAAAGGCTTATATATATTATTTTTTTTTGTCCACATTCAATTGAATTCTTTTTCTTTGTATTTTAACTTAATTATTTTTATATTCCAAGAGCTGCAAGTGCTGCTGCTGGGCAGTAATAGCCAGCATGTGTGACTTATGGTCGAGGATGCAGACGTAGCGTGCCCTAAGGCTGATGGATACTGTGGATTGACACCAAGATCAATGGCAGATTGCAGCGAGCATCGCGAGGAAAATTTATCAGTGCAGCACTGCATGACGCTATGCATTTTAATGAGAATTTCAAAGAACAGAGAGGGGAGTTCTCCTCCACCTGCTGCAGAGGGTCTCATATTTACACCTGTGACATTTAACTTTGTCAGTTCAGGTGGAGCACTACCTGGTGAGAGCCACCTGAATGTAAAATGTGTTACTTTTTTTACGCAAAGTATATCACACAGGGACAATTATAATTTTATCATAAACCAGACTTTGTCTGATTGATTTATTAAGGTTGCCAGGTATCTGCCAAGTGTTTCGTTTTTCTAGCTAACACTCAGATTTCCAATAAAGTTGTCCGGATTCAGCTCACTGAACTTGTTTAAGCACATAGTTTTGAAAGTCAGGCTTATGGTGGATCAAGCATTAGATAGAACTCCCTTCATTTTTTACATTTTGACGGCTGAAGTCTGGCAATTTGCAACATGCTGTAATCCACCACCTTTAGCTTTTCTGCATTTTATTGGACTATTTTTAACAAACCTGGTGAATTCCAAATCCAAACAAGTTTTATTTGCTACCTATAAAATGTAGCAGCCACAAAGTAAAAGTAAAGTTTACTGTAGTAAAACAATTAATAGTTAAAAATATAAGAAATTACAATAAATAAATGTATTTATGAGGATGCATAACATTCATATACTGTATATTCATGACAGAAACAATAGTTACTCATTACACAAGATTCATCAATTAACAAGTTTAACATTAAACGCAGTCATGGACAATTTTGTATCTCCAATTCACCTCACTTGCACATCTTTGACTGTGGGAGGAAACCGGAGCTCCTGGAGGAAATCCACGCAGACACTGAGAGAACATACAAACTCCCCACAGAAAGGACCAGGACCACCCTACCTGGGGATCAAATCCAGGACCTTCTTGCTGTGAGGCAACAGTGCTGCCCACTTAGCCACCGTGCCGCCCCGTTACACAAGATTCATCAGTTCACAAATTTTTTTTTTCAGAATGTCAATAATATTCATAATTTTTGTGAGTTTACTACCCCTATCTTTTTTTATACTGCTGCTACTACCTCTATTAGAGAGATGCCATGTGATTCTATTCTATTCTGTTACTCAAATAAGTGTAAATGAACCCACTTCTTATGGCATGTGTAATCACTGTTTTAAAATATCAAGTAAACCACTTGCAAACCTGTTACATCTCACATACCTCTTATTTGCTACCTTTAAGTATTAGATAAAATATAAGGTATAGTCATTCTAGATAACATTAAACGTATAGTCAAAAAGCAAAATTACATTTAGTGTAGCTGAACATTTACATTTGCAAATTACATATCCAAGCAACTTACAATTATGACTAAATACAATTTGAGCATTTGAGGGTTAAGGGCCTTGCTCATTGGCCCAACAATGACAACTTGACGGTGGTGACACTTGAAGCGGCATACTTCTGATTGCTAGTCCAGTACCTTACAACTATAGCTAAAATACTACTACTACTACTACTACTACTACTACTAATAATAATATTTTTTAAGTTACTCAAATGTACATAAATGTACCTTTATTGTAAGCCTGGGAATTGTGCGACCCACGGGCCACATCCGGCCCTTTCGCTGTCCCCAACCGGCCCGCATAAGGTCAGAGGCAATTAAAAATCAGACGTTAATAAATGTGCATTCGACATTTCAAGAAAGTTGATTAAATAGTAAAATAATAATGATGATGTTTTTACTCTGCCTGCTTCTATTGCCTGATTGTAACATCTACTCTTAACAGTAACAGCTTATCAGAACTGTAAAATTACTGCTTTTTATGAAGAGATACAATTAATATTGAGCAGAATTTAGTTCACCCTATTGGTCCGGCCCTCCACAACAGTCCCAGTTTCTAATGTGTAATTTGTAATTGCCCACCCCTGCCTTATGGCCTATGTAGAAAAAAATTGTAAATCCAGATGTAGTCCAAAAAAAATGTGTACTATTTTGAAACAGAAAGCCACTTGCAAATGATGTTAGATGTCACCTTACTCCAATCTGTAATAAAGATACTTAAAAAAAACTATTTGCTGAGAAGAAACTGTGCGATTAAGACATAGTGACAGACTACAGGGATTTGGCATTCTTCTTCACGCTGAGAACAAAGTATTTTTACCTGCGCTGAGGTTACATAAAAGACAGCAAGAAAGCTTTTATCTGAATCACTGTGTACTAACACATATAATTTATACTGTGTGCAGAGACCTAGTCAAAAATAAACCCCAAACCCACAAGCCCAGGGTGAGCGTTCATGCATAAGCATACACAGACGCATTCACATGGCTGGATTTAAACTTGCATCGTCTGCACTCGTACAGCTATCTTTCCCGAACATATTCTTACAGCTCGTCTGTTTGCTCCGAATGAATGGCTACACACAAAAGTGGTTTGTACACATACCCAGAGTGTGCAGGGATGAACCTGTGCAAGCCAATTTATGCCTGAAAAGCCTGTCAGAGAGGCTCAGTCAAAGGGGAGTCCAAGTTCAGCTGCAAAAGGATGCAGCCACATGCTTCATTCAGCCATAACGAGACTGATTAGTCCAGTAGAAGAGAATAAACTTGTCTTGCAAACAAATGAAGCACAAGGAAGAAAAGCAGTCAGTATCCATTATAGCGCAGTTGTCCCTGGTCTCCAAGGTGCATCACTTTGCTTACACAATTAATTTCAAAATGATGTGCCTTTGGTTCAAGTCTATAATTGAGTGTTAATCACTGACTTGCACTGTGCATGGCAAACCGAGTCTGCTGGAGTTCTGACACAAAGACTTCATCTAATTAATCGTAGTAGGGTTTTGTGCATGGGGTCGTGTGTAAAGGCACTTTATAGGCATTTTTTATTATTTTATTATTTTAACATCATGTTTTACACACTTAGGTTACATTCACAACAGGACAGGTAAGTACTGGTTACACAAGATGCATGTCAGACAGTTATGGACAGTTTAGTATCTCCAATTCACCTGACTGCAAGTCTTTGGACAATGGGAGGACACCGGAGCTCACGGATGAAACCCACGCAGACACGGGAAGAACATGCAAACTCCACACAGAAAGGACCCAGACCGCTCCACCTGGGAATCAAACCTACGAACTTCTAGCTGTGAGGCGACAGTGCTACCCAATAAGTCGCCCTAGTACAAATAAGCTAGTGCAAGTTAATAAATAAGCTTAGAAATAAGCAAGTACAACAAATACAGATGCATAGGGTATCATTTATGCTCCGGTGTTACAAGGGGGATTACAAACTGGACTGTTTATTTGTTGGCACTTACTGTAACTTACTGTACCTGTTTGTTTGTTTGGATTTTAACGTCATGTTTTACACTCTTCGGTTACATTCATGACAGACACCGTAGATTCATCAGTTCACAAGGTTATATCGAACACAGTCATGGACCATTTTGTATCTCCAATTCACCTGACTGCAAGTCTTTGAACTGTGGGAGGACACCGGAGCTCACGGAGGAAACCCACGCAGACACGGAAAGAACATGCAAACTCCACACAGAAAGGACCCAGACTGCTCCACCTGGGAATCAAACCCAGGACCTTCTTGCTGTGAAGCAACAGTGCTACCCAATAAGTTGCCCTAGTACAAATAAGCTAATAAATAAGCTAGTACAAAAATACAGATGCATGGAGTAGAATTTATGCTCGGGTGTTACAAGAAGGACAACAAACTGGACTGTTTACTTATTGGCACTAAATGTAACTTACTGTGCTTATTAGAGTTTATTCAGCTTGGTAGCAAGTTAGCTAACCTTTTATCGGCTTGTTATAACTTCAATATTAAGACAATAACAACACATAATATACATAATATGGTATTAAACAAAATATCATAGTTGTACTGAGAAGTCTAAATATAGATTTAGATTTAGAGCAAGTCAAAGTGAATGTCTAAAAAGAAACAACATTGCATTCTAATAAGTATTCATTATAGAATTTGGCTAACTAGCTTAGCTTCAACTATACTCAAGCTGGTTTAATGGTCACACCTCAAATATTGAACTGATTCAATAATACCATGCACTCATTTCTCTGTTTAAATAATTAGACCAACGAGCTAGCTATACACCTGTTAATTTCAATGTTATACATATTTTAACAACATGTGCAGGAGAAATACCCAAACTAAATAATAAGAAGGAAAAATGGGTGTTCACATTTACTCCTGGTCAAAATATTGGCAACCCTGCACTTCTTTCAGAAAATGCACCACTCGAGAGCCCATAAAGAGCCCACTGCTGACATAAAACAAAGCCAAAATGGAATTTGTCAGAACTTTCCTAAAGAAGCTCGACTCTCAATCCTTGTGAGAGAAAGCTCTGTGGACAGATAGACCAATTTAGAGCTTTTTTGTACCTTCACAGAAAAAAAAAAGATTCCGAACCCTATGATCAAACATGATGGAGGTGCACATGTTTAGGTTGCATGTTTACTGCTTCTGGAGGTGGATGTCTTGATTGTGTGCATGGTATTATGAAATCTGAGGACTACTTAATAATTCTGGAACATAATGTAGGACTCAGTGTCGGACAGCTGGATCTGCATCTTTGGGTAGGAAAATGTCTAAAAGTGTCTTTTAAAAAGCACCCAGAAATCATGGTGCCCAGGTGGCACAGCGGAATAATCCGCTAGCACACCAGCGCAGAGATTCTGATTCCCGGGTTTGAGTCGGCTGGGCACCCTTTAGCAGGCACAATTGGCCCATTAAAACTGGTTTTTAGACTTTTGGATGGGAAAGACCAGACTAAGGAGCGGCGCTATCAATGCTGTGTAAGGACCTTCGTTGCCCAGAGCGCCTGTGCAGAAAAGTTGAGGAGCGCAGAGATCGGGGTGTGGCTCTTTGTACGTGCATGCACAAATCCACCGAAGTATGGGAGAATAAGAAGGGATTGGTGGATTGGTGCGCACGTTAGAGTGAGTGTGTGTCAGGAGACTATACACCCTCGCTGGATGCCGTCAGGTTCCCCAGCAGTGGATTGGCACTGTTAAATTGGGAGAAAAGGGGGTAAAATGCATAAAATAATCAAAAAAAAAAAAAAAAAAGCAGTCAGAAATGAATAAGGACAAACCGCTGGAGAGTTCTGAAGTGACCAGTTGAGAGCTGACATTTATATCCTATCAAACACTTCTGGAGAGATTTTAAATCAGCAGTTGGGAGAAGGAACGCTTCAAATCTAAGAGACCTGCAGTGGTTGGCATAAAGAAGTGGTCCAAAGGTCTAGAAAATATGTGCAAGAAACTTCATGGTTCATGGTTAGAGGACGATAATGTATTCAGTCATTGTTTTCAATGGGTGTGCTACCATATATAGGGACAGTGGTAGCCTAGTGGGTAGGGCTTTGGGCTATCAACTAAAAGGTTGAGAGTTCGAATCCCAGCTTTGCCATGCAGCCACTGTTGGGCCCTTGAGCAAGGCCCTTAACCCTCTCTGCTCCAGGGGCGCCGTACAATGGCTGACCCTGTGCTCTGACCCCAGCTTCCAAACAAGCTGGCATATGCGAAGAAAGTATTTTGTTGTACTGTACACATGTATACGTATGTATATATAACAAATAATGGCATTCTATAAATATTACATTGAGGGTGCCAATAATTTAGTCCAGTTCTTTCTTTTCAGCTTCTTTTGTGTCATTACAATGCAAAGATGTGAACACTAAAGAAGTGGGAAAGAAGTGATGCATTATATGAAAGAAGTGTAGGGGTGCCAATATTTTTGGCCAGGACTATACTTTTGGCAATTAAGTGTATCTACACTGCATAAAACCAAACCGCTGGGAATCACTCTTTTAAATATATGGGTGGGCTTAACACTGACGTAACACCACCTACTTTACACAATTGCTATTCTATCCTACTTTTATCTTAAAATCTTCTACTTTGAATAGACCCAGTGCGGCCTCACAACAGAGCAAATGGAGATAGATGAGAAAGACAGAGGCAGAGATAGTGACTGTGGAGAGCAGTAGGAATCATTAATAACTGTCCAGCTGAAGTAACAGACTTAATTTAGCACAGGTGAAAGGGTGAGAAAATGTGATGTGTTAAATATGCCAGAGGAAAAAAGGGAAGCAGAAGCGCAGGCTGGCAGGAATGCCATAGGAGAAGAGGTTGTATCAAGGGTGTTGAGTAATTGAGTGGCCCGGGAGGACCCTGAAACAAAAACTGAGGGCTTAGTGAGGCATGTGGATCAGACTTCTGCATTACTAATTGGAAAGTTGCTAATTTAAATTCTGGCTCTGCCAGCTTGCCAGTGTTGGACCCGTTAGCGAGTCTGCTAACCATTAACTTCTCACCTTAGTTGTAAGTCAGTTTTAACAAGCTTCTGTCTAAGAGAAAGTACTGATGTAACCTGGCGAGAAGGGGTGATATTTAATTTTGCTTTTTAAATGCCAAAGCCAGGCTAATTAAGGTATGCAATGCATGGTCAGATCAAACTGGTTAAATGTAGTGATGACACTATTTATGTAGCATGAGTGGTAAAGCTGAAAGTGTGAGGGTGTAAAGGCACAGTGTCAGTAATAGTTACTGAGTTACTGTAGGTTTGGGGGTGAGGATGTAAAGGCACAGTGTCAGTACTGGTTACTGAGTTACTGTTACTGTATGAATGGGGGTGAGGGTGTAAAGCACAGTGTAAGTAAAGGTTACCGAGTTATTGTTACTGTATGGATGGGGTGAGGATGTAAAGGCGCAGTGTCAGTACTGGTTACTGAGTTACTGTTACTGTATGGATGGGGGTGAGGGTGTAAAGCACAGTGTAAGTAATGGTTACCGAGTTACTGTTACTGTGTGTAAGGGGGTGAGGGTGTAAAGCACAGTGTCAGTAATGGTTACTGAGTTACTGTATGGATGGGGGTGAGGGTGTAAAGCACAGTGTCAGTACTGGTTACTGAGTTACTGTTACTGTATGGATGGGGTAAGGGTATAAAGCATAGTGTAGATAATGGTTACTGAGTTACTATTAGTGTATGGATGGGGTTAAGGGTGTAAAGGCACAGTGTAAGTAATGGTTACTGAGTTACTGTTACTGTATGGAACGGGTGAGGGTGTAACGGCACAGTGTCAGTAATGGTTACTGAGTTACTGTTACTGTATGGATAGAGGGAGGGTGTGAAGCATAAGGTAAGTAATGGTTACTGACTTACTGTTACTGTATAGATGGGGGTGAGGGTGTAAAGCAGTGTCAGTAATGCTTACTGACTTACTGTTACTGTATGGGTGGGGTTAAGGGTGTAAAGCACAGTGTCAGTAATGGTTACTGAATTACACAAAATGCAGGGTTACTTGTATTGCAACCTGTTCCAAGAGTCTGTGAAGAACAGCATTGCAATAGTCAGGACTAGTTGTGACAAACGCATGGACAGGCATCTCTGCAGCAGTGAGGGATGAGGTCTGAGGTTAAAGAAAGCCGTTTTGGTGATGTTTTTAATGTGAAAATGAAATGTAAGAGTCGAGTGCAAGGTGACAACGAGGCTTCTAACCTGTGCTGAGGTGGATGTTATAAAGTCTGGTATGGTGAATGATAGAGGTTTTATTTTCTTTAAGGTGGCTGAGGATGCAATCAATCATGTCCCAGTCTTTCATCCATGTCTTTGGGTCAGTAAGACACTTAACCCGAGCAGAAGGAGGCAGGTTGTGTGAGATTATATTGTGGGAGGTTGCATTCAGCGTGTATATAAATCTGTGTATCATCAGCGTAACAATGGAAGCGCACACCATGCTGTCTGATGATACGGCCAAGAGGGAGAGTGTAAATAATAAATAACAGTGGGCCAAGAACTGAGCCCTGGGGAACACCCCAAGGCTGACCAAGGCCTGTGAGGGATAAGAAACTGGTCAAGCGAGTTTATTAAAGTGAGAAAGTACTGTTTTTTATGTTTCTGAAGCTGATATTACAGAAAATACAGTGTTTGTGTGAGTAAGATATAGCCTTATGATCAGAGATTCCTATATCCATGCCATCAAACAATGTCAAAGTGTGCCCTTTAGTATGAGTTAAAAATGTATACACTCAGTAAAATCAAAGCACTGGAGAAGATTCAGAAAGTCAGCAATAAAAGCGCAGTTGACAATATCGACATGAATATTAAAATGTCCCAGGAGCACTATGGTAGAATACACAGAACACAGAGAAATGAGTTAGCACAGATAGCTTATTGATAAAAAGACGGTTTTGGGGGCGGTAAACCAAAACAAGGCTACATTCATTTATTGTCTGTTTTACCAATGCTGTATCCTATTCAGGGACACGGTGGGTACCATATACCAGGCAAAAGATAGGTCCATGTGGTCTTAAATTAACCTGACTGCATGTCTTTGGACTGTGGGAGGAAATCGGAGCACCCAGAGAAAACCCACACAGAAAGGACCCGGAGCACTCCACCTGGGAATCAAACCCAGGACCTTCTTGCTCTGAGGCGACAGCGCTACCCAATGCGCCATCAAGCCACTACAAGGTTATATATGCCGTCAATATGACTATAGATGTATATGGACTGTGGATGGAGTGAGACAACAGCAAGCCCACCACCATGATCAGTACTGCATGATTTGCAGATATACTGACACTATAGGGGAGAGGATAGAATTAAAACAAGGTAATCATTAGGCTGTTGCCATGTTTCAGTCAAACAGAAAGTCAATATCATGGCCCATAATTACGTCGGAGATAAACGCAATTATATTGTTCAGTGAACAGATGTGTAGATGTTTAATAAAGCAAACTTGGTGCTTATTGATATAGTTTAGTTAGGCTTAGGTTTCAATTCAGATCAATTTTGGACAGTTTTCCAATGAGCCAAGATCAACAACCCACCGTGCTCGGAAAGTCGTAAAGGATGATGATCCAGGCTCCAAATACACTGAATACTTGGACTCATCTGACCACAGCTCACAGGCACAGAAGCAGAGCGAACCAGTTGGTGTTCAAATGTTCAGCCAGTGGTCATGAGGCAAGAGGAATACCAGGCTGGCCCCTTTCATAAATTCTTAAAAAATATATATATGCACCAATACAACATTATGGCATAACATTATGACCACTAACATGTAAAGTGAATAACACTGATTATCTCTTCATCACGGCACCTGTTAGTGGGTGGGATATATTAGGCAGCAGGTGAACATTTTATGCTCAAAGTCCACGTCTTGGAAGCAGGAAAAATGGGCAAGCGTGAGGATTTGAGCGAGTTTGACAAGGGCCAAATTGTGATGGCTAGACGACTGGGTCAGAGCATCTCCAAAACTGCAGCTCTTGTGGGGTGTTCCTGGTCTGCAGTGGTCAGTATCTATGAAAAGTGGTCCAAGTAATGAACAGTGGTAAACCGGTTACATCACGAAAATGTCCGGGTGCGTCGCTTACCTGGGGAACACATGGCACCAGGATGCACTATGGGAAGAAGGCAAGCCGGCAAAGGCAGTGTGATGTATTGGGCAATGTTCTGCTGGGAAACCTTGGGTACTGTCATCCATGTGGATGTTACTTTGACACGTACCAACTACCTAAGCATTGTTGCAGACCATGTACACCCTTTCATGGAAACGGTTATTCCCTGATGGCTGGGGCCTCTTTCAGCAGGATAATGCGCCCTGCCAAAAAGCAAAAATGGTTCAGGAATGGTTTGAGGAGCACAACAAGAAGTTTGAGGTGTTGACTTGGCCTCCAAATTCCCCAGATCTCAATCCAATCAAGCATCTGTGAGATGTGCTGGACAAACAAGTCTGATCCATGGAGGCCCTACCTTACAACTTAAAGGATCTACTGCTTACATTTTGGTGCCAGATACCACAGCACACCTTAAGGGGTCTAGTGGAGTGGAGTCCATGCCTTGACAGGTCAGGGCTGTTTTGGCAGCAAAAGTGGGACCAATACAATATTAGGAAGGTGGTCATAATGTTATACCTGATCAGTATATATAGAGCCCATCTTTCATAGGACTTATCATTACATTTGTTTTTCAGTCACACCCCTTAATTATATAAAAATCAATGATATGCTTTTAATTTTATGGCCCCCTTTGGGACAAGGCTCTGTGCGGTTCTGTGCACAAAGCAAGGTCCATCAAGACATGGTTTGATGAGTTTGGTGTGGAGAAACTCCACTTGCCTGCACAGAGCACTGACCTCAACCCCAATAAAGGCTTCTATGATAGATTAAAGTGTCCATTATGAGACAAGCCTTGTTGTCCAATGACTGTCTAATGTCTATTGAATTTTTACAGACATGCCATACATGGTTATAACAGCCTCTACTTTTCTAGAAAGGCTTCCACAAGACTTTGGTATGTGCACCATGAACATAAACTTGTTAGACATCCTATTCCAAATCAATGGACATTAATATGAAGCCCCTTCATATTAATGCCTATTGATTTGGAAAAGGATGTCTAACAAGTTGATGGTCAGATGCCTACATACAGTACATTTGGCCAAAATTGTGCAAAAGATTTCCAAGATTAGCATATATTTCCTTCATCATTATGCAGCTGACCACTGCATGGCTGCACATTGTTGTCTGGATAGGCACAACATCCCACAAAACACTGCACCCCCAGGAATGGAGCAAGAACTTGGCTGGACCCGCCATGTGGAACTAACCACTTTCCTGACAAACAAAGCCTGTCATCTTACAGTCATAAAATAGATGCCTCCATTTGGGCTACATCTGTGGCAGCTGGCAGGGCTTACAGCCTGACCTGCTCAGGGCCATAAGCTTCACCCTTAATCCATCTTATTGATTTATTTATTTAATTCTGCAGATTTTTCCCGATTGTGACTAAACACAATGCAAGTGATTGAGAGTTAAGGTTCTAACTCAGGGGTCCAGCAATTCGGACCAAGATTAAGTGGCAGCTTGGTGGTGGGGCTTAAACCTGCAAACTTCTAAGCTAGCACGACGTATCAGCCTTCCAACCAAGGCTATTCGTTCACACAATCGTCTTTATGTCTGCCATTTACTAAAGCTGAAGCTTAACTGAATAACACACTTAGCACAATTGAAGAAAGAAGAAAAGAGCCGGAGTAACCGTCTGGTACATTGATAGCAGATCGAGATAGAGAAGAATGGAACAGAACAGGGCACCATGTGCTCTAGAGGGACACGGAGAGGTGTGGCACATGGGGAACGTCTCAACAAAGCATGTGTCATTCCGGTTTTATTCAGGGAAACACACAGCCACGTATTCGAACTGGCATCTTTCACAAGCCGCTTTATATAACTTGTCACATTTTAATCTCGACGCTGAGGAGAAGAAGCCTGGCCTGTCGGTGGAGAAAACGATGCTGGATGGAGAGAATGAGCTCGGGGATGAAGAGTGGGAAGAAGTGAAAAGACAGAAGAAAGGACCTTTTGGTTAGTGCTCCACACACCATTACTGTCGGTCTGTCTCATTATCTCGATGGAGTGTGTGGGGAGTCTTTATGAATGAGAATTAGTACTACTGTCTGTCATGTTCACTTTAATAAGCCATAGTGCCACGATTTAGACCAGGATTAAGCTGGACAAGCAGGTCGTTAACAAACAATTTACCTAACACACCATATTGGCTGCAGAATTGAAATGTAATTATTAATTAAAAATATGAATTATTCTGGTTATTCAAATGGTCATACCACACATTTCTAAAATTAATCTTAGCCATAAGATTATCATAAGATATGTAGAATGCCTTTATGTGTCATACACACATATACAGATGTACAGTACAACGTAATTCTTTATTCACATATCCCAGGTTGTTTTGGAAGCTCGGGTCAGAGCGCAGGGCCAGCCATTGTACAGCACCCCTGGAGCAGACCTTCTTGCTGTGAGGCGACAGTGCTACCCACTGACCAGTTAACTTAACTTACAGATCTTTGGGCTGTGGGAGGAAACCGGAGCTCCCTAAGAAAACCCATGTAGACATGGGGAGAACACGCAAACTCCACACAGAAATGACCATGGCCCCCTGGCCGGGGAATCGAACCCAGACCCTTCTTGCTGTGAGGCATCAGCAGTACTCACTGCGCCAATGTGCCGATTATAACGTTACATTCTCTTCAGAAGTGTTGTGTTTGAGAAAGGTGAAACAAGGCCATTTCTAAGGCTCTGGGGCTCCTTATGCCCTGTGCTGGACTGGCAACCTGTCCTGGGTGTTTCCAACCTTTCACCCAATGAATCAGACCCACCGCAACCATGACCAGAATAAAAAGAAAACAAATGAATGAATGTAAGATCATCTTTCCATGAGCTAAAGCTGAGATGTTATCAGGTTATGCAGCAGGACAGTAATATTTAAAGTTTTATTCAAAGTTACTTAAAATTATAAACAAAGGGCCTAGCTCAGGGACTCAGCAGTAGTGGGGCTTAAACTGGCAACCTTATGACTACTAATCCGGTACCTGAACCAATGAGCTACCACTGGTGTAATATACACAGATCAGGCATACCTCAATCGTCTCTGACTTTAAATCTACAAGGTGGACCAACTAGGTAGGAGTGTCTAATAGGGTGGACAGTGAGTGGACACGGTATTTAAAAACTCCAGCAGCGCTGCTGTGTCTTATCCACTCATACCAGCACAACACACACTAACACACCACCACCGTGTCAGTGTCACTGCAGTGATGAGAATGATCCACCACCTAAATAATACCTTCTCTGTGGTGGTCCTGTGGGGGTCCTGACCATTGAAGAACAGGGTGAAAACAGGTTAAAAAGGTATGCAGAGAAACAGATGGATTACAGTCAGTAATTGTAGAACTACAAAGTGCTTCTATATGGTAAGTGGAGCTGATAAAATGAACAGTGAGTGTAGAAACAAGGAGGTGGTCATACCACCGTATCCAGGCATTACTAGTTTATTCATTTAATGTAGTTATTAACTACAATAACACACAGAATCTTTGATGGAACGTTAGTTAAGATACTGGATCACTGATAGAAAAGTTTTCTAGGATTATAGTCGTACTACCCCAGCTGTCACTCCTAACCCTGACCTGCATGAACTGTATCTTGTCTCAAAGTCAAATGTCTAAACATAAATGATCTGACAGCTACCTGTTGTATTTCATGTAGTACTTCTTGAGTCTGGCGATTTTTAAACAAGCTTACTCAGGTACATAAAAATGGTCATCGGCCAAGTATCCCTGCTTTTAATTTAGGAGAACGGACAGAGTAATTACTTTCTCACACCTAAGTAATAACACATATAATCACCAGCATCTCTTCTTGAAAGCACATAAAATGGAACCAAGCAGCTGGAACGAAATAAGTATGATAAATGGTGCTGTGAATTCTATCTTGGATAAAATAAAAAATATTCCTTTTCAATTAAAGCCAAGTGTTTCCTGGATGACAGCCATCTCCCGCATATGCCAACCCTGAACTGCTTCATTTAAAAACTTCCTGGCATCTACATTCACATCCATTAGTTCAAGTTCGCTATTGATTCAGGCACTCAAGTAAGGGTAGGAGTCTGAGAGACCTTGAATGCCATATAAAACATTGGGATACTCGATAAGTACTGGATTTTGTATGAAATCTTGGTAAGGTACTATGCGAAGGAGAGCACAGAGCTCAGGATAACGGAAGTATATTGTGGTTTATTCATTCATGCATCTTTAGTAACTGCTTTATCCTGCTGACAATCAATGTGTATCTAAAGCATGATTCCACAATGCTTTATGGAACTTATTGATTTTCACATTGTTTAAGTGTTAAAAATGTGAATGTAATCAAATACTTTGTATCTAAAATGTTATATGCTGGGTCTAACATTTGGCTCGCTTTTCTCCCAATTTAGAGTAGCCATTAGTCATCCGCTGCAGGGGACCCCGATCATGTCCGAGGAGGGTATGTTTGGGTGTGTTTGAAAACCTAGGGAGCTGCCTTGCTATCTTACTGTCTACATAGTAGAGAGGATTCTAATAAGTCACTGACCTATAAGGCAGGTTATTCAAACGCACTACTCAGACAGCGATAACATCGGGTTTTGCTTACTACGCTAACACAGTTAGCATCATGCCGTTCAAACCAATGGGGTAAGGTGGCACAATGTGCTAGCATGTGAAATAACATCTCTCGCCGTGTACCAAAAACGGTTAAACTGTCCCTGACAAGCCTGAACTTGCAAATAAATACACTTGTACAAGTTTATACAAATTAAACATCAATAATAATTTATTTACATTTGAAAATAACTCCGTTTGTTTCTCCGCCCCGTCCGCCATGTTTTTTATTTATCTGTGAGAAAAGCTGTGCCGCATTGAATGCTGGGATTGCCTCCACCACTAAGGAAGGCATTGGATGCTCACTCGTTCTTAAGTCCAAATAGCATTGAAATTTTAAGATACCTTACTAGACAACATTTTAAGGCATCTAGGAATTGGAACAGCCTCCTTCTCGGGAGCGCGCACAGGATGACGTAAAATGCTGTCTATGTAGAGAGCGCACTAGGTTTTCGAACACACCCTAAGTCTAACACACACTCCCTCTAACGTGTGCGGACCACCTCTTGTTCGCCCAATACTTCTGTGGATTCTCACGTGAGGCCAGTCTAGCGCTGATCTCCACATTTGTCCACTTCAGTACAGGCGATACGGGCTACTAACCAGGGTCCTTACACAGAAGCAAAGACCCCACCCCTTTTATTAGTCTGGTCTTTTTTAACCCAGCAGACTAGTGGCCAATTTTGTCTGCTGTACTGTAGGCAGTGCCAATTGTGTCTGCTAGGGGGTGCCCAGCTGAACAGAAGCAGAGTTTACATTTTTAACGTTTAGCAGACGCCTATATCCAAAGCGACTTACAGTAGTGTGACAGTATACTGTCTGAGCAATTGAGGGTTAAGGGCCTTGCTCAAGGGCCTTGCTCAAGGGCCCAACAGTGGCAACCTGGCAGTGGTGGGGCTTGAACCAGCAACCTTCTGATTACTAGTGCAGTACCTTACAGGCTACAACTGCCCTGAGATGAGATTTGAACTCATATCCCAGAGTTCAGAATCTCAGTGCTGGTGTGCTATCGTTATATACCGCTGCTCCACCCATGACAGTGTAAGTAACTCTTGGTTACGTTCCTGACAGAATGATACACAGTCATACACAGTCATGGACAATTTTGTATCTTCAATTCACATCTTCAATTCACCTCAAAGACATGCAAGTCTTTGGACTGTGGGAGGAAACCGGAGCACCCGGAGAAAACCCACACAGACACAGGGAGAACATGCAAACTCCACACAGAAAGGACCTGGACCGCCCCACCTGGGGATCGAACTTAGGACCTTCTTGCTGTGAGGTGACAGTGCCACCCACTGAGCCACCATGCCGTCCCTGGCTGCATGTGTATGAGGTGCAAAGCATTGACAACTGCAGTAAAACAGTACATACTGTACTAGTGAGTAAGGCTACTATAATAAACCACACAAGCCAAAGTAAGTCATGCATGTGTAGAAAAAACTTTATAAACAAAAGCCAGAAGTAAGATTAGAGCCTGGGTCAATACCAACCCCACCACGCCACCCTACAGACTTCCTGCTGCTTCAGAATGAGCTAGTTGTTTTCGGCCAAATCAGGTCCACAAAACTCGTCTTCCCACAAACCTGTTAATTCCTCATCAGTCAAGAACACCTCTGAAAAACAGATGGCGGTATAAAAAAGGCCCAGGCATGTGTCAGCAGCTAACTGCTAAGCCTTCACGCCAGAAATCACCGGACTGTGAGTAACGGCTCACAGTTTCTACTGCCAAACTTTACACGCCAGCAACCGTCCAATGACATCCGCATGGCGAAAGCTCACAAATGTGTGAAGAGAAGCCCAACACGCAGCTGTGCAGATGTCCTTAACTGACACATTGCAGAATAATGACCATGAAATGGCTGTGCTGCCAATATAATGGGCACCACAGCACAAAATTACAGCTATTAACTAGTCAGTTGAAGCAAACACATTATTGGCTATTCTGTATTTATCCACATATATCCTGTACACATGTGTAAGGAAGATATTCAGTGGTGCCTCAAACTGTGGGGACAGTGTTCAATTGGGGATGAGGACAATAAATAACCTAGCAACGATGAGAATAGTGTTTTTGTGACACACACAACTTAAATAAATAGTTCATACAATAAGGTTCCATTTTCATAACACAAAGCCGGGCGTTATACCGGGTTTGATTCCTCGCACGGTATGGATTGTTCATATGCCGGCATACCGTAGCATAGTTAATACAACAGCTGTAAGCTTCAATAGGACGCAAAACATATAATATTAGGCCGCTCAGGTGGCGCAGCGGTAAAAACACATGCTGCAACCAGGCTGGGATCTCGAATACATCGTATCGAATCTCAGCTCTGCCTTGCCGGCTGAAGGCTGAGATACTACATGAAAAACGATTGGCCGGTTGTTCAGGTGGGCGGGACTAAGCCGGATATGGGTCTGTCCCTGTCAGACTGGTGCAATTACGACCTCTGCTGGCTGATTTGAGGCGCCTGCAAAGAGATGAGGAAGGAGTGCTCTTAGGGTGTGTCTCTCTGTACACAACGCTAGGTGGCACAACACTCATCAATGTGTGGGTGATAAGATGCATACGGCTTGCTGCCCACGTGTCGGAGGGGGCATGGGTTAGCTTCGATCTCCTCGGTCAGAGCAGGGATCGGCATAGACAGAGAGGAAGCATGATGCAATTGGGCAATTGGACACGCTATAGAGGGAGAAAAAGGGGAGATAATGCATTATAAAATATATATATATATTCCGCTGACGCACCAGCACCGAGTTTCTGAACTCCCGGGTTCGAGGCTTGGTGTTGCCACCGGTAAGCTGGGCGCCATCTGGCGGGGATAATTGGCAGTGCCTGCAGCAGATACAAATTGGCCACCGTATCTGCAGGGTGGGTACCGGACTATATGTGGGTGGGTGGGTCTTCATACGCTGTGTAAGGACCCTGATTGGCAGAAGAGACGCCCGTGCAGGAAGCACGGACAAGAAGAGGAGGGCTGTACACGTGTAAAGAAGGCGTGGGCAGCGGCGTGCTTTCCTTGGATGCAAATCTGGAGTCTGTCAGCAGCGGAAGACAAATCGGATGCGCTAAATCAGGAGGAAAATGGGGAGAAAATGCATAAAAAAAAGAAAGTGCTATGCAGCGCTGTGCAGATTAGACACTTGCTAACCAGTCAGCATTAGCATAACAGTGTTAATAGATGAGAGAGGTTTTCTCAATATGGTGGGGAAAAAAAACAAAAACAGCAAAGGAATGAGCTGTGTCGGCTCTGTTCGTTCCCACACAGATTAAAACACTATATACTGTACGGATTGTTGGGGCACGGTGGTTGCAAAAAAGCAAACCGTTGAGCGTCGATACTACTGGGTAGAAAATCCTTTCGTTATTTTGGCCGCTTAGGTGGCGCAGCGGTAAAACACCCTAGCACACCAGAGCTGGGATTTCAAATACATCGTATCGAATCTCAGCTCGGCCATCCGGCTGGGCTGGGCGGCTATATGAACAACGTTTGGCTGTTGTTCATCCAGGAGGGAGCCGAAAAGTGACCCCATAACTGATGCAGGTGAAAAAAGATGCAGTCGGCGTGTGTCAGTTCACTCTCCACAGTCGGGGTGGAGGTCAGCACCAGTAGAGAGGAAGCATAATGCAGTTGGGTAAAAATTGGACACACTACAAAAATAACAAACTTCATGGCAAAGGAGCCAAGAATTTCTCAGTGCCTGCGCTGACCTTGTTCTACAAGAGCAGGATGCCAAAGAATTCAAAGACAAAACCATGCAGATAGCTAGCAAAGGCAAGGCAATAATGTTTCCTTTAGTATTAGCTTAAGAAATGCATAATGCATCTAGGATAGATGGACGATAGTTAAATAAATAAGTAAATAGTTATTTTGACTGATCACTTAAGCAGTAGGATAGAAGCTGTCATCATAATAGTTATTAGTTATCTTCATTATGGAAATTTTCTGTATCCAATCACCTCCTGGCAAGTTACAGACATTCTGGCAGGGTTAGTTCAGTGACTAGGGCATTGGACTATAGCTCGAAAGTTCAAGTTTCACCACTGCCAAGCTTGCCAATTAGTTGCTTTGGATAAAAGCCTCTCCCAAATGAATTCATGTAAACGAAATGAAACTAGGAAGGAAAACTGAGAATTAGAGGAAGTCCATGCTGATATGGCAAAACACACCAAACTCCATACAGACAGTAAGAGCAGGTCATTAGGTAAAGTGCAACATTAACACTACCAGCTGTGCAACAATGCCACCTTCAAGTCATTTTCTGATAATCAAAGTCCAATTTGCAATTCCATTGCTGTTCTGTTTAGCCCTGTTAGCCCTGTTTGCCCTGTTAGTGTAGGGCAGCTGTAGCCTAGTGGTTAAGGTACTGGATTAGTAATTAGAAGGTTGCCAGTTCAAGCATTACCACTGCAAGGTTGCTACTGTTGGACCCTTGAGCAAGGCCCTTAACCCTCAATTGCTAAGATTGTGTACTGTCACAACTGTAAGTCGCTTTGGATAAAAGCGTCTCCTAAAAATGCCAACAACGTACAACAATGTTTAGCATGTGCAGCACTATGTGGGGTCTAAAAAGTGGTGAAATTCAACCCCATGTAGAGAATATCCTCATGTAGCCACAGTACGTTGTTTGTGATTCAGCAGTTATGTTGCTGTTAATACATTCATTAAGGACATAATGCCTTTACAGTTAAACTCTATATGCCTACACATCAGTATAAACTCAATTCTAATTCGAAATTTAGATTTTCTGGCTGAAAACCAAAGACTTGGCAACCCCCAATTATGGTTTAAATAATATGAACAAAAAACTATATAGTTAATGATAAATTAATGATTAATACATTCTAAATAGTAGAATTCCTTGGGTATTTTTTAGGTAATGTCACAGGTGTAGAGCTATAGCTAATGTTTGTCTGTAATTAAATATTATAAAAAATGGATAGTTCCGGTCCTAAAATCTGATTGGCTGAGCCGCGTTCAAAGCCGTTGTAAAATCCCCGATAAACGCACACCTATGACCACCTCACATCATTCCATATTAATACGCCACTGAAAAGAAAAAGTGAATGTTATGTTCGCCCTCATGTTGCCTAGCAACACTGTTAACGGACTACGCGATTTCGCGGAAGAATGCTTTTTGTAAGTGTTTTTATAAATAAAAACATTTATTTATTGAACATTGTTGTATTTTATTATATTTTAAGTTGACCAACTCAAGGTTTATTAAAGCAATAAGCCACTGGAGACCGTGCTGCTATGATTTTATCACGGGGAAAGACGTTTTAGGCACTCCGCTTCGTGTCAAACCAAAACATCCTTCCCTGTGATAAATTCACAGTAACGCATGGTATCTTATGGCTTATTGCTTTAATAAACCTTGAGTTGGTCAGCCAATATCAATCATTATGCTAATATTTATTAAGGCAAGTAGTTAATACATACACCGACAAGGCATAACAATATGACCAATGACATGTGAAGTGACTAACACTGATTGTCTCTTCATCACGGTACCTGTTAGTGGATGGGATATATTAGGCAGCAAGTGAACATTTTATCCTCAAAGTTGATGTGTTAGAAGCAGGAAAAATGGGCGAGCGTAAGGATTTGAGCGAGTTTGACAAGGGCCAAATTGTGATGGCTAGACGACCGGGTCAGAGCATCTCCAAAACTGCAGCTCTTGTGGAGTGTTCCCGGTCTGCAGTGGTCAGTATCTATCAAAAGTGGTCCAAGGAAGGAACAGTGGTAAACCGGTGACAGGGTCATGGGCAGCCAAGACTCACTGATGCATGTGGGGAGCGAGAGCTGGCCCGTGTGGTCCGATCCAACAGACGAGCTACTGTAGCTCAAACTGCTGAAGAAGTTAATGCTGATTCTGATAGAAAGGTGTCAGAATACATAGTGCATCGTAGTTGCAGGGCTGTTTTGGCAGCAAATGGAGGACCAACACAATATTAGGAAGGTGGTCATAATGTTATGGCTTATCTCCATTTATTTACACTGAATGTTTTGACCTGTTTGATTCAGTGTAAGGAGTAATGTATGATCTGAGTAACAGTGACATTATGTACTTAATACTTAGTAATACAAAGTGTATAGTATTTATACTACACACAGGGTAAAATACACCAAAATACATAGACGACAGTAAGTTTAAATTGTGCTTAATAAACACTATCCTATTGTGCATGCTGGAGATGAAGCATCACACTGCACAATGGCACCGAGCAGAAATAAAAAACCTTTAATAGTCCATCCTATAACACTTTGCTGGAATAGTTTGGTAACTGACTGTGCTCACTGAGAAGAAGATTTGTTCAAAATGTGCTCAAAATTTAAAATAATCCTCTCAGCTCAGAGCGAGCTGGAATTTCTGATCAGCTTAGTGAGGTACTTATTGCCTTCCCCAGTGGACCACTGCCTAGGAGGGTATGTGAGCTAACAAAATGGCCCTCCTGTCAAGCTCGTTCGGGTTGTCAGTCCAGTCTGTCCTTTAGGTTGACACCTAGGTGCATGTAGTACTGTGTCATTCACTGTCCAGCCCCAGAGACTGTCAAACATAAATAGTTTGGACAGTTGAATCAGCCATGTACGATGTACAAATAAAGCTTAAGTTTCAGGATTTAAGTCTCTACTACACAAATGCGTACCTGCGTTTAAATAATCATTGGTTTATATGGTTCTAAAACAGATAGAACAGAACCAAATAGCTAAAGCAATGTGATTAAAACAAGAGTATATTAGAGCAGCTGCAGACTAGCGGTTAAGGGACATGACTGGTAAGCAGAAGGATGCTGGTTTAAACCTATCACTGCCAGGTTGCCACTGTTGGGCCCTTGAGCAAGGCCCTCATGCATATACACCGATCAGCCATAAAATTAAAACCACCTCCTTGTTTCTACACTCAATGTCCATTTTATCAGCTCCACTTACCATAAAGAAGCACTTTGTAGTTCTACAATTACTGACTGTAGTCCATATGTTTCTCTAAATACTTTTTTTTATACTGCTTTCACCCTGTTTTTCAATGGTCAGGACCCCCACAGGACCATCACAGAGCAGGTATTATTTGGGTGGTGGATCATTCTCAGCACTGCAGTGACACTGACATGGTGGTGGTGTGTTAGTGTGTGTTGTGCTGGTATGAGTGGATCAGACACAGCAATGCTGATGGAGTTTTTAAACACCTCACTGTCACTGCTGGACTGAGAATAGTCCACCATCCAAAAACATACAGCCAACAGCACCCCATGGGCAGCGTCCTGTAACCACTGGTCTAGAAGATGACCAACAGCAATAGATGAGCGATCGTCTCTGACTTTACATCTACAAGGTGGACAAACTAGGTAGGAGTGTCTAACAGAGTGGACAGTGAGTGGACACGGTATTTAAAAACTCCAGCAGTGCTGCTGTGTCTGATCCACTCGTACCAGCACAACGCACACCACCACACCACCACACCACCACCATGTCATTGTCGTTGCAGTGCTTAGAATGATCCACCACCTAAATAATACCTACTCTGTAGTGGTCCTGTGGGGGTCCTGATCATTGAAGAACAGGGTGAAAACAAGTTAAAAAGGTATGCAGAGAAACAGATGGACTACAGTCCGTAATTGTAGAACTACAAAGTGCTTCTATATGGTAAGTAGAGCTGATAAAATGGACAGTGAGTGTAGAAACAAGTTAACCTCATAGTTCCACATTCAAGTCACCAATCTTGCTACCTAATTAATGTAGAAGAAGTTGATTCTGTATGCATGCATGGATAAATGATTGAGTAAATAGCTGGATGGACTTACTGATGGGGTCAAAAAGTAAATAAACCAATTCATGTAACTATTAAGGCAGAAACCAGCATTCCACCTAATGCAGCTTTAATGGAAATATATTTAACCCATCTGGGATAAATTCATCGTTTGATCTTTTTTTTCCTCCTCTCAAAGCTCTGTTGAAGAGACTAAGAGAGCTTCCACTTGATGTCATTTAGAGATAAATCAGCATTTCAATTTCTGTTTTTTCATTGTAATGCACTTGGTTCATAATATAAAAAGGGGAAATATAATTGCTGCCAAAGCTCTAAACACAAAACAAGTACATTTAAGCTCATTTACTTTGATGTCTGATATACATGACCATACTGAAATAATGGCATAAATGACTACATTCCATAACTGCTAACTTATTTCTGTAAATAACCATCCTATCGTTGTCATCATTATCTAATAACACCATCATTATCTACTGTCATCTGTGGCTGCAATCAGTCAAAATTTCCTTTCATTTTATGTTTGCAGAAAGATTTTGTAATTATTGGAATTTGTGCAGCACTTTGGGGAACGACGGGTGTGAGTAATGGGTAAAATGAGCCTTAATTTGCTCTGCTGTTGTGCCATTGAGTGTGTTATTGCCATTGCCTGATGAAAAATAAAATAAATGGAACAAAAAAACAGCCTCAACATGGCAACAGTGATTGGCCTTTGAAAGCCACATTGTTTAGCAAGAGGTGCTAATGCTAGATACAAAAACAATAACAGGAAAAGGAACCTGACATTGATCTACAGCTAAAATCACAGCTTTGGGACAGCTTTTAGGTGAGCCATGCTAAGGTAATTTTCACCTAACAGCATAGATTAGCTTAAAAGTTTGATTTATTGGTTCAGAATAACATACAAATTTACCAAAAAGGCAAATATTGGGTATCCTAATCACCAATGAATGTTAACCATGACCAAGCAGAGTAATAGTGGTCATAAGTCAAGGCTTGCTTATAAGGCTGCCCTTTATTTTGTTATATATAGACCAATCAGCCATTACATTAAAACCACCTCCCTGTTTCTACACTCACTGTCCATTTTATCAGCTCCACTGATAGATCTACAATTACTGACTGACTGTAGTCCATCTGTTCCTTTGCATGCTTTGTTAGCCCCCTTTCATGCTGTTCTTCAATGGTCAGGACTCTCCAAGGACCACTACAGAGTAGGCATTATTTGGGTGTTGAATCATTCTCAGCACTGCAGTGACAATTACATGGTGGTGGTGTGTTAGTGTGTGTTGTGCTGGTATGAGTGGATCAGACACAGCAGTGCTGCTGGAGTTTTAAAATGCCGTGTCCACTCACTGTCCACTCTATTAGACGCTCCTACCTAGTTGGCCCACCTTGTAGATGTAAAGTCAGAGACGATCGCTCATCTATTGCTGCTGTTTGAGTTGGTCATCTTCTAGAATTTCATCAGTGGTCACAGGACGCTGCCCACAGGGCGCTGTTGGCTGGATATTTTTGGTTGGTGGACTATTCTCAGTCCAGCAGTGACAGTGAGGTGTTTAAAAACTCCAGCAGCGCTGCTGTGTCTGATCCACTCATACCAGCACAACATACACTAACACACCACCACCATGTCAGTGTCACTACATGTACAGTATGATTACATTCATTTTCTGTGTATCCCAGCTTGTTTGGAAACTGGATTCAGAGTAAAGAGTTAGCCTGAAGCCAAGTGGGTTAAGAATCTTGCTCAAGGGTCCAACAGTCCATTCAAACATACACCTTATCATTTAAATTGATGATTGGTCTGCCATTTGAAAATCCAATGCCTGAAAAAGCATTACTTGGTATAATAAGTACGAAGCTGGACCCGAGCCAGAGAAACTAAACTAATGAGTAAACAGCCAACACATTTGAGAACTCTTTATAGTATTAGATGCATCCTATGATGCAACTGCTTTTTCCTCATTATGATCCCATATTTTAACATAACAATGCCCGTAAACACAGTACTAAAATATTAAATTTAATGAGCACCAGGAAGAAGTAAACCTCCCTACATGGCCTCCATAATCACATCACAGAATTTAAAGACCATTAAACCTTTATGGGAAGTTCTACAGCACAGGCTGCTGCCCCGTTTCATTATATCCTGAAGAAGAACTAAAATATTTCTTTTTAAAAATGTTCCACAATTCCAGTACAAACTATATAGGACTTATGATTACAAGACATGTCAGAAAGAGCTGAAGCTGTCTTCTAACACTTTGAAGTGAAGTGTGGCAGAGGCAGGGTACACTTCACTTATAAATATTCATGGTAATGGTGAAATATTAAGGCTGTTTAATTATACAGTACGGATATGTATTCACAAAAGTAACATCCAGGCTTTAGATTTAGCTCTTCAAAAGCAGGGGGCCTGCATTCCATTAGTGAACAGCCATGCAAATCGAACGCTGTCTCGTTTGTCAGCTGAATTAGACGCCTGTAAAATAGGTCTACTTGGCATACCAAAGTAGTGCCTGAATTTCGCTTTCTGCTTGGTTAGAACATCAGCAGCGCTTATTAGACTGAGCTGGCAGTTTCTGAAAATAGCAGGCCTACACTAATAAGACCGGTGTGGTTCGTCCATGGCTGCTTAATTCAAAAATCCAGAGTGTATGAAAGCTGCATTACACTGGGGGCTGAAACTGTCAGGTAAATAAAGCAGGCGCATTTAGAATGGCCGAGTTATGCTTATTGCTTTTTAATACAGATCTAGTCAGTTCAATCGAATTACTATTTTCTACCACGGCACGAAGACGGTAGTCTCGTTCGCAGTACGTATGTATAATTGAATAGTCTTAACTCAAAGGTCAGCACCGGTGAGCAGACTTCTTGTCGCGATCTCGTCGTGGAACATCAGTCTGGCGTTGTTTCGAGCCTCCCACCAAACGGGCCTAGTTATCTACACCGGGCGCAAAACATCATCACTCTCCAGTACTGCACACTCACAAGAAAATAATACGCTATGATCTTGCTGCTATTATCCACCTGTCTCTACATCAAGCCAGACAGTTCTCATCTTCCTCCTCTTACACGAAGGTGGCAATTACAGCTGTTAGGCAGAATTTTTTTCGATGTGCCGAGTATGGAAACGATTTTTGGATAATCTGACAGGGTGTGGCAGCTTTAAAACCCCTCTGACTCCACAACATCTCCGATGCATGACGGTGTAGAAACGGCACTGGGCAGTTTCTGAAGGCCAGAAATGAACCGCATCGATCGTGTTGAAAACCTGCAGCTGATGCTTGATAGACTCATCTCGTCTTAATGAGGTAGAGCTTAGCAGCTGCACAGAAAAATAAATAATCCTTCAGCAGATGGAACATTATATTGCTGAAAGCATTAGCAATCGCATTACATTCGGTAATCAATTGTAATAAAATGCAATGTAAAAAACAGACACCTTGAGAAGTGATTAATGATTCAGTCTTTTAAAATGTAATAGACTAAAAATCCTTGATCTTGTTTTTTCACAACTGTGATGCTTGTTAACATTCTGGAATTACCTGGTTTAAACAATTAATATACGGTCTGATCTTTATTAAAGCTATAGTAACAGGCGGATTTGTACAACACACGGAATATCTTGAATAAACAGCCCTCGTAAAATCAAGTCACACCATCTCAGTTTGTCAAGAGTTCAGATTCCATTGCTGCTTTACTCATGCATTTGATTTATTTATTTATTTATTAGAATTTTAATGTCATGTTTTACACACTTTGGTTTTACACACTTGTGCAATTACTTTTAAATTATGTGCAATACCTGCTGTACCTGCTGTACTTTGTGCAATATTTTTAATAACTGTGCAATATTAGGTTAACTTCCTCTATAAATACTGTTTATATTTTTGTAACTTTTACATATTCTTTCTTTTTAATATATGCGTACATACGTGATCACTTTTTTTAATTTTCTATTTTTTTGTATCCTTGTAAGCTGCTGTAACACTACAAATTTCCCCCTGTTGGATAATAAAAGGCTTTCTTATCTTATCTTATCTTACATTCATGACAAACAGTAGTTACTCGTTACACAAAACTCATCAGTTCACAGGTTCAATGTCAAACACAGTCATGGACAATATTGTATCTCCAATTTACCTGACTGCATGTCTTTGGACTGTGGGAGGAAACCCACGCAGACACTGGAGAACAAGCAAATTCTGCGCAGAAAGGACCCAGACCGCCTCATCTGGGAATCGAACCCAGGACCTTCTTGCTTTGAGGCGACAGTGCTACCCACTAAGCCACCCGACTCATGCATTTTAAATCACCGTCATATTAAATCATCACGCTTTCTAAAAATACTCCTAAAAAGTCACTGGTTGCTATTCTGACATTCCTCTGTAAATTCTTTTAATATGAATTTAAATGTAACGATTTGTTAATGATTACAAGCTATAAATGCCATTAGAAAGCACATCAGACCCTAATTATGCCTTCCTCCACCATGCTTCACAGACAGAATGAGACCTGCTTAGTTGGTTGCTGCTTAGTGTCTCTTCTCCTCAGCATTTGAGATACAATATGATAATTTGAGAGCTGTCCAATTTGTGGAACATTTATCTTATTGTAAATGTTTTTTGCAAGTATTTAGTAGGAGACCACAGTCACCCCAGAAACAGACAGGCTAAGACTTATTATAGCAAATTAAATGCTTTAGAAATGCAATTTAAATGATTCCTTTCAGCTGCTCCTGTTAGGAGTCGCCACAGTGGGTCATTGGCTCGCACAGTTTTTATGTTGAATGCCCTTTCTGACGCAAACCTCCTTCTGATCCAGGCTTGAGACCAGTACTAAGGTGCACTAAATGTGTCCCCTGAGTGGCTAGGTTCACAAAACGCCACATGCCTTTTGTATTTGTGAGCCCAACCTAGAATTCATTTATGGACAATTTTGTATCTCCAATTCACCTCATTTGCATGTCTTTGGACTGTGGGAGGAAACCAGAGCTTCTGAAGTAAATCCACACAGACACGGGGAAAACATGCAAACTCCACACAGAAAGGACCCGGATCGCCCCACCTGGGGATCAAACCCAGGACCATCTTGCTGTGAGGTGACTGCTACCCATTCGCTTGCACAGTTTTTATGTCACATGCCTTTCCTGACACAATCCTCCTACTGATCCAGGCTTGAGACCAGCACTAAAGTGCACTAAATGTAGTTTAGAAGTGCACTAAATGCTAGGTTTACAAAACACCACATGCCTTCTGTATTTGATAAATGAATCAGGTTGAGCTCACAAACACAGTCATAGACAATTTTGTATCTCCACTTCACCTCATTTACATGTCTTTGGACTGTGGGAGGAAACCGGAGCTCCCGGAAGAAACCCACGCAGACACGGGGAGAACATGCAAACTCCACGAAGAAAGAACCTGAATTGGCCCACCTGTGGATCAAACCTTGTGAGGCGACAGTGCTACCCACTGAGCCACTGTGCTGCCCTCAACCCGGGATTCAAACTCACAAAACTGAGGTACTGGAGCATTACCAGCAGCTTGGCTCCTACCATTACATCACACGAACAATGTAAAGATAACAAATTAACTTTCTGGAATTTGTTTGCAATCTGCCTGGCCTGTCTGGCTGTTGCGATTGGTCACAGACAACTATTACGAATTTGCACTGTGTGTAACATTTAATCCGGTGTGTTTGTCAAATTTTTGAATTAGTATTTTATTGTTATAGTATTTTTTTTAACAGTACACTTCAGCATTGTCCTTTTATTATTATTATTATTATTATTATTGTGTGTGTGTGTGTGTGTGTGTGTGTGTGTGGACTAGGGACCTATTTTACAGCCCATCCTTCCAAACTAATCATATTGATTGGAACACCCAACTTTCAATAAGCTCAGCCGAGCATACATACTGCAAATGATGTGTATGTTTAATAGCACAATAAAAATTACAATCACTTGTGTGTTATAAGATAATGATTAGTTTAGTAAGTTTATTATTATGACTTTATTTAGTTTAATTTCAAAATCAATTCAAAAAGAATATAGCACAAAATATTATTGGGTGGCGGTGTGGAAAATAAAAAGTGTAATTTATTATAGAATAAAGGTAGTAGTAGTGTGAGCATGTGAGAGTGATGGTTATAGTCCTTGCTTGAGGATACTTCTTACAGTAAGTAATGAGTCTACCCAGCAATTTGCTCACCTCAAGCCAGTTTAACAATTTATGAGAAGGCCATACAGAAATGACTGTCAAACGGGAATCTATTTTACCTTGAAACTGGGATTGTACAAGTTTAATAAACACCTTTATTTTACCTTTAGAAATGTGTGTAAGTGTGTGTGTGTGTGTGTGGTTCCACTGTCAGGCTCGTGAAAAGAATGCTAATACAGCTAAACACTCACAGGTATACACTGATCAGCCATAACATTAAAACCACCTCCTTGTTTCTACACTCACTGTCCATTTTATCAGCTCCACTTACCATACAGAAGCACTTTGTAGTTCTACAATTACTGACTGTAGTCCATTTGTTTCTCTGCATGCTTTGTTAGCCCCTTTCATGCTGTTCTTTAATGGTCATGATTCTCCCAGGACCACTACAGAACAGGTATTATTTAGGCGATGGATCATTCTCAGCACTGCAGTGACACTGACATGGTGGTGGTGGTGTGTTAGTGTGTGTTGTGCTGGTATGAGGGGATCAGACACAGCAGCGCTGCTTGGGTTTTTTTTAAAACTCACTGTCCACTCAATACTCCACTCACTGTCCACTCCATTAGACCCTCCTACCTAGTTGGTTCACCTTGTAGATGTAAAGTCAGAGATAATCGCTCATCTATTGCTTCTGTTTGAGTTGGTCATCTTCTATACCTTCATCAGTGGTCACAGGACGCTGCCCACATGGTGCTGTTGGCTGGATATTTTTGGTTGGTGGACTATTCTTGTCCAGCAGTGACAGTGAGGTTTTAAAACTCCATCAGCGCTGCTGTGTCTGATCCACTCATACCAGCACAACACACACTAACACACCACCACCATCAGTGTCACTGCAGTGCTGAGAATGATCCACCACTTAAATAATACCTGCTCTGTAGTGGTCCTGTGGGGGTCCTGACCATTGAAGAACAGCATGAAAGGGGGCTAACAAAGCATGCAGAGAAACAGATGGACTACAGTCAGTAATTGTAGAACTACAAAGTGCTTCTATATGGTAAGTGGAGCTAATAAAATGGACAGTAAGAGTAGAAACAAGGAGGTGGTTTTAATGTTATGGCTGATCGGTGTTTTTGTATAATTTTAATTGTTTTTTATTTCCATTGTTTTAGCTAGTGTTATTAGTCTTGTTTTGAACAAATATCTAAGCAGTCATATTGTTACAGCAACTTCGTTTTGGAGCTGTAATTAGTGTAGTACCTCAACAGCACTTCTGCAACAGGACTTGTAAAAGTCTGTTTCCTGCTTCATGAGATCTCTACAAAATGATCCAATGAATCATTTCATTTTAATCAACCGCTTAATTACGGTCAGGGAAACACTGGGCACAGGGCAGGAATACTAATCCAAAACAGGTTGGGGCTTCAGCCACCCCCCTGGACAGAGCCAATCATGTCTGTATAGATGCCATGCTGAGATTCAAACCCAGATCAGTCAATAACAGCTATAACAACTACTTAAGATTTTTTTTTAAACAAAACAAATTATTTTAGCAGCAGTATGCAGCACCATGCAGCTTTCTTATAATATGCCTTATAGTGTTTTATTACGGTACACAGTGATGCATGTGTAAACATAGTGCTTTACTGGTATCATTTTAATCTTAATTTTCATTTAAATTGTTTTAGCCAGTGTAATTATCTAGCTACCCTGCTAAGTGGAGCTTAAGAAAGTGAGATTTTACAAAATAGATGGTAGTTGTTTAACTCATTTAATTATTTATAAGTTGTCTGTTTTACCACAGTTTTATCCTATTCAGGATCGCAGTGGGTACTATTCCCTGAGCAAAAGGTAAAAAACACCCTGGGCAGGTCACCAGTCCATCACAGGGCAAACACACACACACACACACACACACACACACTCTCAAGGCTAATGTACATCTTCAAAAAGTATCCGCACTTTTATATTTTCCTTGGAAACGGTGAGGTTGGGAGGAGTAGTAATTGGTCATGTCTGATTGGCTGTGTCCAGTGTGGTGGCTGAAGCCCAGCCTGTCTTGGAATAGTATTCCTGCCTTGCTCCCAGTGTTTTCCTAACCATAATTAAGCAGTTGATTAAAATGAAATGATTAATCGGATAATTTTGTACAGATCTCACAAAGCAGTCAGGAATGAAGTCCCATTGCAGAGGTGCTGTTGAGGTACTACACTAATTACAGCTCCAAAACGTGGTTTTTGTAACTATATGACTACTGACATATTTGTTCAAAACAAAGCTAAGCAGTTCCATCATCCATTTTTAAAACATCCTTATTCAGGAGGCAAGTTGACAAATTAAACTAGCTAAAACAATGGTGCGGGAGGGTGGGAGGAGTAGTAATTGGTCGTGCCTGAATGACTGAGAGAGAGCTTATAGTCCATTTACATTTTCTGCATTTTAGCTGACGCTTTTATCCAAAGCGACTTACAGTACTGTGGCAGTATACAGTCTAAGCAATTGAGGATTAAGGGCCTTGCTCAAGGGCCCAACAGTGGCAACCTGGCAGTGGTGGGGCTTGAACCAGCAACCTTCTGATTACTAGTCCAGTATCTTAACCACTAGGCTACAACTGTCCAGATTTAGTGCCATCTAATTTCCACCTTTTTTCTCATCTCTTTGCAGGCGCCATCAATCAGCCAGCAGAGGTTGTAATTGCAATACCCCATCTGGCTTAGTCCCACCCATATCTGAACCACAGGCCAATCGTTGTTCATGAGATTCGATATGATGTATTCGAGATCCCAGCTCTGGTTCCAGCGTGTGTTTTTACCGCTGCGCCACCTGAGCGGCCGATTCAAATTTTTTTTTTTTTTATCGGCACCGAGTACAAAAAAAGGTTGCCGACCCCTGATTTAATACATAAAAAAAAAAACTGAACATGTTGAGTTTAAGGGCACACATTTCTCGGAGAAGGGCGTTGAGTTTTAAAGATTTTGAGTTTAGGGGACGTTGAGTAACAAGGTATTACTGTAAATAGAGTTTAGAGTGCGGACATTTTTTGAAGAACCTTGTATATCTTTAATTAACCCGGCTGCACGTCTTTAGAGGAAACCCTTGCGGAAATGAGGAGAACATGCAAACTCCACACAGAAAGGACCTGGATCGCTTCACCTAGGAATAAAACCTAAGACCTTCTTGCTGTGTTCGCTGTGCCACCCTGCTGTTCAGCTCTGTTTTTTTTTGCACAAATATGTCTTTGGTTGCGTGGTTACGGGAGCATTGTTTTACCTTCGCTTCTACAATTACATTCTATTATTATATTTAAACATAATCTACTTCTTTGTGGTTGAACATGAATAGCTTTTACTTCCGGAGGCTCACTGTTTAGCTTGAAGTTGTTTTTCTTTCAAAATCAATGCATCATTTAGTGGCGCGCAGCTCAATCTGCTTTCTCAAGAATACTCAAGACACCAGCGCAACACGAACATAGCTGGTCATTTACTTTAATTGTACGTGAGTGCAGATACACATGATATACGCAGGCTGTGTGTTTGGAGAGAAATCGAGCTCGATTCAACCGGATTGGTCATCATTACTCACACAATCACAGCCTCATATTGAGTCAGACACTCATGCCTCTGTGTACGCAGGACTCACGAAAGCTGCAGCATTACGTTAAGCAGCTCAATCAATGACACATTTATTACTGCCCAGGTTTAAAAGTGGCCAGGAGTCCACCTGAATAACCCGAATGGGCGTGACCTCATCAACCTCTCTGTGTCCGCAGGAAGCCCTGTCCTGCCTCTCCTTGTGTCGGGAGACAGAGGGCCCAGCTGCGTTCTTTCTGTGCCAGATGAGCTTCCTCACAGCCACTCCATCAGCAGGTAATGAATAGACAGCAGCGTCTGCACATGAGCACTCAGTGCAACAGTTGCCCAATGCCCACGACGTGCCATTCAATTCTGCACGAAGGAATTACAAAAAAATGAAATAAAATACATAAATAAAATGAAAGCCCAAAAAGCAGCTTGACTTCAAAGCATCAGAGAAAAAAATTGGGCAGATCCCTGAGGGGATTCTGTCCTTATCTGACCTTTCTGCTTGAGCGACAGGCAATCCCTCTTTATCAGCCAGGCATTCCAGGTTCTTGATTCATTTAAGCCTTTCCACAGGCCAACAAACACTCTGACACTTTCCGATTACTTCTTATTGACTAGTGGAGCAGTGTGACTAAGTGTGTAGTGTAGAAGTGATTACTGTGGAAATGGAACACAGCACTGATTACAAATGACTTGATTAGATATGTAATCAATAATGTAATCTTTAGAAAACTGTCCAATACTCCTTTTACTTTTTAGACTTCTCTGGATTTTATGTCCTATTTGGTTTTAGATAACACAAATGGTTTTACTGTAGTTGGGACGGTTACCAACTAGAAGGTTGTGGGTTCGAATCTTAGCCACTAAGCCTCTTAGTATTAGGGTACATGTGTATATGTATACACCGATCAGGCATACCATTAAAACCACCTTCTTGTTTCTACACTCACGGCCATTTTATCAGCTCCGCTTATCATATAGGAGTACTTTGTAGTTCTACAATTACTGACTGTAGTCCATCTGTTTCTCTACATACTTTTTTAACCTGCTTTCACCCTGATCTTCAATGGTCAGAGTCCCCACCACAGAGCAGGTATTATTTAGGTGGTGGATCATTCTCAGCCTTGCAGTGAGGTATGTTGAAAAACAGATGGACTACAGTCAGTAATTGTAGAACTACAAAGTGCTTCTATATGGTAAGTGGAGCTGATAAAATCATAGTGTAGAGTTTAGAAACAAGGAGGTGGTTTTAATGTTATGGCTGATCAGTGCAAAGGTTTGTAGAACATCTGTAAAAATAATAAGAAATAATAAGAAGAAATTATTTATTTAATTATTAAAACATTATTAAAATATCCTAAGAGTAACTTTTTATATCTGACTTTAGTACACAAATTCTATTATTATTATTAATTTAATTTGTGTTGCCTTTATCACAAAAGCAATTCATTAACTGAATCTTGCTCTATAACTGCTCTTATAATTAAAAGTATAAATATTTAAAGCTGAAATATTGAAGGTTCTGTGTCTTTTGTTACAATACAACAGTGGATCTGAGCAATCAAAGAAGAAAAAAGGCTTAAAGAAAATGAATAAAGGTTTATGAGCACACAATTATTAGAAATGTTACATTGAGTTCAGCTTTGAATCATTAAGTAAAAAATTACAGCAATTTTGGGTTAGGAGTGACTGTTAATTATCACGGCAGGCAAGTTTAAAAAGTGCTTAAAATATGACACACCTAATCAACTCCAGAATAAATCCTGCATCGAGAGATAGAGTACACATGTCGGACTGTATTAAGAATAGTTCTAATCAGCTACATGATGCATTGACCAATACAGAGATGATTTTAGATGAGGCTTTAGACTTTTTAGATTATCTCCACCTAGACTAACCCTGTAAATATAAAATTATACACAGATCAGCCATAACATTAAAACCACCTCGTTGTTTCTACACTCACTGTCCATTTTATCAGCTCCACTTACCGTGTATTTCTGACTGTAGTCCATCTGTTTCTCTACATACTTTTTTAGCCTGCTGTCACCCTGTTCTTCAATGGTCAGGACCCCCACAGGACCCCCACAGAGCAGGTATTATTTGGGTGGTGGATCATTCTCAGCACTGTGGTGACAATGACATGGTGGTGGTGTGTTAGTGTGTGCTGTGCTGGTATGAGTGGATCAGACACAGCAGCGCTGCTGGAGTTTTTAAATACCGTGTCCACTCACTGTCCACTCTATTAGACACTCCTACCTAGTTGGTTCACCTTCTAGACCTTCATCAGTGCTCATAGGACGCTGCCCATGGGGCGCTGTTGGCTGGATATCTTTGGTTGGTGGACTATTCTCAGTCCAGCAGTAACAGTGAGGTGGTTAAAAACTCCATCAGCATTGTTGTGTCTTATCCACTCATACCAGCACAACACACACTAACACACCACCACCATGTCATTGTCACTGCAATGCTGAGAATGATCCACCACCCAAGTTATATCTGCTCTGTAGTGGTCCGTGGAGAGTCCTGACCATTAAAGAACAGCATGAAAGAGGGCTAACAAAGCATGCAGAGAAATAGATGGACTACAGTCAGTAATTGTAGAACTACAAAGTGCTTCTATATGGTAAGTGGAGCTGATAAAATGGACAGTGAGTGTATAAACAAGGAGGTGGTTTTAATGTTATGGCTGATCAGTGTATATACCACACCCAAAAAAACATAACCTTCCATTTAACACTACATACAACCTTCCTTATTTGTCTCATTCATACAAAAGAAATCAAAGAAATTTCCATCATTTAATTCACTCCATCTATCAATGTGGCTCATGCTGTCGGCCCATTAGTCTGCCTGAAGACAAATGCATACACACGTTCACTCACTCATTCACAGCCCACTACACCATCATATAAAATATCTATTTGATTTCCTCAACACTGTCGATTAAACAGCAACACATTTACCAAAATAATCCATCCAATCTGAAACTTTTGCAATTTTGTAATCATGATCTACTTTCTTAAGGTTTTACACTTGATAATCCCTGAATGTTCACTCTGAGCAGGTCGTAGGAGCAGGATAGTGCCAAAACAGAACACTACAGTGTCTCCGTGTCCCTAATTTAAAAGTCACTATTACAGTCTGTTCACTTTAACACAGCGTTCAGGATTCATCATCATTTACTGACAGGATCTATTGAAGGTTTGAGGATATAAAGCTCTGTATTTTTGCATGAGGTTGTTCTGTTAGGCTAAAAGGCTTTTAATTAGCTGTCTTAGTGAGATGAAATGTGTTCCCATCCATGAAATGGAATGATTTCAATTAGACTAGCTTACAGTAGATGGCTTCATTAGTATGTGCTTACCTTTCTCTTTAAACTGTGCTCACCTGTTACAAGAAAACAGCACTAGAGCTATACAGTTTTTTTTACTTAAGGATACACTTACAACGATTTGAATACTTTTCTGCCGGTCTTAAAAAATGGAAAATTAATCTTTATATCTGATATTCATTCAGTCATTCATTTTCCGTTTTACCCCTGCTTTACCCTGGTCATGGTGGGTCGAAAGGTAGAAAACACCCAACAAGTTGTCAGTCCATCACAGGGCCGACGCAGACACACACACGCACACAATTTTTAGTTACTCCAACTGGCCTGACTGCATGATGGAAAGATTTGCTTCCAATTTTGTTGTAAAAAACAGTTTAAGGAAGGCCCTTTTCTGTTCCAGCATGACTGTGCCCCTGTGCACAAAGCAAGGTCTATATAGATGTGACGAAACTCAGCCCCAATGAACAGCTTTGAAATGAACTGGAACATCAATCAAGACTTTTTTGATCAAGTGTCAGATAATACCTATGATCTTTTGACTGAATAGGCACAAGTTCCCACAGACAGCGGTTCTTTAAAAATAGAAAGTGACAATTTTGGAAAGTGTATATCTAATAGTCATTCATTAATTTATTAATGAATTCTTTGTTTTACCCCCACTTTATCCTACTCAGGGTCACAGTGGGTCTGATTCATTAGGCGAAAGGTGGAAAACACCCCAAACAGCTTGCCAGTCCATCATAGACACACACACAATTTTTTAGTTACTGTTCTTAAATGGCCAGGACCCCCACAGGACCACCACAGAGCAGGTATTATATGGGTGTTGGATCATTCTCAGTACTGCAGTGACACTGACATGGTGGTGGTGTGTTAGTGTGTGTTGTGCTGGTATGAGTGGATCAGACATCGCAGCGCTGATGGAGTTTTTAAAGACCTCACTGTCATTGCTGGACTGAGAATAGTCCACCAACCAAAAATATCCAGCCAACAGCGCCCCATGGGCAGCATCCTGTGACCACTGATGAAGGTCTCGAAGATGACCAACTCAAACAGCAGCAATAGATGAGCGATCGTCTCTGACTTTATATCTACAAGGTGAACCAACTAGGTAGGAGTGTCTAATAGAGTGGACAGTGAGTGAACTCGGTATTTAAAAACTCCAGCAGCGCTCATGATCAGATGTCCAAATATATTTGCCATATAGTGTATGTAAAGGTTGCAATTATTTCTGTAACACAGTAGTAGTAGTTTATTGTCTTATTAAAAACTAATGTTGGCTTAAAAATATACAGAAAGTGTGATTATTGACCCTGAACAAGAACACCGCAGAGGAAATTCAACTGGAACAACATCAATTCTCACTACAATTCAATTAATAAATAAATCAACTAATTATTCGATCAATAATCTGTGAATTGTTGTGCAAATGGTTTACAAATAAAAATCTATGGGAAGAAAACTATACCAGCCTCCACTAAACTGGAAAGGCTTTTCACAACAGTCAAGGGCATGTCTCTGGGAATTTGTGCCATTCAGTCTAAATAGCTTTAGTAGGGTAAGGCACACATGTTGGACAAGAAGGTCTTGCTCGCAATCAGTGTTCTATTTTCTCCCAAAGGTGTTGAGTGGGATTGAGGTCAGGACTGACGTTTCTCCACACCAAACTTGTTAAACCATGTCCTTATGGACCTCACTTTGTGCATAGGGGTACAATCAGGCTGGAATAGGAAGGGGTCTTCCCCAAAGTGTTGCAAGAAAGTTGGAATTATTTTATATTTCATTTTATTTTCATGCCAAGAGCAATGCTGGGGATTTGGACCCTGGATCCTAGCTGTAGTGTAGAACTAATAAGTTCAAATCTCAGCTCTGCTACCGACAGGTTGGGCGCCTACAGGGACAATGATTGGCTCGTCCGTCAGTGTTGGATGCCAGAGGGGATTCCTCATAACTCATGCAATAACTTATCAATAAAGTATTCTGATTATGAGTTTTGATCTCTGCTGGCTGATTAATGGAGCCTGTACAGAGACGAGTGATAATAAAGATCAGTGTGTGACTCTCCGTGCGTGAGACTGATCCCCATATGAATTTGCCTTCTGCAGGTGAAAAGATGCAGTTGGCTACTACACACGTGTCAAAGGGGCTAGCCACGTGTTAGTCATGACTCTTCTCGGTCAGGAGAGGAGGTTGACAGCAGTAGAAAGAAAGCGAAATGCAATTGGGTAAATGGACATGACTAGCTTGAGAGGAAATTTGGGGGGAAATGCAGAAAGATATATATATATACAGGTATATATACAGGTATATATACAGTATATATATACACTGACATTGTGTTTTTACAAGGTCATGATTTGCAGATGTAGTATTAACTTTACCTTAAAAAAAGAAAGAAAAAAATCCATTAAAAAATGATTACAGCTGCACGGTTTGATCTATGTTGACATCCTAGCTCTTTGACTTTGAAAAAAAGGTCAGAGCAGATGTGCTCCAACTGTTCCTTTCTGCCTCTTTAAGCTACAATTCTGACAGTGAAGGAGTGGAATAGAGGACAGCGTATCCTTTCAGAGCATCATCACGACTCATTTCTCTCCTCCACACACAGGCTGGAGGAACACGGGGTCGCTCATTCTTTTCTAAAGTGAGGTAATTCCCACGAGCAATAGTCTTAACTTTGGTCCCGTTGTTTTTTTTTTATTTCTCGCCCTCACTCCCCTGACAACCACAGATAGAAAAGGATGATTATGATTGAGATTATGATATAGCTGATGGTTATCTGCACCCATATAAATAGGACTAGTTTGAATGCACTTATGACAGTGGTTTTTGGCAAGGTTGAGAACAAAACCCAAACTCTTGCTGTTTCAGATGTGATCCAAAATCTATAAAAAATAAATAAAAAAATAAATGAAAACTGAAAATAAAACATAATAAATATTGAAGAACACATTAAAAATAAATAAATAATAATTAAAAATAAATAAATAGATATTAAAAACAAATAAATAAATACATATCAAAAATAAATAAAAAATATTGAAAATAAATAAATAAGTAAACATTGAAAATAAATAAACAAGTAAATAAATATTGAAAATAAATAAATATTAAAAATAAATAAGTAAATATTGAAAAAATGTATAACAAATGTACAAATAAATATTGAAAATAAATAGATATTGATTTAAATAATAAAACAAAAAATAAGTAGATATTAAAATAAATAAATATTGACTATAAAACAACTAGTAGATATTAAAATAATTGAAAATAAAGAAATAGATATTGTAAAAAAATAAATAAGTAAATATCAAAAATAAATTAAAAATATTAAAAAATAAATAAATAAATATTGAAAATAAATAAATATTAAAATTAAATAAAAAAATGAACAATAAACAAATAAACACTGACAATAAATATATATTGATGTAAATAATAAAACACTGAAAATAATATAAAAATAAAATGAAAATAAACAGATATAAAAAAAAAATAAGTAGATAAATAAATTTAAAAAAGCTCTTCGAATATGGAACACACTGTCCATAGTCAAATAGGCTTAAAATAACAAATCAAACCAAATTAATGTGTTTTTTAATACGGATTTTTTTCTTGTTTTATTTTCAATCCCTTATCACAGTTTTCTTGCTAATACCCTTCCTGTCATGTGTAAAGCTTGTACTGCTTCTTTTTTACCAGACGATGGTGAATCATTACAAGATTATTCCTCCATCACTTATGCCAGTGTCTCGACCAGACATCTTGGGAGGTGAATCTCCTTCCGGCCAAGTCAAAAATTAATTACATTTAAAGTAAATGTATTCAAGTGAGGTCAAATGTATTTGTATAGCGCTATTTACAATAGACATTATCTCAAAGCAACTTCAACTACAGCATCCAGGAGCGACAAACAAAAAAACCCCTTCTGGCCTACCCTATTACAAACACAGCCCATTGTTTATAATGAGTGGTTTATCTTGACCCAGAATTGACTAATTATTAAAAACAGATGCAAAAAATGATGGAACAGTGCAAAGTCCTAACATTATCCCGAGTGAAAGAAATGTATACATAAAAAACTAAACCTGATAAAAAAGAAAGGCTCTATAACTTTCATTTTCAATTATGCCGTCTTCAAAAGTTCCTTTCTGAAACAAAGAAACTTATCTGTAGGCGTCCGTCTCTCTCGTTTCTCACCCCTCACCACCCGGAGGAATAGAAGGTCACTCCTCAGCAACCCTGTGCTCACTGACACTTGCCAGACAGAACATGGAAAAGCACTTCATGTTTGGATTATGTCAACCCAGCTGTGCATGCATTTAATCAGGGTCTGCAGGGTTTGCAGCAACGAGAGTCAGATTTGTGAATAATTCTGTCTGCAACATGATGTTTTATGAAAAAGCATTCTAATAATGCTAAAAGCATGGACATCGCTTTGTGTTGAAAGATGATACAATGAACAGGGACACAAGGAAATAGGGTCACTCCAGGCTTACATGAATAATTTTAAGATATGCACAGCTTTAAAGAAAATACTGTGTATTTGTATGCAAAAGGGTAACAATACTAAAGCTCTAGGACTCCACTTAACAATAGCGGAAGCCAATAATTTTAACTGATTATAATTTTGAACAGTGAAAAATATCATCAGTAGTGGCCAACCTGCTAGAATTTCTCCAAGGGTGAACCGACACCGAAAATTCCCAGAAAAAAAGACATATCTGGCTTCAACTAAGTTTGTCGGTAATGTCTTAACAGTTTACAACCTTTAATTAATTATTTATTTATTTATTAGAATTTTAACGTGATGTTTTACACTTTGGTTACATTCATGACAGAAACAATAGTTACTCATTACACAAGATTCATCAGTTCACAAGTTTTAATGTCAAACACACAGTCTTTGGACACCGGAGATCCCGGAGGAAAGCCATGCAGACACAGGGAGAACATGCAAACTCCACACAGAAAGGACCCGGACCGCCCCACCTGGGGATCAAACCAAGGACCTTCTTGCTGTGAGGCGACAGCGCTACCCACCGAGCTGCCCCTTTTTTTAATTAAAAGCGTTTCTTTATATCCGGTTGAAAAACAGCCAACATGAGGTGGAGTGTGATGTGTTTTGGTACCCTGCTGCATCAGGACCTGGACGATTTGCCATTACTGAGTTAAGAAAACATTCTAAACTAAAATAAATTCATTAAAGGTATGTGAGGTCATCTGTCCTTGAGCTGAAGCCGAGGCTTAGCAAACAGGACTACAGTCCACAACACAAATGCAAGCCCACATCCTAATGTCAGAAAACAAACAGAATTAAAGTTTTAACTTAAACAATACATTGATCAAGCATAACATTATGACCTTCTCCTTGTTTCTACACTCACTATCCATTTTATCAGCTCCACTTACCATATAGAAGCACTTTGTAGTTCTACAATTACTGACTGTAGTCCATCTGTTTCTCTGCATGCTTTGTTAGCCTGCTTTCATGCTGTTCTTCAATGGTCAGGACTCTCCCAGGACCACTACAGAGCAGGTATTATTTGGGTGGTGGATCATTCTCAGCACTGCAGTGATACTGACATGGTGGTGGTGTGTTAGTGTGTGTTGTGCTGGTAGACACAGTGGATGTCTAATAGAATGGACAGTGAGTGGACATGGTGGATAAGACACAGCAGCGCTGTTGGAGTTTTTAAACACCTCACTGTCACTGCTGGACTGAGAATAGTCCACCAACCAAAAATATCAAGCCAACAGCACCCTGTGGGCAGCGTCCTGTGACCACTGATGAAGGTCTAGAAGATGACCAACTCAAACAGCAGCAATAGATGAGCGATCGTCTCTGACTTTACATCTACAAGGTGGACCAACTAGGTAGGAGTGTCTAATAGAGTGGACAGTGAGTGGACACGGTATTTAAAAACTCCAGCAGCGCTGCTGTGTCTGATCCACTCATACCAGCACAACACACACTAACACACCACCACTATGTCATTGTCACTGCAGTGCTGAAAATCATCCACCACCTAAATAATACCTGCTCTGTGGTGGTCCTGTGGGGGTCCTGACCATTAAAGAACAGGGTGAAAAAATATGTAGAGAAACAGATGGACTACAGTCAGTAATTGTAGAACTACAAAGTGCTTCTATATGGTAAGTGGAACTGATTAAAAGGACAGTGAGTACAGAAACAAGGAGGTGGTTTTAATGTTATGGTTGATCGGTGTATAAAGGTGCAATAAAGTGATATTTTAATGTAATGTTTTACACTTTGGTTACATTCATGACAGAAACAGTAGTTGCTCATTACACAAGATTCATCAGTTCACAAGTTTAATGTCAAACACAGTCATGGACAACTTTGTATCTCCAGTTAACCTCACTTGCATGTCGTTGGACTGTGGGAGGAAACCGGAGCTTCCTAAGAAAACCCACACAGATGCGGGGAGAACATGCAAACTCCACACAGAAAGGACCCAGAGCCACTCCACCTGGGAAACAAACCCAGGACCTTCTTGCTATAAAGCGACAGTGCTACCCATTGAGCCACCGTGCTGCCTGTCTTATACTCTGTGAGTAATATAATGTTTAATAATATGAAATCATTCACTGTATCAAATATGCAACAAAAGAGATTATGGGAAAGAGAGATTTTTTAAATTAAATTTCAAGCAATGGAAGATTGTAGCACTGTTCTATCATTATGCTTTTCCGGTCTGATCTAATGAAAGACAAAGCCACACTGTCAAAATATTAGATATTATTGTTTTGCATCAGTATCATTAGCAGAGATATTCTCTAAAACATAAGCTGGTTTCCATTCTACAGAGACCCTACAAAGTGCACTTGTATTTCCTACACCCTAATCACGTGACTCATGTTATATAATACATCCATACCTCACGCTGCATCTTGTGCATCTCACCATCAGCAAATGGTACAAGTGAGATTATGACTGAATTCACATATGCCTGTGAGTGCTATTAAACTAATGTTTCATTAATCATTGCTGAAATAATGTGCCAGCTGTCTTTACCCGCAAGACACACGATGATTGATGGGTAAACCTTACTGTCAACTTCCTGCGTCGCTACACAGTTTGAACGCTTTTACTGCCTAAGGTTTGAGGAGTAAACTTAAAATGTTCAAACTCCCTGTGTAGTCCACTTCACAGGAATGCACCCATAGGGTCATCCCAATCGGCCATACCGGGCGACACGGGGGTCTTACAGTGAGAAGGTACTGGGTGTCGATTCCCAGGTAGAGTGGTCTGAATCGTTTCTGTATTGAGTTTGCATGTTCTTTTCCTGTCCAGTTTCTTCCCACAGTCCAAAGACGTGCAAGCTGTGTTTGAAACTGAACTGAAACTGATGAATCTTGTGTAACCTGTAACTAACTGTCCTGTCATAAATGTAGCCAAAGTGTAAAACATGTTAAAATCCTAAAAAATAAATAAACAACCAGCCATGCTAGGAAGCTCTGAAGCTGTGGGTCAGAACTTTCCATCTCCATAGCAACCATTTAGTACTGGTTGATCAGGGTTGAGGTCTATAAGCGCTGACCACAGAGCAGAAATACACACTAGACAAAGCTGACCGTACATTTATTGTGTCACAGCTTAACATTGTGGTTTTTACTCATTGACAGATAGACTAGCCAAGATCCACCTACTGGTATGTCTCAGTAAGCAAAAGAAAATCCCACTCTGACAAATGGGGGTAAATGCAAATCACCTGAGGTGTGAACCAAACCTAAGCTGCTAAAACCGTGCAGCTTCATCTACAACTTCATTGAGGGGTTTTTATGAATGTGCGATTTTTGCCATTCTTTAATAGCAAACTGGCTAGCTAACTGCTAATAAACTAAATTGTACATGGTTTGTCAAGCATTTAACAGACGCCCTTATCCAAAGTGACTTACAATTGAGAGTATACACTGATCGGCCAAAACATTAAAACCACCTCCTTGTTTCTACACTCACTGTTCATGTTATTAGCTCCATCTAGCATATAGAAGCAATTTGTAGCTCTACAATTACTGACTGTAGTCCATCTGTTTCTCTACATACTTTTTTTTAGCCTGCTTTCACCCTGTTCTTCAATTGTCAGGACCCCAACAGGACCACTACAGATAAGGTATTATTTGGGTGGTGGATCACTCTCAGCACTGCAGTGATAATGACATGGTGGTGGTGTGTTAGTGTGTGTTGTGCTGGTATGAGTGGATCAGATACAGCAGCGCTGCTGGAGTTTTTAAATACCGTGTCCACTCACTGTCCACTCTATTAGACACTCCTACCTAGTTGGTCCACCTTGTAGATGTAAAGTTAGAGACGATCACTCATCTATTGCTGCTGTTTGAGTTGGTCATCTTCTAGACCTTCATCAGTGGTCACAGGACGCTGCCCACGGGGCGCTGTTGGCTGGATGTTTTTGGTTGGTGGACTATTCTCAGTCCAGCAGTGACAGTGAGGTGTTTAAAAACTCCAGCAGCGCTGCTGTGTCTTATCCACTCATACCAGCACAACACACACTAACACACCACCACCATGACAGTGTCACTGCAGTGCTGAGAATGATCCACCACCCAAATAATACCTGCTCTGTGGTGGTCCTGTGGGGGTCCTGACCATTGAAGAACAGCATGAAAGAGGGCAACAAAGCATGCAGAGAAACAGATGGACTACAGTCAGTAATTGTAGAACTACAAAGTGCTTCTATATGGTAAGTGGAGCTGATAAAATGAACAGTGAGAGTAGAAACAAGGAGGTGGTTTTAATGTTATTGCTGATCGGTGTATATTGCCAGCAGTTTAGGGTTGAGAGCCTTGCTCAAGGGCCCAACAGTGGCAAGCTGGCAGATATGGGCCTTGAACCAGCAATTCTTCTGATTACTAGTCCTGTACCTTAACCACTGAGCTACCCACCCCCCCCCCAAAAAAAAAGTTGGCATCATTCCAAACTATATACAACTGTACTAACTAGTATGCACACTACCATAAGTAGTACACAACATGTAATTTTGCACACATTTTTGCAACTTAGCATGCTACCTAAACAGCATTAGTCCAGTTTAAGCATTTGAGTTCCATTACATCATAGTGGCGCAGTGCACAGCTGGTACAGTGACTGCCGCACAGCAACAAGGGTCATGAAAACCTGGCCTTTTCCTCCAACCCCCCAAAACATCCAAAAGTAAATTAGCTGTCCCAAACTTGCCCCCAGGGTGAGAGAGTTAACGTGTTAGTGTACGCCGCACAGCAATGGATAGCACCCTGGGCATCAATGGCCGTGTTCCTGCCTCGTGCTCAGCGTTTTCAGGTGCCGCCAGTGTGTTCACGAGCCAGTCTAGGATACAGCTGTTATTATATAGTAGCTAATCAGAAGTGAAATATTTCATACCAGCCGTGAATAATGTGAGTGACAGTAGCACACAGCTAACACATCTGAGCTAGCAAATAACAGGGAATCTCTAGGGGCTTATTATCCTAGCTAGTCTTGAAGTTTAGTAGAATTTATGTATCAGGATCTCAATTTACTGACTAATTAGTGGCAAGCTGATTGCTCATGATTCTATTTGGATTGGTCACTGGTTACAAACAAATGGAGGGTCTGATTCTGGTTCTAGATTTAAACCCTATGTCCATTATTAAACTCTTGCTACTCAATAAAAACGCAGCTGCTCGCCTGGTTTTCAGTCACATCACACCACTGCTGCCTTCTTTTCACTGGCTTCCTGTAGCTGCCCGCATTCAGCTCAAATCAATAACGCTTGCCTACAAAGCCAAAAACGGACCAGCCCCAAGTTACCTTAGAGCAGAGTTCTTCAAACCCTGGGTTGCAAGCCAAAAAAAATGCGTTGTGGAGAAAAATAACAATAATTAAATAAACTTATATGTGAATGACCCCTTGTGGAGGCTTTATGTTACATCTTGTATATCAAGGTAGGACCAGATTGTACAGAGAGTAAGATGCATTGTTTGTTGTCTGGTTCGCATAAAATATCATGGACAAAATGTGGGTTGCTTGCTCTAGAGAACTAATAAAACCCTGCTCAGTATCACATAACCTCAAAGCCACTAGACCCACTCGCCTTGATTCAGCCAAAACTCAAGGAAGACACGCATCAAGGCTCTTTTATGTACTAGCACCCAAGTGGTGGAACAAACAGTCCCTGTCTGCCCGAAAATCTGAGTCTCTCACTGTCGAGACGATTAAAAACCCAACTTTTTACTAAGTACTTAAGCGAAGAACTAACATGTATTTACATTTTCAGCATTTAGCAGATGCTTTTATCTAAAGCGACTTACAGTACCGTGACAGTATATTGTCCAAGCAATTGAAGGTTAAGGGCCTTGCTCAGGGGCCCAACAGTGGCAACCTGGCAGTGGTGGGGCTTGAACCAGTGACCTTTCAATTACTAGTCCAGTGCCTTTACCGCTAGGCTACAACTGTCCTGGGTTGCAAACTAATGTTTGGCAGATTTGTATCCTTGGACTGGTGTCTGCTTAAAAGCCTACAATGTAAATGAAACATCCCAAAAGTCTTTTAATAGGAAAACTTTAACAAAATTAGAATTCAAATCAGTCATTCCAGAGGTTCTGAGCATTTAAAGCCAATACTGCTTTTAAAAATTGCACAAAAACTTCCAGAACCTTTGTATGAGTGGTTGCTTTGTAGGCCATGGAACATTTATTAATTTATTAGGATTTTAACATCATGTTTTACACACTTTGGTTACATTCATGACAAACGGTTTTTACTGGTTACGCAAGATTCACCAGTTCACAAGTTTAATGTCAAAAACAGTCATGGACAATTTAGCATCTCTAATTCACCTCACTTGCATGTTTTCAGATTGTGGGAGGAAACCGGAGCTCCCGAAGGAAACCCACGCATACATGGGGAGAATATGCAAACTCCACACAGAAAGGACCCGTCTGGGGATCGAACCCAGGACCTTCCTGCTGTGAGGCAACAGTGCTACCCAGTGAGCCACCTGCAGGTCATGGAACAAACAGTATTTAAAGGCGATGTAATCTAACTATGTGATTGATTCTATTTTCTCATTTATTATATAACTAGGTGAATGGAATCCATGAAAATCAAATGAGGGCTGGTGCAGAGGCAGAATTTATTGGCTGCAGATGTACAAGATCATTAAGGGGTCTTGCTTTATCTTGCTTGAGCGAGCGAGGGTAGTTTTTTGTAATGACTATGTCAAACAGAATGAAAAGCAAAATGTCAATAAAGCAAATAACTAGCTTTAAATGCTTTGTGTTGTTTTGGTATTTTGTTTAGTTGGTTTAGTTGCTACGAGCATCGAAAATGTAGAACTGTGTTTAAAGACAGACACAACTGTAATGAAGCAAGTACGTTTTTATATTAGAATATATTTAAATAAAGTTTTTAATACTATTAATTAAATCTCCAGGTGGGGCGGTCCGGGTCCTTTCTGTGTGGAGTTTGCATGTTCTCCCCGTGGGTTTCCTCCCACAGTCCAAAGACATGCAAGTGAGGTGAATTGGAGAGACTAAATTGTCCATGACTGTTTGATATAACCTTGTGAACTGATGAATCTTGTGTAATGAGTAACTACCATTCCTGTCATGAATTTAACCAAAGTGTAAAACATGACGTTAAAATCCTAATAAACAAACAAACTACTAATTAATACGGAACATCACAGTTTTTGGTACATTATATGGCCAAAAGAATATAGACACCTGACCATGCTTGTTGGTCATTCCATACCAAGCACATAGAATGTGACCATTGAGAGAATGATGAGAGATTTGTGAAAAATTCTTGACTTCATGACTTTTTATGAAAAAAGCATTCTTATTGGACATCAGCTTGTCTTGAAAGACGATACAATAAACAGGGAGGTCAAGCTCAGCTTATATAAATAATTTTAAGATACAGTATATTTGTTTGCAAAAGGGTAACAATACTAAGGCTCTAGGACTTCACCAAACCACAATAGGGGCTATTAATTTTAAATAAAGCAAATTAGGAACAGTGATGAATCTAACCAGAAGTGGCCAACCTGCTAGCATTTCTTCAAGGGTGAATTGATAACCCAGAATTTCCAGAAATGTATCCAAATTTACAACCTTTTATTAATTAAAAGCATTTCTTTATGAATGGAGAAAAACAGTCGACATGAGGTAGAGTGTGATGTGTTGGGGTACCTTGCTGCATCTGGACCTGGGTAACAATTCTAGAGCTCTAGGACTCCACCAAACCACAGCGGGAGCTATTAATTTTAAATAAAGCAAATTAAGAACAGTAATGAATCTAACCAGAAGTGGCCAACCTGCTAGCATTTCTCCAGGGCTGAAATAATAACCCAGAATTCCCAAAAAAGAATTCAAAGAACCACAAACATCTCTGCCCTCAGCAAGTTTGTCGGTAATGACTTTACAATTTACAACCTTTTATTAATTAAATGCATTACTTTATGAATGGTGAAAAACAGTCAACGTGAGGTGGAGTGTAATGTGTTGGGGTACCTTGCTGCATCAGAACCTGGATACCAATTCTAGGGCTCTTGGACCCCACCAAACCTCAGCGGGAGCTATTAATTTCAAATAAAGTTAATTTGGAACAGTGATGAATCTAACAGAAGTGGCCAACCTGCTAGCATTTCTTCAAGGGTGAATTATTAACTATAATGGGTGAATTAATTAAATGTATCCAAAGAACTGCAGACATCTTTGGCCTCAGCTTAGTTTGTCAGTAATGACTGTACAATTTACAACCTTTTATTAATTAAAAGCATTTCTTTATGAATTGTGGGAAATAGGCAACATGTGGTGCAGTGTGATGTGTTGGGGTACCTTGCTGCATCAATTCTAGAGCTCTAGGACTCCACCAAACCCCAGCGGAAGCTATTAATTTTAAATGAAGAAAATTTGGAACGTTGATTAATCTAACCAGAAGTGGCCAACCAAGGGTAAATTGATAACCCAGAATTCCAGGAAATGTATCCAAAGAACCGCAGACATCTCTGACCTCAGCAAGTTTGTCGGTAATGACTTTACAATTTACCTTTTACTAATTAAAAGCATTTCTTTGTGAATGGTGAAAAACAGTCAATGTGAGGTGGAGTGTGATGTGCTGGGGTACCTTGCTGCATCAATTCTATAGCTCTAGGACTCCACCAAACCATAGCAGGAGCTATTCATTTTGAAGGAAATTTGGAACAGTGATGAATCTAACCAGAAGTGGCCAACCAAGGGTGAACTGATAACCCAGAATTCCCAAAAAAGGATCCAAAGAACCGCAGACATCTCTGACCTCAGCAAGTTTGTCGGTAATGACTTTACAATTTACAACCTTTTATTAATTAAAAGCATTTCTTTATGAATTGTGGGAAATAGGCAACATGTGGTGCAGTGTGATGTGTTGGGGTACCTTGCTGCATCAATTCTAGAGCTCTAGGACTCCACCAAACCCCAGCGGAAGCTATTAATTTTAAATGAAGAAAATTTGGAACGTTGATTAATCTAACCAGAAGTGGCCAACCAAGGGTGAACTGATAACCCAGAATTCCAAAAAAAGGATCCAAAGAACCGCAGACATCTCTGACCTCAGCAAGTTTGTCGGTAATGACTTTACAATTTACCTTTTATTAATTAAAAGCATTTCTTTGTGAATGGTGAAAAACAGTCAACGTGAGGTGGAGAGTGATGTGTTGGGGTATCTTGCTGCATCAATTCTATAGCTCTAGGACTTCACCAAACCCCAGCGGGAGCTATTAATTTTAAATGAAGGAAATTTGGAACAGTGATGAATCTAACCAGAAGTGGCCAACCAAGGGTGAATTGATAACCCAGAATTCACAAAAAAGTATCCAAAGAACCACAGACATCTCTGTCCTTAACTAAGTTTAAGCACATAGTATGAAGGATAGGAGATGACCAGTAGCAAGCCATAAACACTTATGTTGTTTAAGTTCCCTGTATATTAAGTACACGTGAACCACCTTTATAACATCTGGCCAGTGGCTCTATAGAGGATCCTTTCAGTTACTGGACAATGGTTGTATTTAAGCTACAGTTGGTAATTGTGCTATATAGTAAAATGAACATCGAGTATAAGTGCAGGATTAATGTAGGTAATAAATTGGCGACTTAGTGAATATTTCATACAGCAAATCAGCAGGGAGTTGAAACAGAATACAGAGGTACTTTGGGTTGAAACCACAAAGAGAGGTGGAAAACAGCTGAGCTAAGCTTATGTGATACTTTAAGAACTAGACTGATAAATAGAGACCCAAGTGTAACAGGGTTGGTACAAGCCCTACTACACAGAGTGTGAGGAAAATCCTACACATCTGCAAAATGGAAATAGGCCCCATTTGCAAATATTTAATCAAGGTAGAATAATACTGTGTCTAAAAAAAAGTGGCCAGTCACAAATAAATGTGTGGACATATTAATAGAAAGAAATTAATTAATGAAAAACCGAGACAGTGAATAGAACAGGTATAGCACAGAAATGATAACTGGATGTCACAAAAGGAAGACCCTTGGAAACAGAAGACAGGGAACTACTAGAACCTGCTGGCCTGGTTACGAACAATTGGAACCCCTTCCCTATCAAGCAGTTCTACAGGCGGTTCCACTCTGAAAAAGGAAGGCCGCACAGCCACTGGGACAATCTGCTCTCCCAGGGTGTCTGCCTCGTAAAGCACAAATGATAAAAACCTGGAGACAGTTCCCAGATACCAACAAGAATGCTGACATCCCACGTCAGCAGAAAACCAGACCGGACCGGACTAAGCACTCCAGCATCACGGCTTCAGAGAAAACCAAGTGTGCAAACAAAGAAGCTGGCTAGAATGACAGGAAGAAGCCTGATATATAAGGAGAACTTCCACCTTCCAGTGTATAAATGCTCATAAAGCTGTCAAGTGAAAGAGATTGACAGACCACATGCATCTGAGCCTCCGTGCATCATCTGCCGGTCAAAACAGGCAAAGTAAAGGGACACAAGACTTAGAGGGTTGTTAATTAAGAAAAATTGACAGATCATACAATACCGCACCTACATGCCCTATCTGCCAGCCAAAATAGGGGGTTACAAGGAGCTTACATGATTGCAGAATATAGACTCTTAACATGGAGCAGCTCTTAAACGGCTGCCACCATGTTACACCTAATGCTTAGTTCACACTATACGATTTTGCCTCGAATTTCGCTCGCTGACAGGTTAGGGGTTTAGGGTTTAGAGTTAGGGTTAACTACCACTAGATGTGGCAGCTCGGAGGCAAATCTGGGTTCGCTCAGGGCTCGAAAATCGGCTCTCAATCACTATGTGTAAACTGTTCAACGACTCAATCCAAACGGTTTGCTGAGCACTCACCGATCGCTCACAGACTCAAGAATAATATCTAGCATGCTAAATATCTGGACCGGTCAGCGACTCAATCATGTAGCGTAAAAGGTGTTGCAATCAGGTTGTTATTGTTCTGAACGCAAAATACAGAAGGTAAGCTGTAAATGTGTGGAACAGGGGCATAGTTTATATCAGAATACATCGGCACACACAAGCTTTACAGTATTTGTGACTTATCGTCCACGCCAAGCCATAATACCAACCATGTTTATTTGACTTCCAATCCTCTCTGTAGGACAGAACAGACTATCCTTGTTGGTCGTGTAGCCAAATCCACTCCTTCACCCAGATGCATTTATTTTTCCTCTTTGCTTTCACGCTACACCTTAGCGCACAAACAACTTTGATCGCTCGCTTCTTGTTGGCATGCATTTTTGGGCATGGTATCTTTGCACCCCTTGTCACTTCTCGTGTGTGTTTTCGTGACAAAACATAGTTTAGGAGATCATATAGACTCGTCTGAGGTTCCTCCTGGTTATAGATCGTGTAGTGTGACCCCCTATCGCCTATCAATCGTGTAGTGTGAAAATCACAATGACCTAAAAGACTCCTGATTACAAGAGATCAAGCCATGTAATGAGAACTGTACAGCGATCTAAAAATCTTGAAAGTCGTATAGCGTAAAAAAAGTCTTGTTTTCACAATACTATGCAACATGGGGATTAAAATCCCAAGTGGGAAGGATGAAACTCTGCACGTTAAGAGAAAACAAACATTAGTTGAAAAGACATAGCAATGGCTGTCGAAATTGCACATTTTGTTCCCTGTCTGCGAGAGAAAAAAGCGTTTCATGCCAATTATACTCCTTCTCTTACATTCTTTAACACTGAATCAAAACCCATAATTATATGTGATTGTTGAAACATCAAGGGTGACCTAGCGTTAAAATAATGTGTACTCTTTCTGCAGAATGGAGAGAATAAATCAGCACATTCGCTCTCCATGCTTTCTGGGTCTATGCCACTCCAGAATGGAAATGAGCCATGAATGATGTGATTTGTTGGATGATCCCCTAGACCTTTCGTGCACGGGTCCACTGCAGCATAGCGACATGCTGCAATCAGCCTGCACAAAGCAGCTATTATGCTTCGACATTAGCGGCACACTATAGCAGATATTATCACTCATAGGAACGGACGACTTTGTGAGGTTTGCAGTCGCCGCACTTTTGATTTCTTTAGCCACAAAAATCAGACATGATAATATTATGACAGATGTTAGCATTTGTGATTTTTATTATTTCTGGCCCTGTGTTTATAAACATGCATATCAATGTGGATGTAAATAAATGTTAGAAAGTAAATGGATAAAAATTATGCATTACTATACACAGCTGTGCCTGGATTATAAAGGCCTGCGCATTAGTGGTCCATATCAAATGGCCTTTTCGCTCACGTCCAGATTCTATCCTGTGAGCTTAAGCCCCATCAATGCAGTGGGATGGGTTCATAATGACCACACACACCTGCTGTATTAATAGCATACTGATTATCATTGCCTACACCACCACCAGAGCAGCTATACCATCAGTGAGGGTTTCTGTTCCAGCTTTTTTTTCCTTCTATAGCTCCAGATGCTAATCATGTCCAGTCCTTTACTGGATTATTACCTAAATGAAACAGTTCACCCCTCATTTAGCAATGGGTTTAGTAATGCACTACTTCCATTTTGATTTAAAAACTGTCATTACAATATCAAAGCTATTAGCATTGGCTAATACTGGTAATGATTTGCTTTTGATATCATCACAGTAGTCCAACCGACTCTCCTTAGTGTATAGGTAATGTGGGCGGCACGGTGGCTCAGTGGGTAGCACTTTCATCTCACAGCAAGAAGAACAGAAGAATGCCTTTATATGTACAGTACAACGAAATTCTTTCTCTGCATATCCCAGCTTGTTTGAAAGCTGGGGTCAGAGCGCAGGGTCAGCCGTTGTAAAGGCCTTGCTCAAGGGCCCAACAGTAGCTCAAAGCGCTACCCATTAGGCTACCACTGTCCTCTGTTAGGTCAGAAGATCCTGGGTTCAATTCCAAGGTGGAGCGGTCCGGGTCCTTTCTGTGTGGAGTATGCATGTTCTCCCTGTGTCCATGTAGGTTTCCTCCCACAGCCCAAAGACATGCAGTCAGGTTAACTGGAGTTACTAAAACATGTGCGCCGTGTCCAGGGTGTTTCTGTGTGCCTTGCACCCATTGGGAGCTGGGATTGGCTAAAGCGACCCTGATTAAGATAAGCGGTTTAGAAGGTGAGTGAGAGTGGATAGGTAAGGTTATGACGACTCAATGCATGATTGCAAGGACTTTGTGTGTCTTTGTGTGTAAAAGGCAAGACTAAAAACCAATATTGAATACTTATGACCTTTGATCTTAAAGATTTGACACAATGTGACAATGTATTTGTGATGAATATAACTACAAGGGCTAGGGAAAAAATGTAGGACCCCCTTGACAAGGGTTATGGTATTATTCTTAGGATGACAAAAGGTATGGTGTTCTTGCAATAATCTGCCGTCCAATAAAGGTACATTATCTTCTAACATATTTTGTAATTTTGGTTGATTTAGTGGGTTTAATTTTAGTATACTGGTGGTTAGGGCTTCCTCACCTTGATCTACTTCAGCGGGATCTGGATCAACAACTGAATCGGAATATTTCATAGTTGCTGTCTGTTAACCTTTGCACTTTAGTGGTGGGCAAATCAAATGTGTCCATTGTCAAAGACCCAACATAGGCTATAGGTCATTTAAAATAGATTTAAATGACATCACAAGAGATCTGACATACACCGATCAGACATAACATTATGACCACCTTTCTAATATTGTGTTGGTCCCCCTTTTGCAGCCCCATATGCAACAAACTGTAATGCACTGTGTATTCAGACAGCTTTCTATCAGAACCAGCATTAACTTCTTTAGCAATTTGAGCTACACTAGCTCATCTGTTGGATCAGACCAGACGGGCCAGCCTTCTCTCCACATGTGCATCAATGAGCCCTGGCCGCCCATGACCCTGTCGCCGGTTTACCACTGTTCCTTCCTTAGACCGCTTTTTCCTACTGACCACTGCAGAACGGGAACACCCCACAACCTGCAGTTTTGGAGATGCTCTGACCCAGTCGTCTAGTCATCACAATTTGGCCCTTCACAAACTCATTCAAATCCTTACACTTGCCCATGATTCCTGCTTCTAACACATCAACTTTGAGGATAAAATGTTCACTTGCTGCCTAATATATCCCACCCACTAACAGGTGCCGTGATAAAGAGATAATCAGTGTTATTCACTTCACCTGTCAGTGGTCATAATGTTACGCCTGGTTGGTGTATGTTAATAGCCGATTGATTCCCATCCCATTAAATGTTATTATTATTTACTTTTTTTTTAATACATTATCCCACTCAAGCAATATTTCAGAAGACTTGTTTACTTTCACTTCACAGTGTGTTTATTCGAGAAAGTTCTTGGGCTTATCTGTTCCGTCTGCTGCTTTCTTGATCCATTACGCCGGAGGCTAGTTTGGGTAAAGTGTGTAACATTGTTAGAGGAAAGTGAGGTGGTAAGAATTTGTGGAGACAGCTTAACAGCTTGTAGTTCAGAGTGTGATTACTCAGGTAAAGCCTCGCCCTTAAAGTAACATCTTAAAGGCACCATTTGTTGAAAAGAAAATGAGGCACAGTCTGTTCAGTGGCCAGAGGCGATGATATTCTAATTATGTGCAGTAAACGCAAACAAATTATGGTCATTCAAAAGTGAAATTGCCCTTTTGTTGGGTTTCAATTAACACATTTATGAAGAAAAAGTAGCTGACATTTGGTTTTGTTGTTGTGTGGTAGTAAAAAATTGAATGAGAATTGTTTGCTCGCTATTGTTCTGTAGTGAATGAATATAGCTGAATGAATATATTTGCATTTTAACCAGTCAATATACATTTAATCTCCAAAAAAATAGTGGGTCTTTTTCACAATTATTTACTCTATTCAGACCCTGAATACAGTAAATAGAACTCCAAATTGTGTTCCTTGAGATGCGTCTAGAACTTTATTTGAGGTCTGTACGTGGAATATAATTTATATAAGTTTGTTTGTTTCTGTGGGCTTTATAATATTCAGCGGACTTGTGGGGCAAAGTTTCAGTACGTTTTACTTATAAAACTTAAGTAGAGGTCAGATATGTTCAGCTTTAGCCAAAATATGTGTGGTTGACCAATCCGATGAGGAGGAAGGGTTATAGATATCGGTGTAGCAGCTGATATTTTATGCAGCATTCGAGAACCTGGCTATAAATGATTCCTTAAATATGTAGAGACTTTTATTGGTCAGTTCGAGGCTTCATTTGGAGACTTTTACAGTTGTACTAATGACAACTGACTGAAAACTGATGCAGACTGGCACGTGGGATGTGATGCCAACAAATACCATTATAAATAAAAATTGTGTACATGTAAGACTTTGTGTCCTGCTGACTGTAGTTGAAACAAAAGGTCGTGGATACGATGCTGTGTAAAAAAATAAATAAATAAATAGTTGTAGCCTATCGGTTAAGGTACTGGACTAGTAAGCAGAAGGTTGCTGGTTCAAACTGGTTCAAACCCCACCAGCTTGCCACTGTTGGGCCTTGTGCAAGGCCCTTAACGCTCAATTGCTTAGACAGTGTACAGTCACAGTACTGTAAGTCGCTTTGGATAAGTGTCTGCTAAATTCGAAAATGTAAAAGTAAGTGTGTTTGGAAAGACACCTAAGAGCACACAATTTACAGGACAAAAAAACATATAATAATAATAATTTTAAAATATTTTAGGTGATAGGCACCTACCAAGACATCCAAGGGCACTGTACAATGGAAATAAAGAAAAACACAATACACTTCATTCTCAGTCACCCAAAGCCAGCGGAAAAAGATAAGTTTAAAGACAAAAACACAACTCAACTCAAAAAAAAGGAGCTGCTCTTTGACCAACTCAAACAGCAGCAAAAGATGAGCGATTGTCTCAGACTTTATATCTACAAGGTGGACCAACTAGGTAGGAGTGTCTAATACAGTAGAGTGGACACGGTATATAAAAACTCCAGCAGCACTGCTGTGTCTGATCCACTCATACCAGCACAACACACACTAACACACAACCACCATGTCAGTGTCACTGCAGTGCTGAGAATGATCCACCACCTAAATAATACCTGCTCTGTGGTGGTCCTGTGGGGGTCAAGACCATTGAAGAACAGGGTGAAAGTAGGCTAAAAAGTAAGTAGAGAGATAGATGGACTACAGTCAGTAATTGTAGAACTACAAAGTGCTACTATTTGAAGTGGAGCTGATAAAATGAACAGTGAGTGCACAACAGAGTTTCAGGTTGCATGTCATGACACATCTTTTTACAATAGTGTGTACGGTAGATGGTGCAGGATCTAAAACATTTGCAATATGCATATGATAAGACCACCCGATCTTAACCTAAATAAATTAAGGGAATGTGGTTTGAATGAATAGTATACAATCCCTTCAGTACAATTTTAAGAATTGTGTAGAATCTAAACCATAGTACAGTAAATGCATCTGACTAAGACACTTTATCTCTTTTAGACTAAACTTAGAAAGCATTCTGTAGAGCTATCCACTCTTCAGTGGAATAACACTCCTGTTATTGCTAGTGTTCAACCCTCTTGAACGCTAGCATTTACTTTATCTTAACCTTTACCTTCCAATCTTCCCCTTTAACTGTCCCACTTTTAGTTAGAGCAGTGCATTAAAAGAGGTTCACTCAGACGCCGTAGCCTGACAGAAAGAGCTGAGCTGACCCATGTGAAGTTGAAGATGAAGTCACACACACATAGTAAAACTCACATTCCCTCGGGTGTTTAATGATTCATGCAAAGCCATTAGCTTTGCTGGATGGCTTTTCGCTTCTGCATCTTAGAAGTTCTGAAGAAAAGTTCCTAGTCTGAGAAAGTTTCATAGCGCTAGATACCTTCACTCAACAGGACATGCCATGAGGCAGTAAAGCACATGATCATGCACCCCTTAGTGGTACAGAATCCTGAATCCATTTTCATAATACTACCTTTTATTAGAACCTTCATACACCTATCAGCCATAACATTAAAACCACCTCCTTGTTTCTACACACACTGTCCATTTTATCAGCTCCACTTACTATATAGAAGCACTTTGAAGTTCTACAATTACTGACTGTAGTCTATCTGTTTCTCTGCATGCATTTTTAGCCTGCTTTCACCCTGTTCTTCAATGGTCAGGACCCCCACAGATAATATTGCAGGTATTATTTAGGTGGTGGATCATTCTCAGCACTGCAGTGACACTGACATGGTGGTGGTGTGTTAGTGTGTGTTGTGCTGGTATGAGTGGATCAGACACAGCAGCGCTGATGGAGTTTTTAAATATCGTGTCCACTCACTGTTCACTCTATTAGACACTCCTACCTCGTTGGTCCACCTTGTAGATGTAAAGTCAGAGACGATCACTCATCTATTGCTGCTGTTTGAGTTGGTCATCTTCTAGACCTTCATCAGTGGTCACAGGACGCTGTCCACGGGGACGCTGTTGTATATAGATTGTTGTATATATATTGGGTGTGTATATATATTGGGTATATATATACATGCATCCAACCTTGTGACCTGCATGAAGCCCTGACCGTAACCCCATTAAACACCCTTGGTATTGGAATGCTGATGGTGAGCCAGGTCTTCTTTTCTTATTTATAGTACATGACCTCACAAATTTCCACAGACATACACAAACATTTCTTTCAGAAAGTAAAAGCTGTTATAGAAACAAGAGTGGGAAGACTATGTTAACGCTCATAGTTTTGGAATTAATTTTTAAGAATAGTGTATATCTGTCTTTGTTTTTCACACATATTGCCTCTTTGTAAACAAGCAAAAAAAAAATCTAAATGACTCAGTTAAGCACTCTTAAAAATGAAAAGTATACATCTACTAGTTTATACATTATTTCTTTTCCTGTAAGAATATAAATGATAATAATGAATGTAAGTAAGCCTTTTTTTATTTATACATTTCTCATTATTAATGAATAAATAGAAAGGTGCTTAAATCTGAAGTTTTGACTAGTTTACCATAATAAAAAAGTGCATTGCTTTCACTGAGTGTTTGTATAGTATAATGATACAACGGTGTCCCTGCAGGCTGTGTTTTCTTGGCTTTCAACTTAGCTGTCACTCTAGCACTCAGTGATTCCCCAAAACAGCACCAAAACCTCGATTTGCTTCTCATTAGCTAGCAAACTGCTGCCAAGATGAAGTGCTGCTCCTACACTTACACCTGACTAGTTCAGTCAAGTGACTGAATACTGAAATGTAGGGTCTCTTATTATGGATTACATTACTTTATTTGAGGGGAACAAACACTGGGATTATAAGCATTATGTAAGTAAGAAAACAATTGTACAATAAAAAAAATATTGAAAAAGATCTTTATTCTCTGAGTAGTTGGGAGATCAGGAACGGGAAGTATAAAAATTAGCTTTAGTAATGATTTAAATTATTTGCACTTTTAGAGTGGATTGAATTAGGTGTAGTTCTAGATTTTTCTTTAGTATAATAATATTTTACCACAATAATATCTCTCTGTTGCTAAAGCTAACATTGAGCATGCGATGTACTTAAAGTTAATAACAGTATTATTACATGGAGTAAAAGAATAAAGTCTTGAAATTCAGTAAGGTATACACAGGTATATAAACCCATCAGCCATAACATTAAAACCACCTCCTTGTTTCTACATTCACTGTACATTTTATAAGCTCCACTTACCATATAGAAGAACTTTGTAGTTCTACAATTACTGACTGTAGTCCATCTGTTTCTCTACATGCTTTGTTAGCCCCCTTTCATGCAGGACCACTACAGAGCAGGTATTATTTAAGTGGTGGATCATTCTCAGCACTGCAGTGACACTGACACGGTGGTGGTGTGTTAGTGTGTGTTGTGCTGGTATGAGTGGATAAGACAAAGCAATGCTGATGGTGTTTTTAAACACCTCACTGTCACTGCTGGACCGAGAATAGTCCACCAACCAAAAATATCCAGCCAACAGCGCCCTGTGAGCAGTGTCCTGTGACCTCAGATGAAGGTCTAGAAGATGACCAACTCAAACAGCAGCAATAGATGAGCGATCGTCTCTGACTTGAGTTCGAAAGAAAGCATTCACACCTACTGTAATGAACTGAACTAACAGAACAATCGCACCAGGGTTCGTTTTAATGGAACCAAAGCTGACAAGTATAAGCACACCCTTAGTGCCATTTAGTTGTGAGTGTTTACAAATTAATGAGTTTGTAATTCCTTATGATGGACTGGACCATGTCCTTGCTGCATTCTCCCCATAACTGTTTTCTGTAACTTAATGAATGAATGAACAGTGTAATAAATGTGTTTTGTAATCGATTTAAAATCATACCAGTCAAAATCATAGTTCTGGAGTAGTTCTTCTTCGCCTAGGGAGTTCACATTACTGTGAGAAGCTCTGAGGTGTAAAACACGATCACCAAGAATTGGTTTTGTATTTTGCTGTTAAAACAGAGACGCCTCGGGTTTAGTGTCAGATCTAAATATGTCACTTCAGTTCCTTTACTTTGCACAGCTTGAGTCGTGACTGTAATTTTCACACCCCCTCATAAGGGCAATCGACAGTATAAATTGACTCCAGACTTCTCACTGATCGTATATATATAATTATTTTAACATTGCAATAATAATTTTGTTATGGCTGGGTAGCCTCAGCAGTCACGAGACTGGAAACGCTAATTAATTCAAAAACATGTTTACTGCTGCATAAGTAGCAGAGTACAATTTCTAAATAATGGCATGAAATGCCATTTCTGTCTTTGCTATCAATTAGAGTTCTCACTAGTGGTTCTCAGTGTATTAAAGCTTATGCGTTTAGAGAAAGGGAATCAGTGCTTTGAATTGAACCACCAGTGATGAAGCATGCACACTTTAGTTCAGGGCAGGTATTTACTCATTACACAAGATTCATTACTTCATGTTTGTTTGTTTATTGGGATTTTAACGTCATGTTTTAAACTTTGGTTACATTCATGACAGGAACGGTAGTTACTCATTACACAAGATTATATCGAACACAAGCCAGGACAATTTAGTATATCCAATTTACCTCACTTGTATGTCTTTGGACTGTGGGAGGAAACCGGAGCTCCTGGATGAAACCCACGCAGACACGGGGAGAACATGCAAACTCCACACAGAAAGGACCCGGACTGCCCCACCTGGGGATCGAACCCAGGACCTTCTTGCTGTGAGGCGACAGTGCTACACACCTAGCCACCATGCCACCCAATTAATTAGTTCAAGTATTTAATGTGAAACACAGTCATGGACAATTTTGTATCTCCAACTAACCTCACTTGCATGTCTTTGGACTGTCTTTGGCCCCACCTAAAGATCAGACCCAGGACCTTCTTGCTGTGAGGCGACAGTGCTACACACTGAACCACCGTAGAGAATTAAAAGTGTTTGACACTTCTATTTACGGGTGGTGCAGTAGTAAATTACGCTACCTCACTACCACTGGGAGCCAGGGATTGAATCCCCAACGGTGCTATTGGCTGGTCAGATGTCTACACACAGACATGATTGGCTATGTCTGAGGTGGGAGACGGCAAGACCCAGCAATGGATTAGCGTCCTGTCTCGGGTGTTTTACTGCACTGTGACCCATGATCCAGGCAGGCAAACTAGACCTGTAGCAACACTGACCATGATAAAGGGTTGCCAGGTGTCCAGACTTTTAATGGCCACTAACCCACAATGCACTAATTGAATAACAGTTTAAAGACAATGCTTCAAGCTTAAGAAATGAACATATTTTACAAAACAAACACAAAAAAGACTTTAGTAGAGATTTCTTTCTAGTGTGTTATATGCGCACTGAAAATCAATGCATGCACACAAGCAACCTGACAGTATGAGTGAGCAAAACAGAAGAAAAAGGGCTTGCATCAATCACTGAGCTTCTCTCGCGCTGTCAGAATGGTGAGCTTGTTATCAGAAGTGTTCACAGTGGAATGGTACTGCAGCTCTCACCCAGCCGAGGCTTCTGAAATCATTTATCTAGACTCAAGTGTAACACCTTAATTTGACTGAAAAATATTGCTCTACCATTTAAAACAATGCATCTTCATCTGACCTTCTCCTGCTTATTTTCTCTACCTCTCTCTCTCTCTCTCTCTCTCACACACACACACACATTTACTGTGTTTCTGTATTACAGACATGCACAAACACTGCAGCTTCCTCCAATCTGTTCCATTCTAATCCTCAAATTTCTGCATCGGACAGCTTCCTGTCTGCCAGAGCACTTCAGTCTTCCATTGTTTCAGCAGCAACAGCAGCAGCAGCAGCAGCGTCATTAGCCCTGCTCGTGTTTACAGCTCTTGGCAGGAAAAGCTTTTTCTCTTTCACTGCTTTGCTGACAGGCTTAATGTTTACACACTGTGGTTAGTGAAACCAGGTCAGAGAAGCGACTTACGCATCACTCACAACTAAAGACATATTAGTACATCTGAAATCTGCAAGCAACGTAAACAAACCCAGACAGAAGCCTAAAAAGCAGAAATATACTATTAGGATTAAGGTATGAAAATATAGCTTCTTATCTAATATACCGATCAGCCATAACTTTAAAACCACCTGACTGTCCATTTTATCAGCTCCACTTACCATATAGAAGCACTTTGTAGTTCTACAATTACTGACTACAGTCCATCTGTTTCTCTGCATGCTGGTCAGTGGTCAGGACCCCCACAGGACCACCACAGAGCAGGTTATATTTAGGTGGTGGATCATTCTCAGCACTGCAGTGACACTGACATGGTGGTGTGACGGCAGTGGATCAGACACAACAATGCTACTGGAGTTTTTAAATACCGTGTCCACTCACTGTCCACTCTGTTAGACACTCCTACCTAGTTGGTCCACCTTGCAGATGTAAAGTCAGAGACGATCGCTCATCTATTGCTGCTGTTTAAGTTGGTCATCTTCTAGACCTTCATCAGTGGTCACAGGATGCTGCCCACGGGGTGCTGTTGGCTGGAAGTTTTTGGTTGGTGGACTATTCTCAGTCCAGCAGTGACACTAAGATGTTTAAAAACTCCATCAGCGCTGCTGTGTCTTATCCACTAATAACAGCACAACACACACTAACACACCACCACCATGTCAGTGTCAGTGTCACTGCAGTGCTGAGAATGATCCAACACCCAAATAATACCTGCTTTCTGTGGTGTTCCTGTGGGGGGCCCTGATTATTTAAAAACAGGGTGAAAGCAGGTTAAAAAAGGATGTAGAGAAACAGATGGACTACAGTCAGTAATTGTAGAACTACAAAGTGCTCCTATATGGTAAGTGGAGCTGATCAAATGGACAGTGAATGTAGAAACAAGGGGGTGGTCATAATGTCATGCCTGATCGGTGTATATATAGCCTATGCTTTATAGCAAAAAAAGGAGAGGGAGGGTCGGTATTAATGCTTATTATTAATGGTTTAATAATAGGATGCTCCTGGTCAAGATCAAGTGTTAATATACTTTTGTCCATTTAGTGTATAGGTTAATGTATCGGATTGCTGTATGGGGTTTATCTTTCTAATGTATAGCGATTAGTTTATGAGGGAATGCATTGTGTTCACTGTTTACGGGGAGTAAACTTGCTGCACATTTTGATTAACCATGCTAGTCATCACTGTCTCATTATTTTATTAGGCAATAATAAAGCTTGGATTAGGCTTTGTTTACTTATTGGTTTTAATATTCAAAGAACACTGAACTTCACCTTTTGCACGCTCACTACACCAATAAACACGACACCAAAAGACTATTCATTATTGCGGTGCTGCATTCGAGCTGTAGGCAAATCTACAGCAAATCTGAGCTTGGTGGTCTCGCAGCTATCAGGACTGTATGTGTGGGTGTGCTACTGAGACAGAGGAGAGAGGAAATATATGAAGATAAGAGGCATAGCAATCAGCAGAGATGAAGCATCGCCTGCTGCTTTTTAAACAAGCGTAAGAGAGAAAACAGGTCCTGAAAGCAAAAGGCAGAGAGGTCAGAGGTGAAGCTCGCCTCTCTAATGTATAAATGCAACCAGAAATGAAATAGTCCAACCCAACCATAATATAATCTCATTCAAATCTTAAATAAACACTCATATCACATTAAAAAAATCCAGACTCTCTATGACAATTAGAAGTGCCGTAACTGGGAGGCTGGGGATAAGGGCCAACCTAGATGGTAACATTTATTTTTCAGTAGCATACATTCCTCAAATCTATCGCACTTTTATCGCTAATACAAAGGCAAGTTTTAGATACAGCACATCTCGTACTGCGCCAGATGCCAATTCCCATCCCAGAAGAAACAACATTTAGTGGGTTAGCTTGGTCGCTGCAGCCTAATAAAACTGCTTCTTCATTTAAATGAGAAGGTGCTGAAAGTTTCACTGCTTAATTAAAGGAAGTAAAAAATCCAGAGAACAGAAAACAAGAGCGAGAGAGTGAGTGTCTCTTTCAGGATGAAATGTGAGTTATAACTCCGGCGTGACTAAGACATAATTAAATTTGTAATGAGGAGGAAGATTATAAATGTACCTGTGTCTTTCAAGCTAAATTTTTAATTAAAGTTGTTCAAAATCCAGACGTGATGGATAATTCACTTTACGTGATGGATAATTCACTTAATTTAACTTTGTTCATCCCAAACAACACCATAACATGGCAAGATCTGGCAACCTGAATTTCAGTTTTCACCTTAAAATGACTGTCAATACCCTCTTTCAGCCTGTGTTATATAAGATACACACTATAAGGACAAAAATATTGGTATCCCCTCACTTTAAGTGTTTCAGCCACATAAATGCTAACAGGTGTAATAAATCAATTATATAAAGGAAATTAAGTGCTTACGACTTTAAAGCAACAGTTTAGGGAAGTCCCATTCCTGTTCCAGCATCATTGTTCTCCTGTGCATAAAACATTTTTAATTAAAGTTGTTCAAAATCCATACGTGATGGATAATTCACTTAATTCAACCTTGCTCATCCCAAACTGCACCATAATATGGCAAGATCTGGCAACCCGAATTTCAGTTTTCACTTTATAATTACTGTCAATACCCTCTTCCAGCCTGTGTTATATAGGATACACACTATAAGGACAAAAATATTGGGATACCCCTCACTTTAAGTGTTTCAGCCGCACAATTGTTAACAGGTGTAATAAATCACTTATATAAAGGAAATTAAGTGCTTCAACTTTAAAGCAACAGTTTAGGGAAGGCCCTTGCCTGTTTCCAGCATGACTGTGCCCCTGTACATAAAGCAAAGTCTTTTAAGCTACATTTTAAATTAAAGTTTTAATTAAAATCCATACGTGATGGATAATTCACTTAATTTAACTTTGCTCATCCCAAACTGCACCATAACATGGCAAGATCTGGCAACCCAAGTTTCAGTTTTCACCTTAAAATGACTGTCAATACCCTCTTCCAGCCTGTGTTATATAGGATACACACTATAAGGACAAAAATATTGGGATACCCCTCACTTTAAGTGTTTCAGCCACACAATTGCTAACAGGTGTAATAAATCACTTATATAAAGTAAATTAAGTGCTTACGACTTTAAAGCAACAGTTTAGGGAAGGTCCTTTCCTGTTTCCAGCATCACTGTGCCTATAAAGCAAAGCCTACAAAGACATGACAAAAAGCTTGATCTGATGAAACTCCAGTGGTCTGCACAGAGCCTTGACCTCAGTCCCACTGACCAACTTTGAACATTAATTAAGGCTTACTAGTCCTACATCCCTGCCCAGTCATATATGTGTTCTTTTGACCAAATGGATACATATCCCCACAGACACACTTCTAAGTCTTATGAGAAGCCTTCTCAGTGGAGTGTGTGTTGTTATAGTTAAAAAAGATTACATAGGGGTCACTTTATGGTAATACGTTTAGATTTTTTAAATGGTCAGGTGTCCGAATACTTTTGGCCATATACGCCGTATGTGAATGCCACATACCCACTGAGCAATGAAAGACTATCCTCAGGATATTGGAGCATGCCTATTGGAACAAGTTCCCATTCGGTTAAAAAGCATGTGTGACTTCAGGCACAGATGTTGTACAACATGGTCTGGCTCATCCCAACTGACATCCTATAGATGCTGAATGGGGTTGAGTTTTGAGCTCTGTACAGAACATTTCCAGAGAGCTCATACTATCCACTTGCATGTTTTCTTACTTGCCTCACTACATCCTGTTAATTTAAATAAAGTACGTTGCCAGATCCATGCAGTGCACAATAATTGCAGCACAGTGAACGCAGCATGGCAAAGGTTCAATAAACCTCAACTTTATGCAAATGAGAGTAGCTCCGTGGAAACATCCAAATCTAGTTACTTATTTAATAAACAATGGGATTTGGCACCCTCGGGTGGTGCAGCGGTTTATTACATTAGCCCACCACCGCTGAGATCCTGCTATCAGCTAGCTACACAGTAATTGGCTGTGTCTGAAAGGGTGGTTGCTTGAAAGGGGAGTGCTGGAAGTTGCTTAATAATTCTAGATAAGGTGTCATCATTATTATTGTTACTATTACTCTTATTGTTACTATTACAATAATTTAGTCTATTTTTGTGACCCCCCCCCCCCCCCATTTTTCCCAAATCTAGCCATATCCAGTTGTCTCACCTCTGCTGATGCACGCCTCTATTACTGACCGAGAAGTGCCATGACTGACACACGCCACATGACCACATGTGGACGAGCCAATCCTTGTCTGTATAGGCACCCAGGCTGCTGGTAGCACAGCTGAGATTTGCATAATCAAGAGGTGCTCTGGTGTGTTTTACCGCTGCGCCACCCAGACACCATTATTATTACTACAACCCCTGGCAAAAATTATGGAATCACCACTCTTGGAAGATGTTCTTTCAATTGTTTAATTTTGTAGAAAAAAAAATAAATCACAGACATGCCACAAAACTATCATTTATCAAACTGTCAACCCTCTGGCATTAAGAAACAATAAAAAAAAAAAAATATATAATAGTTGTGGTCAGTCACAATTGCTTTTTTTTAGATCAAGTAGAGGAAAAAAATATGGAATCACTCAAATCTGAGAAAAAAATTATGGAATCATTAGAAAACACTGCACCATTATACTTTGTTGCGCCACCTCTGGCTTTTATAATGGTTTAAACTCTCTGAGGCATGGAGTTAACTAATGACAAACAGTATTCTTCATCAATCTGCCTTCAACTGTCTCTTGCTGTTGCCAGATCAGCTTTGCAGGTTGGAACCTTGTCATTGACCATTTTCTTCAATTTCCACCAGAGATTTTCAAATGGATTGAGATCCGGACTATTTGCAGGCCATGCCATTGACATTATATGTTTTCTTGAAGGAAAGTTTTCACGTCCTTTGCCCTATGGCAAGATGCATTATCATCTTGAAAAATGAAGTCATCATCACCAAACATCCTTTCAACTGATGGAATAAGAAAAGCGTCCAAAATTTCAATGTGGACTTTGGCATTTATTGAAGACCATCTCCCCTGTGCCTTTACCCGACATGCAGGCCCATATCATCAACAACTGTGGAAATTAACATGTTTTCTTTAGGCAGTTATCTTCATAAATTTCATTGGACAGACACCAAACAAAAGTTCCAGCATCATCACCTTGCCCAATGCAGATTCGCGATTCATCACTGAAGATCACCCACAGTCCACGATTGCTTTTCTTTAGCCTACTTTAACCTTGTTCTTTTCTTTTTAGGTGTTAATGATGGCTTTTGTTTGGCTTTTCTGTATGTAAATCCCATTTCTTTTAGGTGATTTCTTACAGTTCAGTCACAGACATTGACTCCACTTTCCGGCCACTTGTTTCTCATTTGTTTTGTTGTGCATTTTCTGTTTTCAAGACATATTGCTTTAAGTTTTCTATCTTGATGCTTTGATGTCTTACTTGGTCTACCAGTATGCTTCCCTTTTACAACCTTGCCATTTTGTTTGTACTTGGTCCAGATTTTAAACACAGCTTACTGGGAACAACCAACATCTTTTGCGACATTCCACAATGATTTATCTTCTTGAAGGAGTTTTATAATCCTCTCATTTGTTTCAACTGACATATCTTGTGTTGGAACCATGATTCATGACAATCTGCTTTGTGCAACAGCTCTCCGAGGTGTAAGCACTCTTTTTAAACTGAAGAATAATTAGCAAATCTAATCTGCTGCAGATGTTTTGTTTTTAAACTGCAAATTACAGAGTGATTCCATAATTTGTTCCTCAGATTTGAGTGATTCCATATTTTTTTACTCTACTTGATCTAAAAAAAGCAATTGTGACTGACCACAACTATTATATTTTCTTTTTTTAATTGTTTCTTAATGCCAGAAGGTTGACATTTTGAAAAATGATAGTTTTGTGGCATGTCTGTGATTTTTTTTTTTCTACAAAATTAAACAATTGACAGAACATCTTCCAAGAGTGGTGATTCCATAATTTTTGCCAGTTTTTGTTGTATTATTATTATTATTAGTAGTAGTAGTAGTAGTATTACTATCATTACTACTATTATTATATCACTATTATTATAAAGGGTAGTAGTATCATCATCGTTATAATAATAATAATTATTATTATTAGTTATTATTATTATCATTATTGTTATCATTATTTTATTTATTTTTTTTAATGCATTTTCTCCCGATTTTAGCGCATCAGATTTTTACCTAAGTGTTATGCTTCCTCTCCCCGCCCCGATTGAGAAGAGCGAGACTGTCACACGCACCCTCTGACACGTGAGCAGTACCCGACTGCATCTTTTCACCTGCACAAGGCGAGTTCATAAGCCAAACAGCTTTGTGCACGGAGACCCACACCTTGATCAGCATTATTCCTCTACTCTGTGCAGACGCTATCAACCAGCCAGCAGAGGTCGTAATTTGCTCAGTTGTGAGGAGTCCCTATCTGGCTCATCCTACCCTATGAAAAACAGCTAATCGCTGTTTATGCAGCTGCCCTGTTTTACCGCTGCGCAACCTAAGCGGATATTACTATTATTTTTTATCATTTTTATTATTACTATTATTATTTTTATCATTTTATTATTACTACTACTACTATTAGTAGTAGTAGTAGTATTACTATTATTATAATCATTATTATCATCATTAGGCTTGGACTGACTACTAAGAGAACACAACATATTAAAGACACAGATGCACATGGTGGATGCTAACAGCCGTCTGCCAGGTACAAATCAAAGAAGCTAGACCTCCAGCGCCTTTAAAGCTAGACCTTGCGTAAAGCCAGCAAACACGACGCTTTATCTGGGCAGCTGGTAGAAGTTGCTGTCGCTGACTAGAGAGCACTAGAGCACGGAGAAGGCTGGAAATGTTCAGAGTCTGTTCCTGGTAGAAAAGCGAGTTAGTCTCTGGAGAGAAGTAGAGAGACTGCAGCAACACAGGAAGTGAGCAGATCCACTTTAGTCAGCACAAAGCCTCAAGGCACTAAATGGAGAGTGACACCTTAAACAGCATGCATAATGAATGAGGGCTGGCGTTGAGAAAAACGTAACTGAGAAATGGTCCTTATTTTAAGAACAAATGTGAAACCTGCCAGACCAAAACTCATCTCCTGCACAGGCAGTGCATGTCCCAACAAATGTGAATGAAGATTTGTAGTTAGATTACAGCTATTACTCTGATCGCTGTACTGAAATGCATGAGAACTGTAGCATTACTTCGAAATGAAGGTGTACGAAAAAGTAAAATGCACTGACTAGATCTTCCTATAGCCATCAAGTTCCCACAAATATCCTTTTATTGTCTGAGAGGTGTCACGTTAAAGGACGACTCTTTAAACTAGTGGATTTCAGCCACAATCATTACTAACAAGTGTGTAAAATCAATCAAACAGCCAGATAAGCTTAATTTCATTCAATGGCAGTGTGATAGAAAATCATATAAAAGTATTTCACATATTTAAAGTGTAAGATGGTTTTTACACATCCAGTAAGAAGAACACTGCGACTAAGGTCATGAAAGAGAACAGAACGTGCAAACCTAAACATTACAAGGGTGTAAAAACAAAAGATATCTAAGAAAGACTATCACATCACAAGACCAGAATTATTTAGAACATAGCAGACTCTATGGTGCTAGATGTATCTTCTTATTTCTGAATAACACGTGTATGTAAGAACTATCCTCCTGATGATTCTCTTGTGTCCGACTCCGAGGAGGAGGGGTCGGCGATGGAGAGGGCGATAGAGGTATAAAAAGACCTATGTAAAATCACTTAGTTGTTCTTACTGCGGTATGCTTCTATGCTGTATGTAAGCATCCACAATTGTGCTTTCATTAAGCTTCAATCCAGCTAAAAAAAGAATCTCTTGTGTCTGAGTTTGCTTTTTGACAGGAAAAGTTCCACCACAGCAGGCACGGTGGGTAGCACTGTCACCTTACAGCTAAACGGTTCTGGGTTTGATTCCCAGGTGGAACAGTCTAGGTCCTTTCTGTGGAGTTTGCATGTTCTGCCCATGCTTGTGTGGATTTCCTCCGGGAGCTCCGGTTTCCTCCTACAGTCCAAAGGCGTGAAGTCAGGTTAATTGGAGATACAAAATTGCCCTAAGTGTGAATGTGTGTGTGTGTGTGTGTGTGTGTTTGCCCTAATAGACTGGCAACCTGTCCAGGGTGTTTCCTACTTTTCAGCCAGTAAATTGGACCCACAATGACCCTGAATACGATGACACAGTGGAAACAGACAGTACATACATGAATGAATGAATGAATGAATGAAGCAAGCCTTTTCATGTACCAGGATTGGTATAAAATACTCCAACACTGGACTGTGAGAAATGACAATCTAGATCCAGATTTTTAGATATATGTTTGTGTGCTCACCTCAACTCTACCAATCACATTTGGGAAGAAATGTAATTATGTGAATTTTAGGTGTGAATTATCCCCATATATTGTTGTGTAAGTTAGATGTCCTTCTGAACCAGTAGTGAAAGTTGAAGAGCAACTAAACAGTTTCAGTATATGGTCAAAAGTATGCGAACACACAACCATGACATTGTTAGACATCCAATTCCGAAACCAGGAGCATTACAACCCCTCCAACACCCCCTCCCTTTCCTGAAATATATTTTTTTTAACCCTTTTTCTCCCACATTAGCGCATCCAATTTCTACCCGTCAATCATCCTCTCACTAATGCTGGTCCCTGCTCCTGATTGGGGAGGACGAAGCTGCTCCACGCCCCCTCCGAAACGTGCACAGCAATCGAACATCTTATCACCTACACTTGATGAGTGCAGTGCAGTACAGCGCTATGTACGGAGGGCCACACCCCCTACCGTACTCCTTCCCCATCTTCATGCAGGCGCCACCAACCAGCCAGCAGAGGTCGTAATCGCACTAGTCTGAGAGCGAGTCCCCATCTGGCTTTGGTCCTGCCCAATCGTTGTTCATGTAGCCACTCAGCCGGCAAGGCAGAGCCGAGATTCGATACGATGTATTCAAGATCTCAGCTCTGGTGAACAGCGTGTGTTTTACCGCTGCGCCACCTGAGCGGCTTCCTGACATTTTTTATGCCTAACTTTTTGCTTTATGTTTTATTCTTCTATGGAGGCTGCCATTAGATTTCCAAGTGTGCCTGTGGGAATTTGAGCTTATTTAGTTAAACGATCATGTATATACAGTATATTTGTCATATGTACATATACATGTGTACAGTACAATCAGTTTTTTTGTTTGCTTGTTTGGAAACTGGAGTCAGCCGTTGTACAGCACCCCTGGAACCAAGAGGGTTAAGGGCCTTGCTCAAGGGCCCAACAGTGGCTGCATGGCAGAGCTAGCTTGGATTTGAACTCCTAACCTTTCATTTGATAGCACAAACCTCTACCTACTAGGCTACCACTGTCCCAAAGGGCAAGGACAGAAAGGGCCTGGCTTGCATTTAACATTCCAATTTATTTAACATGTGTCCAATACAGTTAAAGGGGGCACATACTTTTGGCTAAAGTCAAAATACACATGCATGCTTGTGTTGCTTACCCGACAACATGCATGTGAGGAAGCACCATCACGTTTAATCTTCCTGAATCAGATTTACGAGATGTCACGCCTGGTGTGCGTTATCATAAATCAAACTCATACATGTCCTGGATCTCAACCTCTGAAATAGATGTGATGAGCGGTCAGATTGAAACACAACTGCTACATAAGCAGACAGCCTGCCAGGATTTCTGTTACTAAACATTTTAGAACAACACTGTAAAGCAGAAACTTTGAGAAGCAACAACAGCTCAACCGCAATGCAGCAGGACCCACATTCTCACAGAACAGGAAAGCAGACTGTCATACTACATACTGCGTAAAATCATTCAGTGTTTGGTTGCAACACTAACTAGCAAGAGCCAGTCTTACTGGAATAAAAACAGACTGCAGAACTTGGGTGGTGCAGCAGTCTGTCTTACCACCACCACCACTTTCAAGCAGATTTCAAGCATTTGAATGCAAAACTCAACCGGCCAGGTGGGTTCATCTGCTTGTATAAAGGATGGTTGATTCACAGATTGCAGTGTAATAATATCTAACTCTCTGTACTTGATACTGCTTTCTGTAAGACTATGTCTCTGACAGGTAAATAGAAGTGGTGGCATCTGCACATGTCGAAAAGGCTGCATGACTGACTGGCTCTCCACAGTCAGAAGGGGGATCAGTAGCGGCAGATAAACTAGATTGGGAGTAAAAGGGGATACATTAGTAAATAACAAGAACCTCTCAATAGAAACTTTATCATCAAGGTCATCATGTCCATGCAGTTGCACACAAGCCTAAGACTACCATGGTATATAGCATATCATCACTGGACTGTAGAGAAAAGGAAATTGTACATTGCAATCGAGAAGAACACAACCTGTGCAATCAAATAATCCTAGGTGTAAAACTGTGTGCTTCCAGCATTGTACCAGGAGTATGAGGAAGATACTTTCCTGTGTTAGCATGATAACCCTTCCTCACACAAATCGAGATTTGTAAAGAAGTGATCCAACACTTCCAACAGCTGAAGGAGTGACTGCAACACAGGCCTTATCACCCAATAATGTGTGACGTTACTTGTGCTGGTAATATGCTTTATATATGCATATATATATATATATATATATATATATATACACATATACACACACACCGATCAGCAATAACATTAAAACCACGTCCTTGTTTCTACACTTAATGTCCATTTTATCAGCTCCACTTACCATATAGAAGCACTTTGTAGTTCTACAATTACTGTAGTCCATCTGTTTCTCTGCATGCTTTGTTAGCCCCCTTCAATGCTGTTCTTCAATGGTCAGGACTCTCCCAGGACCACTACAGAGTAGGTATTATTTAGGTGGTGGATCATTCTCAGCACTGCAGTGACACTGATATGGTGGTGTTGTGTTAGTGTGTGTTGTGCTGGTATGAGTGGATCAAACACAGCAATGCTGATGGAGTTTTTAAACACCTCACTGTCACTGCTGGACTGAGAATAGTCCACCAACCAAAAATCCATCCAGCCAACAGCGCCCAGTGGGCAGCGTCCTGTGACCACTGATGAAGGTCTAGAAGATGACCAACTCAAACAGCAGCAATAGATGAGCGATCGTCTCTGACTTTACATCTACAAGGTGGACCAACTAGGTAGGAGTGTTTTATAGAGTGGACAGTGAGTGGACACGGTATTTAAAAACTTCAGCAGCGCTGCTGTGTCTGATCCACTCATACCAGCACAACACACACTAACACACCACCACCATGTCAGTGTCACTGCAGTGCTGAGAATGATCCACCACCTAAATAATACCTACTCTGTAGTGGTCCTGTGGGGTTCCTGACCATTGAAGAACAGCGTGAAAGGGGGCTAACAAAGCATGCAGAGAAACAGATAGACTACAGTCAGTAATTGTAGAACTACAAAGTGCTTCTATATGGTAAGTGGAGCTGATAAAATGAACAGTAAGTGAATATGGCCAGTATCACAGAGCAAAGGAGCTTTTTTTTTCAAATACATAAAAAAAAAAAAAAGTTCAAAAAAAGTACGAGAGGGGTCAGTGAGCAGACAAGAGTAAGATACAAGGCGTGACAAGTGGAAGAGATGTAGTGACAGACCAGGGTTAAAAGTATCACAAAGGGGCATCTGTGTTCCAGTCTTGAGGCAATGTAAACCCCTCCCTATCCCATCAGTAAGCGAAATAAGAAGAGCATGGTGGAAAGGAAGTGAGACATCGGCTGAGAGGACTTTAATACTTATTTTGAAATATTTAAGATCCCTGCATTAATCTGCCTCACTCTTTACGCCCAAGCAGCCTTGACGGGGGACAAAAAGCCACCTACTGCCCCTAGCACTCCATAAAGCACGAGGCCATCACCGGAGCGGCTCTACCTTCCATTAGCCAGCTGATGAAGAGCAGAGGGCACAGGGATAAGCAATGATCTGTTTGTTAATCACACACTGGCACACTGCTGTTTGTCTGATTAATAAACAGGAGACCTGTTTGTGCCCCTAGTGTCCTGGAAATGCACACACTGATGGAATCAGCTCAGAATCAGACTGATGGAATCAGCTCGGTACGTGTAATGAGAGCTGACCCTGTGTGTCCATATCTACTACCAACACTAACAACACACTGGTGCGGGCCTGGAGGAATGCTATCTGGGGCACTATATGCACAGCTGCCCCATCTGGACAAGCTTCCCACTCTACACACACACACCAGCTGCTGTGGATTACCGAAGCACAAGTTGTGGGATATTTTATAACATGTGCCAGTGTTTTTTAGGACTCACCTGCATCTCACTTTGATGATGGATGCACACTGAAATGTCTAAAATAATATTAACACTGGTTTTATTAGCAGATCCTAAATTGGTCAGATGTTAAATTGGTCACATATTAGGTTTAGGTTTGGCGCCCATATCTTTTCTTAATTGTCTGCTTTACAGGTTATTACTAGTTACCCAAGATTCATCAGTACACAGGTTTAATGTCAAACACAGTCCTGGACAATTTAATATCTCAAATTCACTTAACTTGCACGTCTTTGGACTATGGGAGGAAACCGGAGCTCCTGGAGGAAACCCACACAGACAGGGGGAGAACATGCAAACTCCACACAGAAAGCACCCGGACCGTTCCACCTGGGGATCGAACCTAGGACCTTCTTGCTGTGAGGTGACAGTGCTACCCACTGAGCCACCGTGCCGCCCACTTTACCTTATTAGGGTCATGGTTGGTCCAATTCACTGGACAACATACACACATTCACACCTAGGAGGACTTTTTGTACCTCCAATGAACCTGACTGAATGTCTTTGGACTGTGAAAGAAAACCCATGCAGACATGGGGAGAACATGCAAACTCCACTCCGAAAGGACCTTTAGACATTTAGACATTTCCACCTGGGAATCGAACCCAGGACCTTCTTGCTGTAGGGCGACAGTGCTTCCCACTGAGCCACCATGCCACCCACTTTATCTTATTAAGGGTCACGGTTAGTCCAATTCACTGGACAACATACACACATTCATACACACACTCACACCCAGGGGGACTTTTCGTATCTCCAATTAACCTGACAATGTCTTTGGACTGAGAAAGAAAAACGATGCTAACACGGGGAGAACATTCAAACTCCACACAGAAAAGAAATCAAACCTAGGACCTCCTTGCTGTGAGGTGACAGTGCTACCCACCAAGCCATGATGCTGCCACCTAGATCTTTTAGAAGTAGTTTAATTAGATCCAGGCTTGTTTGCTCTTTTGGAGTACTGTAGATGTTTGCTTTTCATTTACCCAAATTTGTTTATTTATACATAAATTTTTAATAGTTTTTCCAAGTAGTTTGCTACCTGAATTTGAACGCAAGATTTTAATATCTGAATGATACCTGGCCTGAACGAGCAGAATTATTCTAGTTAAATATTTAAAAGTTGACTCTAAATAACACTTACTCTAACTCTCACTCACTGTCTTAACCTCTTATCCAATCAGGGTCACAGGGGTGCTGGAGCCTATCCCAGCTTTTCAATGGGAGCAAGGCACACAGTAACACCCTGGATGGGGCGCCCGTCCATCGCAGGGCAGACACACACCCACACACATACACACATACATTCTCCTATAGGGCAATTCAGTGTCTCCAATTAACCTGCCTGCATGTTTTTAGACTGTGGGAGGAAACCGGAGCTCCCGGAGGAAACCCACGCAGACACAGGGAGAACATGCAAACTCCACAAAGAAAGGACCCGGACCGCCCCGCCTGGGGATCGAACACAGGACCTTCTTGCTGTTAGGCGACAGTGCTACCCACTAAGCCACCGTGCCGCCCCTCTAAATAACAGTTTGAGTCTATTAGAATCTTACTGTGAATTTTTATTGCTTGTTTTTTATACTGTTAGTGAATGTTGTATGTATGTACGAAGTTGTTTGTTGTCTGCTGTGAGCTGCTGTAACAAAGGATCAATAAAGTATCTATCTAAGTACAATATTAGAATAATACTGTGTATTAACTGGCTGATAGGTATATTGTGCTAGGTGGCCCAGCTCTGAATCCAGAAATAATTTCCTAGTAACTAGAGTCATGTTTTCCTGTTTTTCCATCGGCATTTTCTTTACCACTCACTAGACAATCATTTTACTACATTGAGAATATTGAGTTACAAAATATAGCAGATTTTCATAAACATTATTACGAACAAAAAGTGCATTTTTGCATATTTTTCCTCTAGGGCATCCTGTCTTGCACATTTTATAAGAGAATGAGAGAGATAACTGCTTCTACAGGTTTTACATGATATGAGAGAGAGAGAGAGAGAGAGAGAGAGAGAGAGAGAGAGATTCTTATTATGCTATTTTCTTTTCAAATAACTTTCCAAAAATGCTTATTACTCTAGAAGAAAAACTAATTTGTTTGGGTGGAGCTAAAAGCTTGCCTAACTTGTGAAATGGAATCAGAGAAACTATATTTTATGGCAATGGGAACAGGAATGATGGCTAAGTTGACAAACGATATTAAAGAACAAGGCAATTAGCACCATCACTAGGCTAGAATTGATAAAATCCTTGGTCTCTGGACATTTTGTGCATCAGAAATCTGCTACAAATGGCCGCTCAGGTGGCACAGCAGTAAAAACACACGCTGGAACCAGAGCTGGGATCTCGAATACATCGTATCGAATCTTAGCTCTGCCTGCCGGCTAGGCTGAGCGACCACATGGACAACGATTGGCCTGTTGTTCAGATATGGGCGGGACTAAGCCGGATGGGGTCTCTCTCCCATGACTGGTGCAAATACGACCTCTGCTGGCTGCCTGATGGCGCCTGCACAGAGATGAGAAAAGAGTGCTCTCAGGGTGTCTCTCTCCGCACACAGTGCTGAGCTGCACTCGTCAAAGTGTAGGTGATAACATGCATACGGCATGCTGCCCACATGTCGGAGGGGGCGTGGGTTAGCTTCGTTCTCCTCAATCAGAGCAGGGATCGGCATTGGTGGAGAGGAAGCATGATGCAATCTGGCAATTGGACGTGCTAAAAAGGGAGAAAAAGGGGAGAAAATGCATAAAGAAAATATATATATAAAAAAAGTAATCTGCTAAAAATCTCATGGAGGAAGATCATGACCACTAAGCAAGCTGCAAGATGGCCAGAACAGAAAAGAAGCCACTGAACCACAAGTCCTCAATGTAATGAGAAAGCCACAATGACAACATCACAGCGTGGATTGCTACAGGTGACATGAGACAGAGGGCATTGGAGAAAGGTGACCCATCTGAGCAGCCAACCTTGGTAAGGCTTGAAGTGAATTAAAAGCCTATATTTGGATCAATGGGTGAAAGGTTCATCCTGAAGGAAGGAAGGGGCGAACTGGAGGAAGAGGATTGCAAGACGTCAAACTCACTCACTCGAGTATTTTGATTAAACTGCCACTGACAAAGCACACACCATACTCCACACAGTTTAAACCAAACACCCTGGAGCTAAAAGGCACCAGCACAAACTGCTAAGAAAGTCACAGGCCGCTCAGGTGGTGCAGCAGTAAAAACACACGGTAGCACACCAGAGCTGGGATCTCGAATACATCGTATTGAGTCTGAGCTCTGCCTGCCGGGTGGGCTGAGCAGCCACATGAACAATGATTGGCCTGTTGTTCATATAGGGGTAGAAATTAAGCCAGATAGGGACTCTCTCATAACTGATGCAGTTACGACCTCTGCTGGCTGGTTGATGGCGCCTGCACAGAGACAAGGAACGAGTGCGCTGATAAGGGGGTGTCTCTTCATACAAAGTGCTGATCCGCATATACACTCATCAAGTGTAGGTGACAAAATGCATATGGCTGCTGCCCACGTACTGGAGGGGGCGTGGGTTAGCTTCGTTCTCCTCAATCAGAGCCGGGGCCAGCATTAGTGGAGAGAAAGCACGACGCAATTGGGCAACTGAACACGCTAAACACATATATATATTTAGTTGGTCTACCTTGTTGGTCCACCTTGTAGATGTAAAGTCAGAGGCGATCGTTCATCAATTGCTGCTGTCTGAGTTGGTCATCTTCGAGACCTTATTCACAGGACGCTGCCCACGGGGAGCTGTTGGCTGGATATTTTTGGTTAGTGAACTATTCTCAGTCCAGCAGTGACAGTGAGGTGTTTAAAAACTCCATCAGCGCTGCTGTGACTTATCCACTCATACCAGCACAACACACACTAACACACCACCACCATGTCAGTGTCACTGCAGTGCTGAGAATAATCCACCACCCAAATAATACCTGCTCTGTGGTGGTCCTGTGGGGGTAATTTTTATCCTAATTATCATCCTAAAATCAGCATGACTGGCATTTCCAATGACTAGATCTACATTCAATAGAGCACGTTTGGGTTGTGGTAGAACAGAAGACTCACAGCATAAATGTACAGCAGCAAATGTGGGACGACAACATGGACCTTAATTTTAAAGAAATGTTTTCAAAACCATGTAGAATTCATTCAACAGAGAATTAGGACTGTTCTGGGAGCAAAGAAGATCCAACCCAGTATTAATATGGTGTTCTTAATAAAATAAGAAGCAAGTCAGGTCAAGCCAAGTCAACTTTACAGCATCCAGAATTGACAAACCAAAAACTCCTGTTGAGAAAGCCAAGAGTGACAAGGGCAAGGGAAATCTCCTTTAAAATTTTGAGAAGAAACCTTAAGAGGAACCAGACTCAGCAGGAACCTAAATCCTCCTTGGGTGGCCAGGAGAATAATTCAAACACAAAATAATTTTAAACAAAAGTTATAACTAGTAAAAAGAACAAAAAAATTTGAGTAGTAAATTTGAATAGTAAGTGTAAACTGAATGGGCTTACACTGCTCCTCTAGTGTAGACCCACTTCAACACTTTAACACCAAAAGCATGACTTATTAGCTTAATTTTCCTTGATGGCTGTTTGGTTCTGCACTTTTTTTTATTCGGCAGTCTAGGAGGATCATCCAGGGACAAACTAGAGCTTAAGTGATGGCTAAACGAAATAATTTATCATTTGTTTTTTTCACCCAGTGGTGGACAGTAAGCACATTCATAATGTCTCAAAATAAGCTAACTAGCTCCCTACCTGCAGTATCAAGTGGTTATAAATGTGCAACATCACATGCAGGTCACAAACCAATTTTTTGTCTAAAAGCTGTGATGTGTGAGAAAAAAATAAGGCCATCTGTCAAATAAGACAACCATTTGTTATTGTTTATTACTAGTGATTTCATTATTTACCTTTAAAGACATGTTTGTACGGGATAAACAATTACTATATACAGAATAAATAAAACTGAATTAAATATATAACATAAAGGCTGGGTACACTGTTGACACATACAAGTAACTTTGATAAATGGATATTATTTGAGGTTAGGATTTTGACAAATATCCATGTGCACCATTATTCAACCCCCAGCCACAGTACTTTTTGGAACACCCGTGTGTCTTGATAAACTCAACTATAAGCAATTTCAGTAAGTGCTAACAAGCTACCACCCCTCCTTTGGAATCTATGTCCATTCTTCTGATGAAAAAGCTTCCAGCTCATTGAGGTTGGATGGCTTTCATGCTTCAACTGCTTTCTTTAAAGACAACCAAAGAGACTGAAAAGGCCACACCAGAATATTCCAGGGCTGACTTCCTTAACCAAGTTGTGTGCTTGCAATAAAGGTCTTGCTGAAAAGTCAGAACGTCACTAATAAAGACATAATATTTGTCCCTAAAATGCTTTAGATTAGCAGCTTCTTTTTAACACATTACCAATGACCCACCTCCATGCTTGACTGTGAGGTTCTTTTTGTCATCTTCCATCCGTACGGCCAAACAGTTACGGTTAAGATTTATCACTCGCCAGACTCTGCAGGACTCTCCAAATTCTTTCTACTGTATGCCTACCATATAGGAGCACTTTGTAGTTCTACAATTACTGACTGTAGCCCATCTGTTTCTCTGCATGCTTTGTTAGCCCCCTTTCATGCTGTTCTTCAATTGACAGGACTCTCCCAGGACCACCACAGTGTAGGTATTATTTAGGTGGTGGATCATTCTCAGCACTGCAGTGATTATGACATGGTAGTGGTGTGTTAGTGTGTGTTGTGCTGGTATGAGTGGATCAGACACAGCAGCACTGCTGGAGTTTTTAAATACCGTGTCCACTCACTGTCCACTCTATTAGACACTCCTATCTAGTTGGTCTACCGTGTAGATGTAAAGTCAAAGACGATCGCTCATCTATTGCTGCTGTTTGAGTTGGTCATCTTCTAAAAAAAAAGGGAAAATCATCCCTTACTATAACCACTGTCATACTGCCTTCTATACTCTCTCAGCTCTGACTGCAGAGAAAATGACTGCTTGCCAGCGTGTTCGTGAAACTCCAGGCCTATAGCAAATACATTTACATCTGTCCGCTCAGCAGCTGCTGCCTACCTGCAAAAAGAAGACACGGTTCTGGAGAAGGAAACAGAGCTGGCTGTTTTAATCAATTTGAATCCGGCTCTGAGAAAGTGAAGTAGAGACAGGGAGGGGGGAATCCATCCATCTCAGTAGTACCCTCAGCCCTCCTCCCCTACCTCCCTTCCAAATCTCTATTTAATCTTCATTATTCCACTTAGAGCTCAGCTGGTCGGCTGACTGGCCTGTCTTACAGGAACAAGGGGGACAACGAAGGACAGACCAACAATCCTCCCATCCAGATGGCTTAATAAGAGCCAGAAATTGTGACACTGAGATGCAAAACAGGCGCACAGACACAAACGAGGCAGGTAAACTGGATGCAGTGGCTGGTGTTGGCGCAGCTTCGTTCTGCATGTTTAAATCCATCTTGTTAAAGTCTGATTGTGGCACAAGGAACTACGATCAAAGCTGTACCAGATAATACTGGAGGGTTTGAGTGGTTTTAGGCTTTTTTTGTGGATAGATAGTCATGCTTGTTAAGCCCTTCCAGTCCTAATGAAGCTGCAGGATTAGCAACATATAGCGAACGTTAAAAAGAAATCTACACAGCCATGTTAAAATGCCAGGTTTTTCTGATGATACAAATAAGACTAAGATTCATTATTTCAGACCCTTTTCCAGTATTAATGTGATCTGTAATCTGTGCAATTCAATAGAAAAACAAACACATATTTTATGAGAGGGGGAATAAATAAAGAAACCCTAACAATAATGCAATGGCATCAATATGAACACCCTTAAACTAATATTTTGTTGAAGCACCTTTTGATTTTGACAGCAATTCAGTCTATTTGAATTGGTCAGCGTGGCACATCTCGACTTGGCAATCTTTACCACCCTCTTCCCTGCCAAAAAATGCTCCAAATCTATCAGATTGCGAGTGCATCTCCTGTGCACAGCCCTCTTCATCAATCGAATTCAAATTTGGGATCTGGCTGGGCTATTTCAAAAGTTTGATCGTCTTCTGGTGAAGCCATTCTTTTGTTGATGTGGGGGTATGATTTGGGTTATTGTCATGCTTAAAGATGACTCTTCTCGTCATTTTTAGCTTTTTACGAGAGGCCTAAGAGTTCTGTGCCAAAATTGGCTGATATTTGGGACTGTTCATAATTCCTTACATTGACTAAAGCCCCAGTTATAGCCAAAGAAAAACAAAGCCAAAGGATGATGCTGCCACCACCATGCTTTACAGTGGGTGTTCTGTGTTTGTTTTGTGATGTACAGTGTTTTGCACCAAATACCTTGTCTAAAAGACTCAAAAATGTTTTATCAGAACATAAAAAAAATTTCCCACATGCTTTTGACAGGCTTGATCTTTAAGATCTCTAAGTTATTTAGGTGGTGGATGATTCTTAGCACTGCAGTGACAATGACATGGTGGTGGTGTGTTAGTGTGTGTTGTGCTGGTATGAGTGGATCAGACACAGCAGCGCTGCTGTCCACTGTCTACTCTATTAGACACTCCTACCTAGTTGGTCCACCTTGTAGATGTAAAGTCAGAGACGATCGCTCATCTATCGCTGCTGTTTGAATTGGTCATCTTCTAGACCTTCGTCAGATCACAGGACGCTGCCCATGGGGCGCTGTTGGCTGGATATTTTTGGTTGGTGGACTATTCTCAGTCCAGCAGTGACAGTGAGGTGTTTAAAAACTCCATCAGCGCTGCTGTGTCTTATCCACTCATACAGCACAACACACACTAACACACCACCACCATGTCAGTGTCACTGCAGTGCTGAGAATGATCCACCACCCAAATAATACTTACTCTGTAGTGGTCCTGACCATTGAAGAACAGGGTGAAATCAGGCTAAAACAGTATGTAGATAAATAGGTGGACTACAGTCAGTAATTGTAGAACTACAAAGTGCTTCTATATGGTAAGTGGAGCTGATAAAATGGACAGTGAGTGTGGTCATAATGTTATGCCTGATCAGTGTATGTCCTGTGTTAAACAAAAGGCCAAACAAAGAATAAAAGGCAGCACTTAACCTACATGACTCTAACTTTAGAGTGTATAAACGTGGAAAATCAGACATGCACCAAAGAAAACACACAACGTTACTGTAAATGTGTCACCATTTAGCTCAGAGGTAAAAGGAGCAAGCGATTCTAGGATAGAGCCCAGAAAAGGTTATGTGTGCTGATTGAATGCCAAAGGGACAGCATGCATGCCTGGTCACTGTGCCCAAACATCCTCAGTAAAAACAAATATGAATACAAGCCAATATAAAGAAGCCAGCATGTCAAACCATGAATACCAAACACAACAGCTACAGTCAAGCATCAAAAAGGAACCAACTTTCTTAACATCTCAGTTATTATTATTATTATTACTATTATTAATATATCCAAATGAAAATCTGTGGTAAAAACTAAGAGCATCATCTAAGGGTCATTTATTACAGGGCCGCACAGAAAGAATAATTAATTAGAGAGTGCTACAAGAGCAATTACATTTCCAGTACTCTTCCGGTGTTATTATCTCCAATCACCACTAGGTGGGAGTAACGTCTCATTGCAGCGAAAAAGCTCAGGATTCACACTGATTTTCCATTCTATAGTTATTCTATTTTAAATCCCCCCGCCCCCACTGGTCCGTTAAATTATATCTTATATGAAACCGGTCCATGGTGCAAAAAAGGTTGGGAACTGCTGCTCTTAAAAAAAAAAAAAAAAAATTTATGCATTTTCTCCCTTTTTTCTCTCTTTTTAGCGCGTCCAATTTGCTCAATTGCATCATGCTTCCTCTCTGCCTATGCCGATCCCTGCTTTGACCGAGGAGATCAAAGCTAACCCACGCCCCCTCCGACACGTGGACAGCAAGCCGTATGCATCTTATCAACCACACATTGACGAGTGTTGTGCCACCTAGCGTTGTGTATGAAGAGACACACCCTAAGAGCACTCTTTCCTCATCTCTGTGTAGGTGCCTCTAATCAGCCAGCAGAGGTCGTAATTGCACCAGTCTGACAGAGAGAGACCCATATCCGGCTTAGTCCCGCCCATCTGAACAACAGGCCAATCGTTGCTCATGTGGCCACTCAGCCTCAGCCGGCAAGGCAGAGCTCAGATTCGATACAATGTATTCGAGATCCCAGATCTGGTTGCAGCGTGTGTTTTCACTGCTGCGCCACCTGATTGCAGCGGCCTGATTGCAGACAGGATGAACCTGAGATATTTCATGTTTTATCTGCTCAACTTCATTTCATTTATTAATAAACCTTCATTCCTGCATTTTAGGCCTGCAACACATTCCAGAAAAGTTGGGACGGTAAAGCAGACTTATTCCCACTATAAGTATTTTTAATATGACAGCAATGTAACTGTTAAACAAACCGAAACCATGTTAAAAAAACCTACAGTGTAAAAGCTTTGGCTGAGATTATTAATAATAAGATGACATATGTAGATAAAGCCATGATAAACCTTGTGTGTCATTTATATTTCTATGTAAAATATGCTTAAATTAATTTCAGTTGACTCAAATAATTGCAATTATCAGCTTATGTAATAACATGCAAGTCTTTACTGCACAAGCCCAAGTCCAATATGGAAGCAGTAATTGGAGAAACATCGTTCCTGTCTTTTGTTAATCAGCTTTTATTACACTCTGACAGAAGAAAAAGATTTAATTTCAACTGATTGAAATGACTTGGCACAGTTCTGCTATCAAAGGCTGCTCAGGTGGCGCAGTGGTAAAACATACCTCAGCTTGGATCTCGAATACATCATATTGAATCTCAGCTCTGCCATACGGCTGGCCCGAGCGGCCACATGAACAACGATCGGCCTGTTGTTCATATAGGGGTGGGGTAGTAATAAGCCGGATAGGGTCTCCTCGTAACTGACTACTATGACCTCTGCTGGCTGACTGATGGCACCTGCACGGGGCGGGGAAGGAGTGCGCTGATCAGGGTGTGTCTCTCCAGACACAGGGCTGATCCGCATTAACACTCGCCTAGTGCAGGTGAAAAAATGCATACGGCTGCTGCCTAGTGTCAGAGGGGGCATGGGTTAGCTTCGTTCTCCTCGGTCAGAGCAGGGATCGGCATTGGTGGAGAGGAAGCATGATGCAGTCGGGCAATTTGACGTGCTAAAAGTCAAGAGAAAGGGGACAAAATGCATAAACAAAATACAAAAAAAATGCTATCAGCATTGAGCTCAAGACTCTGGTCACTGGAGTTCCTTTACACCAAACATTGATCAGGTTTTCTTGTCCAACATAAGTGCCTGACCTTGCAAATTCAATAACAGGCTTTTATCCAAAAAAGTGGTCAGGTGAAGCTGAGGTGGGGGCTCTGTGCAGGAAACTGTGCCAACATGCTTGGTGTGGAGTAACATCAAAGTTAAAAGCATATGATTTATTTTCTAAAATGATAATTAGAAAGGGTCCAAATACCTTTCAGCCTGTAGCATAACTTGTAGCCGTCATACTTGTTATATCATGCTGAACTCTCTACAACCCCAATTTAGAAAAAGTTGGGACGGCATGGAAAAAGCAAATAATGAAAAAACACAGAGTTTCTTACATTTACTTTGACTTTTATTAGATTACAGACATGTAATTTATGCATTTTCTCCCCTTTTTCTCCCTTTTAGCGCGTCCAACTGCCTGATTGCGTCATGCTTCCTCTCCACCAATGCCGATCCCTGCTCTGATTGAGGAGAACGAAGCTAACCCACGCCTCCTCCAACACGAAGTTGAGCCGACAAAACATGAAATATCTCAGGTTCAACCTGTCTGCAATGTAAGGAACACTGCATTTTTATTTTATTTGCATTTTCCATACTGTCCCAACTTTTTCTGATTTGGATTGTATTAACTGCTCAAAATGTATTACAAAATATGCACTTTTACCCAGTAATATTGTGTTTACCACCCATCCTCTAGTACTAACCACCTAAGCTCTGGTATTTCCAATGTTCATACTGTGGTACTCTCAAATGCTTTTTTGATATTATCACCGCAGTGGGATCCAGTGCAGTCTTGGCTCTGTTTTTGGGTGTTTAGATCCTGGCTCTGAAGTTCCAGGTCGTTTTTCCTCCCAGGAGAGTTTATCACCCTGAAGTAGTCTTTACCGAAGCGGGACTACAACACTGAGCCAGACGTTACTGGTCCGGACAAAAGAATCTCTCTCTCCATGCCTTACTTATGCTTACTCTTACTGCATCCCACCAATTCTTACATTAATCCCCCACACATGCACGCAGCAGAAAACCACTAGAGCTGCATTATTCATGCCCAGCTAGCAATCTCACTCCTCCATTCACATAAAAAACACAAAACGCATGAATGCAGCTCACAATACAAGCTCTGTTCACAAACCCAAACATGAGCATGAGTGATAAAGTATTCTTTTATATATGCATATATAATATACACACACACACCGATCAGCAATAACATTAAAACCACCTCCTTGTTTCTACACTTACTGTCCATTTTATTTTCCTGGTTAAATAAAATAAATAAAATAAATATCAGCTCCACTTACAATATAGAAGCACTTTGTAGTTCTACAATTACTGACTGAAGTCCATTTGTTTCTCTGCATGCTTTGTTAGCCCCCATCAATGCTGTTCTTCAATGGTCAGGACTCTCCCAGGACCACCACAGAGCAGGTATTATTTGGGTGGTGGATCATTCTCAGCACTGCAGTGACACTGACATGGTGGTGGTGTGTTAGTGTGTGTTGTGCTGGTATGAGTGGATCAGACACAGCAATTTTGATGGAGTTTTTAAACACCTCACTGTCACTGCTGGACTGAGAATAGTCCACCAACCAAAAATATCCAGACAACAGCTCCCCGTAGGCAGCGTCTTGTGACCACTGATGAAGGTCTAGAAGATGACCAACTCAAACAGCAGCAATAGATGAGCGACCATCTCTGACTTTACATCTACAAGGTGGACCAATAAGGTAGGAGTGTCTAATAGAGTGGACAGTGAGTGGACACGGTATTTAAAAACTCCAGCAGCGCTGCTGTGTCTGATCCACTCATGCCATGTCAGTGTCACTGCAGCTCTTCTGAAATTAGCTTAAATATGTCTGTGGAAATGTGTGCCAATTTTGTCAAAAGAGCATTTTTATGGCTAAGCAATCATTTTCCAGATCATTCCGGAGTTGTCTGCAGAGCTGCATTGGTGTTAGTGTCATGTGTTTTATAATACGAAACGGAACTTGCGTGGTGATCGTTTCATTTCTAAAGCTACACATTTATCTTAATTTGGATCTTCTTTATATTCCTAATGAAACAACACAGATATATCAATTCTCATTTTAAAGAACAATAAAAAGCACTCTTAAATACTGAATTTCTGGAGTTTTCTAATGCTCATTTATCATGATTAGTTTGATATTACAATTGTTAATATTAGGCGCCCAAGCAGGATATCCCGCTAGCCCACCAGTGCTAGGAATCTGAACTCTCTAAGTTTAAATCTCAGCTCTGCTACCGGTTGGCTGTTCGCGCCGTAGCAGGCAATATTGTCAGTGCCTGCAGCGGACGAAATTGGCCACTAGTATGCAGGGTGGGGAAAAAACTGGACTAATAAGTGGGTGGGGTCTTTAAAGCTGTGAAAGGGACCCTGGTTGGTAGCCCGCGGCACCAGTACAGAAGTGGAGAAACGCTGAGATCAGAATGAATCCACCAAAGCATGAGCAAATAAGTAGGGGTTGTGGACTGTGTACATGTTGGTCAGGCAAATAAAACATCCTCTGATTCAATCAGGGTCCCCAGCAGAGGAAGATTAATTGACTACACTAAAATGGGAGAAAAAGGGAGACAATGCATAAATAAAATAGTAAAAAAAAAAAGGTTTGTAGTTTAGAGATTAATTCGGCATTAAATAGCAGGTCCTATCGTGGCCTGTAGCTTTAGTTAATACCTGATTTATCTTGTTACTACATAGATTTCAACTTAAGTTTAGCATAAGCTAATGTTGGCCATTTATAACAATCTTGCACAGCAAATGTGTCTTCTGTACAACAGCCAACCTCTTTCCATTAACCAGGCCAGGACTGTAAGATTCATGCAACCATAATTTAAGGTAAATTTAACTGGCTGACAGCATTGTAGGTCTAGTGGGTGTATTCTCTGACTAGGACAAAGGAGCACCGTCAGCGATGGGTCCACATACCACGCTCTCCAGTATTCTAATTACCAGCACCTTCAACATGGTGACACTCTGCCGAGAATGTGTACGTCTACCTTTACATTCATCTTTCCACTGCTCGTAAATTGATACCGGAATCCAGGGGGCCCCTGTGGGTGTGGAATTCGATAGAGGGGATCTAAGTGGCTGAGATCAGATATGATGAACTGTAATCCCCTGGACTCCAGGACAGCTCTGTGTAATACTGCCTTGCTTTAGCTCGTTACTGAGAGAGGCAAGAGCTGCAATCACAGCCCATGAATGGTGGGAAGGTCTCGGAGCACCATGAATGGCTGTTGTGCATTACACTCCCACTATCTGTACAAATTACAGTACTTTTAGAGATCACCATCAGCCCATCAGGGGCGCCGTGTAGGTCTGTCAAAAGCAGAAGACGGAGACTGTACTGCGGTACTCTACAGCACTGCTGCTCTGGTTTCAGGCCATGATGGATCTATCAATCCAGTCTTAAGCACCCAATTACCATAAGTGATGTAAGGTGAGTGTACAAGCTAAAGCCACTGTGGAGTAAAATTTGATGGTGGAAAAATACTCGAGTCCTAATGTTAGTCAGGAATTATGTATTATTAAGCTTATTTTTTTACAAAGCAACAGTGGTTGATAGACGTCCCACTAATTTAGTTTTAGTAGATCTCAAAGAAGTCTTTTTTTTTTTTGCACCAGTGCATTCAATTCCCAAGTAAAATGACATTCCATGGTGGAAATAAAAGCAGAATCTTCGTTTATCTATAAGGATTTGACTTAATAAAAGGGATTCTGTATAGCTGGCGAGCTGGCATTAGCTATATAGCTCTGATCTGATCTTACAGGATATGCAATACAGAGTCAGGCATTGGGTCTACATGCACAGATATATTATATTGGGATCACATACAGCCAAGGGTGTGACAGGTAGCTGGTGTTACCCTTCCAGCTAAAACAGAAGGAACAGTCCTCTGTGACCCGAATTCAGAGCACGATGTTCATGCAGAGCAATGCTTTCATTAGACCTGAGGCAGATAAAAAGCTTTTAATAACAGTTCACAAATCTACCTAGTAGTCCATGGACCATAAAAGTCAAACTGATGTGCAAAATAAAGTATCGATTCCTATAAAACTTCTCTTAGTTTGAAGTACTTGGGCAGAGTTTAAAACCCACATACCACCCAACTAAACACTATGTCACTGGTGGCATTACAGTTCATACTATTTAGGGAGTAGTATGCAGCTGACTTGGTGCAATAGTTTGGTCAAATACATTTCTAAGACTAAATAAGTTTAAAAGTTAACAACATAATTCTAAAAAATTCCACCGATCAGCCATAACATTAAAACCACCTCCTTGTTTCCACACACATTGTCCATTTTATTGGCTTCACTGATCATATAGAAGCACTTTGTAGTTCTACAATTACTGACTGTAGTCCATTTATTTCTCTGCATGCTTTGTTAGCCCCCTTTCAGGCTGTTCTTCAATGGTCAGGACTCTCCCAGGACCACTGGGAGAGTGGTATTATTATACAGAGTAGGTATTATTTGGGTGGAGGATAATTCTCAGCACTGCAGTGACACTGACATGGTGATGTGTTAGTGTGTGATAAGTAGATAAGACAAAGCAATGCTGCTGGACTTTTTAAACACCTCACTGTCACTGCTAGTCCACCAACCATAAATATCCAGCCAACAGCGCCCTGTGATCACTGATGAAGGTCTAGAAGATGACCAACTCAAACAGCAGCAATAGATGAGCGATCATCTCTGACTTTACATCTACAAGGTGGGCCAACAAGGTAGAAGTATCTAGTGTATAGAGTGGACAGTGAGTGGACACGGTATTTAAAAACTCCAGCAGCGCTGCTGTGTCTGATCCACTCATACCAGCACAACACACAACCACAGTCACTGCAGTGCTTAGAATGATTCACCACCTAAATAATACCAACTCTGTGCTTGTCCTGTGGGGGTCCTGACCGTTGAGAAACAGGGTGAAAGCAGGCTAAAAAGGTATGTAGAGAAACAGATGGACTACAGTCAGTAATTGTAGAACTACAAAGTGCTTCTATATGGTAAGTGGAGCTGATAAAATGGACAGTGAGTGTAGAAACAAGGAGGTGGTTTTAATGTTATGGCTGATCAGTGTATATGTATGGTGCAAAAATATTTAGAACTCTATTGAGCTGAGGCCTAAACTGTAACAGAAAATTGTACTAGTGTGGTAATGATGTCTTTACTCAGCTCAGTTAAAGTGTGGTTTTCCTGTATATTCAGAGACCATGTAGTGGTGAAGTATGTGGACTCTAAAGCAATACCATTAGCATGTTGTTAGCTGGGACATCCCTACCACATTTAAAATAAGCTTTCATAAATTATTCATGTTTCCTGTGGCACACACTCCGCATGTTTCCTTCTTAAAAGCATTAATTTTTCAGGCTCTGTCCTCTACCCACCCAAAACCTCTGCAATCCGACAGACATAAATCACACTGTTGCATTAAAGAAGCATAGAATTGCTTTCATTTAGACTTACAGTACATCAGCCAAACAAGGGCCAAATCAACCATACTGTCTCCCAGTAGGCAGTGAAGGGGCAGGCTTGCAGCATACAGAAATGTCTCTGACAATCAGGGTTAGTCCTAAGGGGAACCCCATTCATGCAGAGTACAAATGACCACTGGAAGTCTCATTTGCTGCATGGTCAAATGTCAGATAATCTCCTATGTTGCAGTTAAATATATATTTTGATTTACACTTGACTTAGATACATTATCTAGACCAGCCTTTCTCAACCGGGGTGCCGTCTGGCTTCGTCAGGGGTGCCGTCAAAAATATTCTGACGTTACTGATATTGAAAATGAAATAAATTTAAAATACAAAAAAGGCAACTTATCATGAAAATGTAGACCATTAGCTGCCTCAAACATCAAAATTTGTCTCACACGCCCCTTTCCCCATGCTACAACGCGAACGCGGGTTGCGTGCGTTGCCTATAGTGATGAGTCGTTCACAAACGATCCGATTCTATTAAACGGCTCTTTAAAATAAACAAAAGGAACTGAGTCGCGCCTCTGGGAGCCGCTATACATATATATATATATATATATATACAGTATATATATATATATTTCTGTGCAGTTCTTATCGGCTGTAATTCAACCATTTCGCTTCCATCAGTAGAGGGAATTAATCAGTCATAATAAGAGCTGTTTATTGTCGAAATTCAAATCACTTTCAGTATCGCGGAGAGAGCAAGCGTCACACACACACACACACACATGCACACAGAGAGAGAGAGAGAGAGAGGTAATTACCTCATTAATGTAAATATTATAATTTTTATTGTTATTATTTTGCACTTTTTTTATTAATGTTCTATTCTATTTTATATTTTTGCACATGTATCTGTTTTGTATATATTTGTTCTTTTTTATTGTTATTTTTATTATTTCTCTCTAACTTGCTTTGACAATACGAATGTCCTTATTTGTCATGCCAATAAAGCTTCTTTTGAGTTTCAGTATGAGAGCCGTAACCGAGCTACAGAAAAACCATGCAGACAATGAGCAGTGCTAGTGGTATAATGACAAATAATTGAGAAATAAACTATAAACTTGTTTAATGATGTTAAACCTGATTGGTTCATGGCGCGTATGTTTTAAAGCAGAAACAAACACAAACACATCTCTGCACAAGAGAGGATTTTTCTGAAACTTAATGCAATGCAACCACAGTACATACATCTCTTCCCTGTAGTGTTTTTGTGTGTTAGCAGTCTGAGGGATGCAGAGTGTAAGTTTTTTAATACATTTTAGACTGGGGTGACTTGAGATTTTGAATACTTTAAAAGGGTGCCGTGACTGAAAAAAGGTTGAGAAACACTGATCTAGACACCCCTACTAATTAATTGACTGCAAATGCTTCAAAATCTTATGCTGCGTCTGACAATGCATACTTAAACAGTACACGTACTGAATTTGAGGCAGTGCACACTGTTCAGCTAACAAAGCAGTACGCTCTTTCAGTATGCAAGTGTGCAGTATGCATTTAACCTCGGACGCACTACGTCCACCATCTTACCAATGTCACGTGATGCATGGCATCACATCGCCACAGTTAAAGCCCCATTATAACAATTTCAAAATCAGACAAAATCAATTCTGTCATTCTCCACAAAGCTACTCATAATTAGGGCTGGCACGGTATCGGTCCGATATTGGCCCAAATCACTGGATCAAATATCGGAAGGAAAAAAACATGTAATCCGATCCGATACTGTTGCTTAATGTAAATAACACAATGTAAATAAGGCCATTGTTTGTGTGTAAAGCAAATAACACACAAAGATACGTTCCAACAGTGACGTTTATTGCCTGCTAACATGTGCCACTAATCTACAACTCATCTGCAACAGCCATTCAGAAATTAAAACACACTGATCTACTTAAACTTTTAGCATTTTAAAAAATCATCTACTACTGCCACATCTAAAAACACTGTTTAAACACAAAAATCGCTGTATAAATGATCAATCGCTCACCTGAGATATAGAAAACCTATCTTGTACTGGCTTGAAGATCTCTCACATCCTCAATGATTAATCCATTAGTGTTAAGAAATAAAACAAATTACACCGTTTCCCGTTTAGCCACAGAACTTTAACGGAAAATCTCAACCCTGCGTCAATTCTGATTGGTCCATCGCGTTTGACTGACATCCACATCTTCCAATTGTAGACACTTTTGTTAAACAAGCAAAAATGCTGCTAAATGTTGTGTGTGTAAAAGTTAAAATAAAAACAGCAGTTTTGCGTAAGTGTGATGTTGTAGATTCTGTATTTATTCCTTTAGAATATTTGTTTCACAGTCTGAGCGCTGTTATTTAGATAGCTAGTTTAACCATGGTGCATTGAGACATGTATTATTACTGCTTAGCTGTTTGGTATCGGATTTGTATCAGTATCGGTTACTTAACAGTATCGGTATTGGTTTCGGACATAAAAAAAAGTGGTATCGAGCCAGCCCTACTCATAACGTTATTCAGGGTTGAACACAATTATAACATTTTTAATTTTTGTCTTACTTACACGTGTAAACAGGCGACTCTCTGCGTTCCGCTATCTTTCTTTTCTGCTTTGAACGCCTTTGCAGCTCCAGTTAAATTATGGGATAGATTATCAGACCGCGGTGTGCTGTGTTTGCATACTCAGAAACGGCTGCCTGTTCAGTAGGTCATCCGGGTACTTTTCGCATACTGTTTATTGAATACTACATATTCAGACACACTACCTGCTCTCGCGTACTGCTTTCGCGTACTGTTCAGTATGGGCGTATGCGATTTCGAATGCAGTGAATGTTTTGCTTTCAAATTTGCCACAACAGTTGCCATTTCCTGTTCCAGCATGACTGCACCCTTGAGCAGAAAATGAGATAGAGAAGAGGAACATCTGCACAAAGCCACATTTTAACACCTTTGGGATGAACGGGTAGGTGCATCCTAGTGGTTAAGGTACTGGACTAGTAATCACAAGGTCACTGGTTCAAGCCCCACCACTGCCAGGTTGCCACTGTTGGGCCCTTGAGCAAAGCCCTTAACCCTCAATTGCTTAGACTGTATACTGTCACAGTGCTGTAAGTCACTTTGGATAATTTATTTATTAGAATTTTAACGTCATGTTTTACACTCAGACATGGGGAGAACATGCAAACTCCACACAGAAAGGACCGCACCACCTGGGGATCGAACCCAGGACCTTCTTGCTGTGAGGCGACAGTGCTACCCATGGAGCCACCGTGCATTTTAGCCCCTCGCTTTGGATAAAGGCGTCTGCTAAAATGCCGAAAATGTATATGTAAAAATGAACTGGAATGTCTATTGTGAGTCAGTTCTTCTACTCCAACATCATCGTCTGACCTCACATTTAGTCTAAATGGATACAAATTCACACAGATACACTCCAAAATCTTGTGAAAGCCATATTAGAAGAATGAAGGCTGTTCTGGTTTTGGATCATAGTCAGGAGACCATATAGTTGTGGCCATATAGTAGTATATCACCACCACGCCAGGTAAGGCAAAGCAGCTTTTCCCTAGGGTCGGCCTCTATCTCTATTAATTTGTGATTGGTGGATGATGGTCATGTGACTGTACAGTTGCCAGTATCTGGGGAGAGCAGTGCAATGGTGGCAGCTGGACGAGCGATGTGTTCAGCCAGGCTAAAGCCCAGATGACCTCTCCTGGGACCACTCTGACTAGATTTTTGTTTTTCATCTATAATCCTTATGTCGAAGCATACGCCACCGGTGTTAGCCGTACTCTCTGTGCGTGCTGCAGGTTAGAACGTCAAACCGGCATCACGTTCACATTTAATCTAAAAAGCCTTCTGTTCGGCTGACTCGTCTGAGATTCTCTGGCTGCTCGCGTGCCAAGGTTTCATCCTTTGGTATTCACTTCCTTCTTTGCCGTCTCTTCCTCGGCATACGCTGAGCTTTCATACCTGACAAAGGCGCGCTGCCTTCTGACTTGAATGTGGAGGGCGTGCGTGGAATTACAATGACGTGTCAGTTGGTATATTTCTTTTCCCACATTCATTGACACCCAGCAAACTGCTCTCCTCCTCCTCATATGGGAAGCAATGAGGCCGCGCATAAAGCAAACGCGGCACAAAAAAGACATCGAAAAATGATACAATAAAAAATTCACATGTACACGTGTGTAGATACAAAGGTGGCCCGTCACAGGATGCCTGTTCCTCCACTAACATTCTGCTTTCCATGGTTTATAAAATGCACATCTCCTTTTGTTCTGATCTAATTCAGGTTTAAAATACATTTGATTGAATAAAAATGGCTAATTGTAAGCATCCCTGTTTCATTCACAAGATTGTCGACAGAATTGCTCTCTTTCTCCCGGGACCCAGACTACCGGGACTACCCACGCCAATCTCACTGAGGAACAGTATTTTCCATGAGTCTTCTTAAATATATATTTAAAATCTATTCCAAATATTATTTTATTTGTATGTTTCACTACTGCTTTATCCTGGGCATAGTCGTGGTGGGTCCAGCTTCCTCAGAATCACTGTTAGCGCTTTTCCACCAAAAGAACCGTGGTTCTTGAACCGGTTCTGTTCAGGTTTCTTCGAACCTTGGTGTTTTGTAGAGAACCGACCTGCGTTTCAACCAGTTTTTGGGAACCAAGTCTGCGTCATCAATGGTGGGCGTTACACAGCGAAAGTAAAAAGTAGTGATGTGATGGCGGAGCGTGTAGATTATGTGCGAGTATTTGTGCTGCTGTTACAGATGTATGTAAAAAACATCGCTCATCTATTGGTGAGAAGAGTTTGTCGCAGTTGTTGTTTTCTTTAGTTCATTGACGTGAGAAGCGCTTTGCACTTCGCTTTCACCGCGACTCTGCTTTGCTCATCGCTCGGCTTGAGCGATAAAACATCATTAAAGTTCCACGACACGAACAAACATTAGTGTAAAATAACCATCAAATCCAGTCTAAAAGCTCCACACGTCTGTGTTTAACTGGATTTACTTCAAGTGTGGTATTTATGCAGCTCTAAATCCGCAAAAAGCTTCACCTAAATAAAGCGTAACGTGGCTTAATGTACTAGAAGTATGAAACAGAAACACTCAATTTCTCTCTGTTATTACTGGTTATAAGTGCTCTGTGCTGGTTTTAAGTGCTCTGTACTGCCCAAATTCATCGCTCATTGTTTTAGTACAACAAGCCACGTTACACTTTATTTAAGTGTTTATACTGTCCGGGTCACTTTAACCACGTTATATCACACAGTTCATCGCTTTAAAAATATCAGCGAATATCAGCGGCAAACTGGCTCAAATTTTAACCAGGTGAACTTTTAAAGATGAAAGTGGTTTAAATTCTATATAATGTTATAATGTCTCATGTGAAAGCACCCAAACCTCTACACTGTGACACTGTGACTGTGCGCTGAAAAACCAAGTATTCTGTGGTGCCAGATTAGAACGCAAGTTCGCTGTCTGGTACCTCTTTTTTTCGGTGGAAACACGCGGAACCGGTTAAAAATCAAGTTCGGGAATCGGAACGGAACCGGAACCGCGTCGGTGGAAAAGGGCTATCAGTGTGCAATCCAGTAACTCGCCCCGGACAGGACGCCAATCCATCGAGGAACCCCAGCCATGTCTGTGTGTAGACGCCCAAGTTGCCAATAGCACCGGTGGGAATTCGGACCCAGGATCCCAGCTTGAGTGGGCTAGTGTAATTTATTGCTGTGCCACCCGAGCCCCACATTCTAAATATGCATTTAAGACAGTTTATTTAATATTTACTTACAGAGACTTTTCCACAATAACAGCCCTTAAAGAAATAAAGTACGTTCATTTAAAAGCCAATTTTTGAAATAACCTCTGGCCATTATTTGTAGCCATGGCTTCACCTGTTCACCTGAACAGGAAGAGAGATACAGTGCTGTGAAAAATAATTGCTTCCTTTCTGATCATCTGTTATTGCATATCAGCTCGGCAGAATGATTTTAATAATTATATTAAACAAACTATAATGCCAAAAAAAAAAAAAAAAGCATTATTAGGTAAAACATTTTGTGAAACATTTGCCTCTGGTTACTGAACGACCATTTAAGAAAATATAATTGATGTTTTCAATTTAATTAAAATTTAATTGAAATAGCCAATGTAGCTATTTACATACAGCCAGACTAGATAACAGCCAGAACTGCTATTCATACTGAACCTTACAATAACAGTCAGGTAGTCTTCTAAAGGATCATACAAGAACACTAAGTGTTCCAGATGGGTCACGTGATTAATTTTTTTAATCGAGATTAATCGTGATTAAAGAAACAAATTAATCGTGATTAATCGACTGCAAAAATAAGTTTACCAATAAAAAAATTTATAAAATTATGATAAAATGATTCAATCTAAATTATTATTAGAAAGCCAGCCAGTGCTTATATGGAGTTGTTAATAGCTACCCATCTTTCAGCCAGTTCTTTAAAATGAAAACAGGCCCTTAGGGTACAATGAACCATTTCTAGATGGAACATGTATAACGTCATGTCGACCTACAACATAAACTATGTTAAAGCGTTTATACAGTCCATTGCGATCCATTAGGTCAGCGACCTTGAGCTTGGTGAAAGGCGCTATATAAGTTGAACTTATTATTTAAAACCAGTGTTTGTAATGTTCCCACGACGTGTATAGTGCATGAGCTTCCCATCCAAATTCCTCTGAAATAAAGTTAGACTGAGTCAGAGCTCAGTTAGCCTGTAATGTGTATCCGTGCGCGCAGATGCCTGATGAGACAAATGCGTCCTCTGACCAAAGATCATATTAAAGCGTCAATTAATAACTGTAGTTTTGTCTAGTGATGATTTCTCATGCTTTTTTAAAAACAAAACCATTTTAAGGCTCCAATACTAACAAATCATCTTCAGCACATCTTAAAATAAAGATTGTTGAATCTACATATATACATATATACTGGTGCTGGTCATAAAATTAGAATAGCATGAAAAAGTTGATTTATTTCAAAAACTTGTATATTATATTCATTCATTACACACAGACTGATATATTTCAAATGTTTATTTCTTTTAATGTTGATAATTATAACTGACAACTAATGAAAACCCCAAATTCAATATCTCAGAAAATTTGAATATTGTGACAAGGTACAATATTGAAGACACCTGGTGCCACACTCTAATCAGCTAATTAACTCAAAACACCTGCAAAGGCCTTTAAATGGTCTCTCAGTCTAGTTCTGTAGGCTACACAATCATGGGGAAGACTGCTGACTTGACAGTTGTCCAAAAGACGACCATTGACACCTTGCACAAGGAGGGCAAGACACAAAAGGTCATTGCTAAAGAGGCTGGCTGTTCACAGAGCTCTGTGTCCAAGCACATTAATAGAGAGGCGAAGGGAAGGAAAAGATGTGGTAGAAAAAAGTGTACAAGCAATAGGGATAACCGCACCCTGGAGAGGATTGTGAAACAAAACCCATTCAAAAATGTGGGGGAGATTCACAAAGAGTGGACTGCAGCTGGAGCCAGTGCTTCAAGAACCACCACGCACAGACGTATGTAAGACATGGGTTTCAGCTGTCGCATTCCTTGTGTCAAGCCACTCTTGAACAAGAGACAGCGTCAGAAGCGTCTCGCCTGGGCTAAAGACAAAAAGCACTGCTGAGTGGTCCAAAGTTATGTTCTCTGATGAAAGTAAATGTTGCATTACCTTTGGAAATCAAGGTCCCAGAGTCTGGAGGAAGAGAGGAGAGGCACAGAATCCACGTTGCTTGAGGTCCAGTTTAAAGTTTCCACAGTCAGTGATGGTTTGGAGTGCCATGTCATCTGCTGGTGTTGGTCCACTGTGTTTTCTGAGGTCCAAGGTCAACGCAGCCGTCTACCAGGAAGTTTTAGAGCACTTCATGCTTCCTGCTGCTGACCAACTTTATGGAAATGCAGATTTCATTTTCCAACAGGACTTGGCACCTGCACACAGTGCCAAAGCTACCAGTACCTGGTTTAAGGACCATGGTATCTCTGTTCTTAATTGGCCAGCAAACTCGCCTGACCTTAACCCCATAGAAAATATATGGGGTATTGTGAAGAGGAAGATGCGATACGCCAGACCCAACAATTCAGAAGAGCTGAAGGCCACTATCAGAGCAACCTGGGCTCTCATAACACCTGAGCAGTGCCACAGACTGATGGACTCCATGCCACGCCGCATTGAAATAAATCAACTTTTTCATGATATTCTAATTTTATGACCAGCACCAGTATATATATAAATATGTCAATTTAATGCTGCAAAATCAATGTTTTGCTTGATATCCATAAAGGTGTAAATCCAAGAGGCCTGCACAAAGCACTATTTGACCCTACTGAACACCCTTGGGATGAACTGGAATGTCTATTGCGAGTCTTCCAACATCACTGTCTGACCTCACAAACCTGGTCTAAATTCACGCAGTCACACTCCATAATTTTGTGGAAGCCCTATTAGAAGAGTGAAGGCTGTTCCGGTTTTGGAGTGGCATTTCTAAAAGAATCATGGGAGTGGCTGGGCTGCCAAAATTTCAGTGAAAAAACATCTCTTGCCTCAGATTCAGTGTTCATTCCTTCACACCAGGCAAAATAAGATTTATGAGTAAGAAGGAGGAAAGCATGGCAAACCAAGAGAAACCTAAGAGCTTGTGTGAAATAAAAAAATAAAATAACATTTTAGAATCATGTTTTATGGGCGGACCAATTGTTATTATTTTTTATTAATTTATATTTTTATTAATTTATTTATTTACAGTAATTGTTTACAGTAATTTACAGGGTCTCATTGTTTATGGCAAAATGCATTTAAAGCATTTACCAGTAAAATATATACCAGTTAAATAATGGGGGTGTCAAAACTTGAACAAGTTATCTAATGAGAAAACAAAAAATAAATACACTCTGTACCTTAAGATTCTTAGGGTGAATGCAACGTCATCTGTCTGTGAACTGAAGCTAAGGCATAACTGGGTTATGTCGCAGGACAACATCCAAAATCAGGTCTACATTTAAAGGTGGTGCATCAATTCTTAAATACTTTATTTATTTGTTAATTTATTATTATTTTAACGTCATGTTTTATACACTTTGGTTACATTCATGACAGAAACGGTAGTCACTCATTACACAAGATTCATCAAAAGTTCAAGTTTAATGTCAAACACAGTCATGGACAATTTTGAATATCTAATTCACCTCACTTGCACATCTTTGGACTGTGGGAGGAAAACGGAGCTCCTGGAGGAAACCCATGTAGACACGGGGAGAACATGCAAACTCCACACAGAAAGGACCCAGACCTCTCCATCTGGGAATCAAGCCCAGAACCTTCTTGCTGTGAGGCAACAGTGCTACCCACTGAGCCATTGGGCCGTCACTTAAATACATAAATTGAATAAAATGTTTTATACATATGTGATGTTCAGTTTGTGTATTATGTTTTGTTTAATGATCTGGAATCATTCAGTGTGGTACATAAGATAACAAAGGCAATCAGAAAAGGGGGCAATTACTTTTTCACAGCACTGTATAAGCCAAATCAATTTTTCAATAAAATCTAAACTAGCTCTTTTTTATCAAAGGTTCTGACTCCCTTCAGTACAACTGCCATGTTTAACATACAGTAGCATCTCATCTTTATTTCAACTAGTGATCTATCTGTAGTTAAACTCTCTTTGGCTTAACACTACACACACTAATTCAAAATGCATCGACTTGTATTTTAAAATCGAGATTAAAAAAAGGAATAAAGAAAAAAGTGACAGTTAAAAAATAGAATGAAATGCCGCTCATATGGCGCAGCGGTAAAAACACACGGTGGAACCAGAGCTGGGATCTCGAATACATTGTATCGAATCTCAGCTCTGCCTTGCCGGCTAGGCTAAGCGGCCACATGAACAACGATTGGCTTGTTGTTCAGATATGGGTGGGATTAAGCCGGATATGGACTCTTTCATAACTAATGCAATTACGACCTCTGCTGGCTGATTAATAGTGCCTGCACAGAGATGAGAAAAGAGTGCTCTCAGGGTGTGTCTTTCCGTACACAACGCTGAGCTGCACTGCACTCGTCAAAAGTGTAGGTGATAAGATGCATACGGCATGCTGCCCACGTGTCGGAGGGGGCGTGGGTTAGCCTCGTTCTCCTCAGTCAGAGCGGGGATCGGCATTGGTGGAGAGGAAGCATGACGCAATTGGGCAATTGGACGCGCTAAAAGGGAGAAAAGGGGGAGAAAATGCATAAATAAAAAATATATATTAAAAAAAAAACAGAATTAAAAGTAAGGAGGAAATGAACCAAATGATTTCAAATGAAAGGCTGGTAGTGCAGACCTGGATCCAAACAAATCCAAAGTTCTCACGTTTCAAATCTATTTCTTACAGATGCCTGAACGCCTCGCTGCAGAACAGAAAGAAATGAATCCAGGTGTGTATGGTGAGTCATGGGATCTGTTTGAGTGATATTTAAATGTTGTTAGTGCCTCTCTGATCCAATTCGCCTTGAGTAGGATATCAGCACCATCCTCTCCCAATGCATTATCATACAAATTCCACCTAAACATGAGATCACTTAGCCGGAGACGAAACGATTGCGTTCACATCTGGCCGCTACAGCTCATTTCATCACGCACTTGCCCAGACGACTTGGTTCTGGCTGGAGCGTAATAGGTTGCATCACGGTGAGACAGATTACCTTATTCCAGGGGTTCTCAAGCCATTTGTCTCTCAGCCCTGTCCGATGTTCAAAAAAATAATAATCTTGACCCCCTTGATACAGGTTATGATATTATTCTTATGCTATTAGTGAGGATGACCAGGGGTACTGTCTTCCTTCTCATGGAAATTGCGAAAATGAATCCATGATGGAGTTATAAATCTTGGTATTTTCTGATTGTGGTTGATGTGGGTTTACTTTGAGTGGGCTTGTGGTGGGAGCTCTCTCACCTGGGTTTGTTTCATTAGGATCTACAGTACTTCTACAACTGAATCAGAATCATATGTAGTCGCCATCTGTTGACATTTGCACTTTGACAATAGACAAATACAGTGATCAGGCATAACATTATGACCACCTTCCTAATATTGTGTTGGTCAACCTTTTGCTGCCAAAACAGCCCTGACCCGTCGAGGCATGGACTCCACTAGACCCCTGAAGGTGCGAGGTGGGGCTTCCATGGATCGGACTTGTTTGTCCAGCACATCTCACAAATGGTCGTCACTGGTTTATCACTGTTACTTCCTTGGACGGGATAGATACTGACCACTGCAGACCGGGAACACCCCACAAGAGCTGCAGTTTTGGAGATGCTCTGACCCAGTCATCTAGCCATCACAATTTGGCCCTTGTCAAACTCGCTCAAATCATTATGCTTACCCATTATTCCTGCTTCTAACACATCAACTTTGAGGATAAAATGTTCACTTGCTGCCTAATATATCCCACCCACTAGTGTTATACACTTCACCTGTCAGTGGTCAAAATGTTATGCCTTGTCGGTGTACTTGATTCACCCACCTCAAAAGACTCAACATAGGCTACAGACAGTTTCAAATAGATTTATGTGACATCACAAGACGTCTCCTGTCCCATCATGTGATTATTTCTTCCTCGTCTCAATCAAATGTGACAGGACCTCCTCCCCATGTTCACTGAAGCCCCCTGGTAGTTAAGAACCACCACCTTACACAACATGGCAGAAAGCAACAAAAGTCTATTTTACGAGCAACCTTTCATTCTTCATTTATTACCACTGAGGATGAACTTAAAACTGTCACCAAATTCAAACAGGAACACCTATCATAGGATGTAACGGTTGTACGGTAGGTGTGCTAATAGCATCAGGAGTCCTAAGGGCGACTCATAGTCCGGCAAACACATTAAACCAAAGTCATAAAGCCCTCAGCTCTGTAACCACTGCACTCTCCATCACGCCTGAGGATGTGACTGAGATTTGCGTCAACACATAAATAAATGAGAGCCATGGGCTCTGCAGAGACTCTCAATACTACACCGCTAGCTCCAGGACAGATTCTTGGCCTCTCTTTATGAAAGCTTGCCTTTGGAGCATTCGGCAAGAGGGAACATCTACACCACATGGTTAATGAGGGTATCCAAACATACTGAACATACACTGACCAGCCATAACATCAAAACCACCTCCTTGTTTCTACGCTCACTGTTTATTTTATCAGCTCCACTTACCATATAGAAGCACTTCGTAGTTCTACAATTACTGACTGTAGTTTATCTGTTTCTCTGCATGCTTTGTTAGCCCCCTTTCATGCTGTTCTTCAATGGTCAGGACCCCCACAGGACCACTACAGAGTAGGTATTATTTGGGTGGTGGGTCATTCTCAGCACTGCAGTGACACTGACATGGTGGTGATGTGTGTGTGTGTGTGTTGTGCTGGTATGAGTGGATCAGACACAGCAGCGCTGCTGGAGTTTTTAAACACCTCACTGTCACTGCTGGACTGAGAATAGTCCACCAACTAAAAATATCCAGCCAACAGCATCCCGTGGGCAGCGTCCTGTGACCACTGATGAAGGTCTAGAAGATGACCAACTCAAAAACAGCAGCAATAAAAGAGCGATCGTCTCTGACTTTACATCTACAAGGTGGACCAACAAGGTAGGAGTGTCTAATAGAGTGGACAGTGAGTGGACACGGTATTTAAAAACTCCAGCATCTCTGCTGTGTCTGATCCACTCATACCAGCACAACACACACTAACACACCACCACCATGTCAGTGTCACTGCAGTGCTAAGAATGATCCACCACCCAAATAGTGGTCCTGGGAGAGTCCTGAATATGGAAGAACAGCATGAAAAGGGCTAACAAAGCATGCAGAAAAACAGATGGACTACAGTCAGTAATTGTAGAACTACAGTGCTTCTATATGGTAAATGAAGCTGATAAAATGGACAATGTGTGTAGAAACTAGGAGGTGGTTTTAATGTTATGGCTGATCGGTGTATGTGTTATATGTAAAAAAAAAAATTTAATAAAAAAATAAGAGGCATGCTGGTACATGAACTTAATCAACAGTGGAGTACTATGATGTTGCCATCGCTATAACCGCTTCCCCCAGAGTGCTTTATTCCACTCATATGACGGCAACTTGCCAGCAATGTCTCATTAACTAATTGGTTTACTTTTGTTACAGCTACTTTTCAAGGTTGAGTTGGCCATAATGCATGCCCAGGTTAATGGCAGTTTTTACTGCTATGACTCTCATAGGACTTCCTGCTGTCTACAATTATGAACTACATATGGCAAAATATGGCTTATATACAGTGTATCACAAAAGTGAGTACACCCCTCACATTTCTGCAGATATTTAAGTATATCTTTTCATGGGACAACACTGACAAAATGACACTTTGACACAATGAAAAGTAGTCTGTGTGCAGCTTATATAACAGTGTAAATTTATTCTTCCCTCAAAATAACTCAATATACAGCCATTAATGTCTAAACCACCGGCAACAAAAGTGAGTACACCCCTTAGTGAAAGTTCCTGAAGTGTCAATATTTTGTGTGGCCACCATTATTTCCCAGAACTGCCTTAACTCTCCTGGGCATGGAGTTTACCAGAGCTTCACAGGTTGCCACTGGAATGCTTTTCCACTCCTCCATGACGACATCACGGAGCTGGCGGATATTCGAGACTTTGTGCTCCTCCACCTTCCGCTTGAGGATGCCCCAAAGATGTTCTATTGGGTTTAGGTCTGGAGACATGCTTGGCCAGTCCATCACCTTTACCCTCAGCCTCTTCAATAAAGCAGTGGTCGTCTTAGAGGTGTGTTTGGGGTCATTATCATGCTGGAACACTGCCCTGCGACCCAGTTTCCGGAGGGAGGGGATCATGCTCTGCTTAGTATTTCACAGTACATATTGGAGTTCATGTGTCCCTCAATGAAATGTAACTCCCCAACACCTGCTGCACTCATGCAGCCCCAGACCATGGCATTCCCACCACCATGCTTGACTGTAGGCATGACACACTTATCTTTGTACTCCTCACCTGATTGCCGCCACACATGCTTGAGACCATCTGAACCAAACAAATTAATCTTGGTCTCATCAGACCATAGGACATGGTTCCAGTAATCCATGTCCTTTGTTGACATGTCTTCAGCAAACTGTTTGCGGGCTTTCTTGTGTAGAGACTTCAGAAGAGGCTTCCTTCTGGGGTGACAGCCATGCAGACCAATTTGATGTAGTGTGCGGCGTATGGTCTGAGCACTGACAGGCTGACCCCCCACCTTTTCAATCTCTGCAGCAATGCTGACAGCACTCCTGCGCCTATCTTTCAAAAACAGCAGTTGGATGTGACGCTGAGCACGTGCACTCTGCTTCTTTGGACGACCAACGCGAGGTCTGTTCTGAGTGGACCCTGCTCTTTTAAAACGCTGGATGATCTTGGCCACTGTGCTGCAGCTCAGTTTCAGGGTGTTGGCAATCTTCTTGTAGCCTTGGCCATCTTCATGTAGCGCAACAATTCGTCTTTTAAGATCCTCAGAGAGTTCTTTGCCATGAGGTGCCATGTTGGAACTTTCAGTGACCAGTATGAGAGAGTGTGAGAGCTGTACTACTAAATTGAACACACCTGCTCCCTATGCACACCTGAGACCTAGTAACACTAACAAATCACATGACATTTTGGAGGGAAAATTACAAGCAGTGCTCAATTTGGACATTTAGGGGTGTAGTCTCTTAGGGGTGTACTCAATTTTGTTGCCGGTGGTTTAGACATTAATGGCTGTATATTGAGTTATTTTGAGGGAAGAATAAATTTACACTGTTATATAAGCTGCACACAGACTACTTTTCATTGTGTCAAAGTGTCATTTTGTCAGTGTTGTCCCATGAAAAGATATACTTAAATATCTGCAGAAATGTGAGGGGTGTACTCACTTTTGTGATACACTGTATCCTGTTTTCAGTGCTATACTGCTAACTAGTTACCCCATCTTTTTACCACTTAAAAGCAATTAGCCTTTAATTTAAGGTTAGGAATCCCTGTAGTACAACAACTAGTCACCTGCCTCTAGTTCATTTATAGACACACACACACACACACTGTCAGTGATACAAAGCACCAGTGTAAGAACTGTGCCAGTAGCTCACCCTTGCAGAAAGAAATCCACTTAGAGTGTGAGAAAGTGACCACATATTAACTGACCACAAGTCCATGGCTTTCTTCACGTCTAAAAACGAATTAACACTTTCCAACCAATCAAAATGAAGTAAATCAAAATTCACCTTATTTAATATAACATAATAGAATAAAACCTTCATGTCATATATACATATACATGTGTACAGTACAGTATTTTTTAGTCAGCGAATTCCAGCTTGATTGGAAACTGGCATCAAAGCGAAGGGCGTGCCATTGCCCTTGGAGCGGAGAAGTTTAAGGGCCCAACATTGGCTGCATAGCAAAGCCAGAGTTCAAGCCCACAACCTTCAGATTAATAGTCCAAGCCCACCACTGTCCCATAAAAGTATTGAACATACATTTACAAGCATAAAAGTATTAAATTGGCAGTATATAGAAAGTAATAAGAGGGTTGCTGGTTCAAGCCCCATTGGAGCCGAGAGGTTTAAAGGCCCAACAGTGGTCAAACCCGCAACCTTTCAATTGGTAGTCCAAATCTCTACCCACTAGTCTACCCATGTCCCATAAAATTATCAAATATACAATAATAAGTATAGAATTATAAAATTACCTGACCAATAAAACTGGCTGACATGAAGGATCCATTTGGGAAGTGGTCTCTCAGTAGTAAGGCACTGAAACAGTGATAGGAAGGTTGCTGGTTTAAGCCCCATTGCCACCAAGTTTGAGAAGCTTTAACCTCAATTAATTGCATTGTCATATATACATATACATGTGTATAATACAATGAATTTATTTGTCCTCAAACCCAAGCTTCAGAGTGCAGGGTCAGCTTTTAAAAGGCACGTCCGGAGCCGAGAGGTTTAATGCCCAACAGTGGCTGCATACCAGAATCAGGTGGTCAAACCCACAACCTTGCAATTGATAGTCCAAAGCTCTACCCACTAGGTTACCACTGTCTCATAAAAGGATTAAATATACATTAATAAGCATAGAACCATACAATTCTCTGACCAATAAAACTGGCTGACATGAAGGATCCATATGGGTAGTGGTATCTCAGAGGTAAGGCACTGAAACAGTGATAAGAGGGTTGCTGGTTCAAGCCCTATTGCCACCAAGTTTAAGAAGCTCTTTACCCTCAATTGCTTGCATTGTCATATATACATATACATGTGTATAATACAATGAATTTATTTGTCCTCAAACCCAAGCTTCAAAGTGCAGGGTCAGCCACTGAACGGCGCCCCTGGAGCCGAAAGGTTTAAATGCACAACAGTGGCTGCGTACCAGAGGTGGTCAAACCCACAACCTTCCGATTGATAGTCCAAAGCTCTACCCACTAGTCTACCACTGTGCCATAAAATTATCAAATATACAATAATAAGTATAGATATATCGTTGTACCGCAGTGCGCTCGTCAAGTGTAGGTGATAAGATGCTAAGAATTAGGAGCCGGGACCAGCATTAGTGAGAGGATGATTGACGGGTAGAAATTGGATGCGCTAACATGGGGGGGGGGGGGGGGGGGGAAGAAAAAAAAAAAGACCAATGTTTCATTAATCTTTGCTAAAAACTACCAATTATGTAAAAGTAACCAGTGAACATCCAGAAACTTAGCAAAATACATTAAAAACAAATGTAGCTTGTTAACTTTCACAAAGCTAATTACGGTCAGTACAACACAACTTAATGAGAGTCCATAAAATCACATTTATTCCCATATCACATACACAGTTTAATTCATGGATGCAGTCCATTAGTTTGTTAGTTACTTAAGAAAGCAATGCAACAGTCAAAGAAAATGTAACCAATTGGCATTCCCTTTGTCCATATCCTGTAATAAGTGTGTAGAAAACACAAGGGCACTGCACAGGAAATGGAATCCAACAACTTACTTACACAATGTACAAAATCCCCCCCTCCCCCCCCCCCCCCCCCCCCCCAACACACACAACAACAGGAAATGCAGTCATTAATATTTAACAATCGAATATTTACTACTTATTCATTTTCAGTCTGAGTGGGTTTTGAATACTTTAAAACACAAGGCTCAAGGCTCTTATTTACTCACTCAGGAACGATTCAGAGTAGCCAATCCATCAGCTGCACATTGGAAACAGGAGTACCCCAGAAAACAACATGAACACTGGAAAAACATGTACAATTCCTGACAGATAGGAAGATAGGGACTAGAAGCAAAGTTCCAACCCAGATTTCCAGGACCAGAAATCACCCTCTTTACCTGTGGCACCACCATGCCACTTTATGTTTTACTACCTGAAAATCAAGGCTGGATTCATGCCAGGGCAATCGGTAAAAGTAAAATCTGCATAAATAATGTTTAATAATAGTCTAAAATTATGACACCTTTGCAACCATGAAAGAAATCTAACTATTAGCATCAGCATCTATTCATTTCAGTGGTTTTTGCTCAGTGGCATAGTGTAGATCAGGAAGAGTGTGGTTCATCTGCATCTTCATCATTAATTCATAGACTCAGCTCAGTTTTTAATTCTTCAAAATAAATATGAATTTGAGCAAACAACCCGAGTCGAAAAAATCCTGCGACTTATGATGGTAGACGCTGATTGGCTGACATTTGGTGAACATTCTGTTTTCTTACTGTTTTACGTTCTTGATTGTTTTTACACTGATCAGCCATAACATTAAAACCACCTCCTTGTTTCTACACTCACTGTCCATGTTATCAGCTTCACTTACCATATAGAAGCACTTTGTAGTTCTACAATTATTGACTGTAGTCCATCTGTTTCTCTGCATGCTTTGTTAGCCCCCTTTCATGCTGTTCTTCAATGGTCAGGACCCCCACAGAGCAGGTATTACTTGGGTGGTGGATCATTCTCAGCACTGCAGTGACACTGACATGGTGGTGGTGTGTTAGTGTGTGTTGTGCTGGTATGAGTGGATCAGACACAGCAGCCTTGCTGGAGTTTTAAAATACTGTGTCCACTCACTGTCCACTCTATTAGATACTCCTACCTAGTTGGTCCACCTTGTAGATGTAAAGTCAGAGACGATCGCTCATCTATTGCTGCTGTTTGAGCTGGTCATCTTCTAAATCTTCATCAGTGGTCACAGGACGCTGCCCACAGGGCGCTCTTGGCTGCATATATTTTTGGTTGGTGGACTATTCTTAGTCCAGCAGTGACAGTGAGGTGTTTAAAAACTCCATCAGCGCTGCTGTGTCTGATCCCCTTATACCAGCACAACACACACTAACACAACACCACCATGTTAGTGTCACTGCAGTGCTGAGAATGATCCACCACCTGAATAATACCTGCTCTGTGGTGGTCCTGAGAAAGTCCTGACCATTGAAGAACAGGGTGAAAGGGGGCTAACAAAGCATGCAGAGAAACAGATAAACTACAGTCAGTAATTGTAGAACTACAAAGTGCTTCTATATGGTAAGTGGAGCTGATAACATGGACAGTGAGTTTAGAAACAAGGTGGTGGTTTTATTGTTATGGCTGATATGTATGTGTATATGTATGTGTGTGTTTTTAATCTCAGAAGCATTAAGCATTAAGATGTAATTTCATATGAAACTTTAAATACATACAAGGATTTAAAAAGCCTTAATGACATCTGTAACAAGTCCAGTCGATCATGAGCTGACTCTAGACTGTTGACCTGGGGTGCAGACACATAAACCTCGAAATGATGTCTTTTATGAACCACAAGTTCTGCCATGAGTTATTATGATCGAAAAGGCCGTCGTTAAATTACTTGAAGTGACCGACTCAGACTTGATAACTCGCTCCGACACTCACAATTAGAGGTCTGTTTTTGGGAGCTGGCTTTCCGAATAAACAGCCTTCTGTGTTTGATTAGAAAAGAAGGTTTAATTAGCATGCACGCTAGTGTGAATTCCCCACTGTGGTTCTTCCTCTGGCTACAACTCATACTGTGGTGCTGGGAACGTTTTTCCTCAACCTCTTTTTCTCAACTAAGTGATTTCATTTTGGTCGGCTTATCACAGGGGTTTCAGAAGGAAGTCGGTGCTGCCGAAGAGCCTGCATGAACACAGACGTATGAGGAGAGGCAGTCAGGGCGATGTGAATATTCTCCGCTTGCAGTTTTTTCCCATATCCATAATAAACAGGCAAAAGATGAATTTTTGAGTCTCCCAGTGGTCGAGCTCTTAGGTTAGTTTGTGCTCGCTGCTTCCGGTCTAACTGCCGTACCTACTGCAGTACTCATCTTCACTTATCTAAATGGAATCTCTTCCCTGGGATTTGATCTTTTCAGAAAGAGGGAGTGGTGCCCTTTCTGTCAACTCTCTCCCTTTTTCTTTCCTGATGTTCACTTTCTGTCCATGAACACCACTGGTAAGGGTGGGTACACATAAAAAGAACTCCAGAAAAAAAAGATACCAGACTAGCAGACACTCTCACCCCTGAGAATTAACAAGAAAAATACAGCTTGTTGAAAGATCACTATGAAGTGAATCCATATATGAGTGAGAAAAAGAAGGAGTGAGGCTCGTGTGAGGCCTCATTACCATGCACAGCTAATGAGCACGGCAGCACCGATGCTATTAGCCTGCCTGACTGGCTCTTTTGTAAAGCTAAGCAGAAAGCCAATGCCTATGTAAGTATATCCAATGTGTTATGTACCAAGACTCCCTTTCAGGTTGTTTACATAAGAAAGCTGAAGAATAATGAGCTGCCGTGTGATCGAGCACGCGGTGAATATAATCAGGCGATGCTTAATTACCGAATCACCAAGCTGGACGGTGAAATAAACTGAAAATCCACAATACGAACACATGTCGGCACAATGTGCGGGGTAAACAGTAAGTGGTTGCACTCACATGCTCTGAAGCGGTGGTGAGGGCGCGTTGGCTTGGTGGAAGGACCCTTGGAAGAGCGTCCGTGGTTCAAGCGCTGATTAGGCCTGGTAGATGAAGTGGTAGGCGGGGGAACTTTAGTCGCTGTGCTTTTCGTTGTTGTAGGATTGGTAGTCTCGCTTGTAGTGGTAACCAAGGTTGGACTTGGGGGTAGAGCTCTGGAGGACGGATACACGTTTCGGTGGCCGCCTGAGCCTGGCTTTTTGACTGTGGTACTGTGGGAAGTTCCATCCTTTTCCGCAGGGATGGCTGTGCCATTGGCTCGAGTGCCAACCCTGTTGTGGAGGTGTGGGACTCGGTTGCCAGAGCCTCCCCCTACCACTCTGGCTCCACTGCTGCTGCTGCTGCTATGGTTCAAGGATGGGCCCGCCTGGGTCCTGTGTACTGTACCAGTCCCGTCCGCAGAGGAACCAGGGCCAGCTGTGTTGGCTGGGAGGCCAGTGGATGTAGTAGGAGAATCTGGGCCCTTTGACACGGCACTGGGTTTCGACAGGAAGATAGGATCCTGCCCAATGCCCTTGGCATCTACCAAGTCAGTGGGAACGTAGTCCTGGACCGAGCCCACCACAATCCACTTGAGAAGCATAAGACTGAGACCCAAGCCCACAAATCCCATCAGCAGGGGCACAACACAAAGCCATGTCTGCTGGCGGGGCAACATGGCACAGGGGCCACAGCGGAGGGGCCCCAGGGCCCGGGGAGAGGCTTCTTCACCCCCGGGCTCCTCCAGGGTCATGGTCTCCATGGTGGCCCCTAGTGCTGTTCTCTCGCTCATGCTGCTGGAGTTCAGGGCCAGGCTAGGACGCCACACAAGCAGGGAAAGGGGCCGGCCAGGAAACCAGGGCTGGGCATCTCATTAACATTCAAACACTCACTCATCCACACCTATGGAGACAGATCAAATATCTAACAGCTCATATTAACAGTGCACAAGACCTTTGACTATATGTGAATACAAATTAACAATCCAATAAACAATGATCACAAGCTTAGAATAATTACACACACACTCCCACACTCACACACACAAACATGCAGCGCAAACACTCACTCCAAGTTCACAGGTAACTAAAGAAAGGGGAGGGGATAAGCAAGGGGGGGTCGAGAGATGTGCCTCTATCTAGTTCAGCGTCCGAAGAGCTGAAGATAATTCCCAAGATGCTCCACGGAGAAGAGAGAAAAAAAAGCAGAGCAGTAGATCGAGGACACTGCGGCTGGCATCAGAAGCGCGCTGTAAATCCAAGGCTAGCTCAGATCGCACCAGGGCAACTCCCTTCTGCAGCCCCCTTTCCGTTTTACAGCTGCACCGATGCAGCAACCACCGTGGCTGGTGCAGCCCTGCCTCGAGTCAGTGCGTCTGCGTGGTTTCGCGGGGGAGCTCTAATAACTGCAGGCAAGTCAGCTGCTCGCTCTCAGCACACACACGCCGAGCGTGTTCCGCTCATCCCTCTAAACTCTCCAGCGGTGCCACAGCAGCTGGTAATCTTCTCCCCAGGAGGAAGCAGCCGAGCGGCGGACAACGAAGCGGAGGGAATTAGTCACAGAGGGCAGGGAGGGCTAAATCCACTTGATCCTTTTCCAACCATCCGTGTCCTTAGTGAGACCCTTCTGCCCACACGCGTCCAGATGACTGTCCGAGGTCCATCCGAGCAGAAGGACTGAACGGCTGCGCTGCCTCCAAGTCCGCTACATTCCCACAGTAAGAGACACGGACACTGGCAGCAATACAGTTAAAGAGAGAGAGGAAAGAGGAGAGAGAGAGAGAGAGAGATGTAGAGGATGGGAGGAGGAGGGAGCGCTGCTCTGAAAACTGATGCGGCTGCTTTTCTTAGAGGCTGCGGTGTGTGTGTGTGTGTGTGTGTGTGTGTGTGTGTGTGTGTGTGTGTGTGTTCTCGACTGTGAGTGATGCTGTCGATCTCCTTCCTTATTCTCCACCTCTGATTGCCTTGACATCTTGTTAGACCGGAATGTCTGTCAGGTATCTGTAGGTGCAAACTGTAAGTATTACATAAGTAGCCACAGATTTGGCAGAACAGGAAACGGGAATAAAATGATTGATTGGACGTATAGCACCTGAGGAGCCAGAGGCACATGGGTGGATGACATGACTCCTGATTTTACCATAGTAAATTAAAAATAGTTATTAAGATGTGTTTTTCCTTCTAAAAACTTGGAATTTTCATGTAACAGTTTTACCATTTGAATGGAAAATGTGTCTTTTTTATTTATATATTGTTTTGTAAGGTAAACATCCAAAATGTCCTGTCGTGTGATGGTGATAACAATGATGAATAAAATATAAAAATGCATAAAATAAAGCTGCTTTTGCCAGTATTTTATACATATTTACTTTACCAGTATAAGGTTTTAAAATGCACAAGACTCCTATAATAATCATCAGAGTAAATGTGTAGTGTGACATCATGTCATGTGTGGTGTTACAGCACTTCAAATGAAATTAAACTGCTTCTATGAAGGTAGTTTAAAAAAAAAGAAACAACCATCTTTTTTTAACACTGCATAATTTAACTATAAAAAGAAAAAAAAATGTTATTTAAAAAAAAAAAAAAAATTATTTTTGGTCACTGTTAGACCGAAATGTCTGTCAGGTATCTGTAGGTGCAAACTGTAAGTATTATATACTGTAAGTAGCTACAGATTTGGCAGAACAGGAAACGGGAAAAGAATGATTGATTGGACGTATAGCACCTGAGGAGGCAGAAGCACATGGGTGGGTGACATGACTCCTGATTTTACCATAGTAAATAAAAAATATTTATTAAGATGTGTTTTTCCTCAAAAAAAAAAAACTTGGAATTTACATGTAACGGTTTTACCCTTTTTTCTATATATTTTTTTGTAAGGTAAACAACCAAAATGTCCTGTGGTGTGATGGTAATAACAATGATGAATAAAATATAAAAATGCATAAAATAAACCTGCTTTTGCCAGTATTTTATACATATTTACTTTACCAGTATAAGGTTTTAAAATGCACAAGACTCCTATAATAATCATCAGAGTAAATGTGTGGTGTGACATCATGTCATGTGTGGTGTTACAGCACCTCAATGAAATTAAACTGCTTCTATGAAGGTAGTTTTAAAAAAAGAAACACTGCATAATTTAACTATAAAAAGAAGAAAAACCGTGGGTAGCACTGCCGCCTTACAGCGAGAAGGTCCTGGGCTAGATTCTCAGATGGGGTCCTTTCTGTGTGGAGTTTGCATGTTCTCCTCGTGTCCTCACACAGTCCAAAGACATGCAGGCAGGCTAAGTAGAGATACTAAATTGCCCTAGGTGTGTGTGTGTCCTGTGATGAACTTTCAACCTGTCCAGGGTGTTTCCTACCTTTCGCCAAGTAAAATAAAATAAGATAAAATAGGATAAAATGTTATCAATTTCAACTATATCGTTAACAGAATTTCGAAAATCTCCTTTGAAAGGATAATTAAGAGGAGTTAGGAACTAACTACTGATTACCACATTGGGATGCTGTAATAATGTACCAGATTTTCTAGGCTAATTTTGTCTTACTCTGCCATTATTACCATAATAAGTACTGCAATTCCCTTTGTCTTTTGCTGCCAAGTTTATATTACAAACTAAAGTTACAAACTAGAGCCCAGGTGGTGCAGCAAGATATTCTGCTAGCACACCAGCGCCGAGATTCTGAACTCCTCAGTTCAAAACTCGGCGTTGCCACCGATCGCTGGGGGCCATCTAGCAGGCATAATTGGCAGTGCCTGCAGCAGACACGTTTCTGCTAGGGCAGGAAGACCGGACTATGTGGGTGGGGTCTTCAAACGCTGTGTAAGGACCCTGATTAGCAAATAGAGAGGCGCCTGTGCAGAGTGCATAGGTGAAAAAGGGTTCTGCTAAGGGCTGTTGTAATCTGTTTCTCTGCATGCTTTGTTAGCCCCCTTTCATGCTGTTCTTCAATGGTCAGGAGTCTCCCAGGTCCACTACAGAGCAGGTATTATTTGGGTGGTGGATCATTCTCAGCACTGCAGTGACACTGACATGGTGGTGGTGTGTTAGTGTGTGTTGTGCTGGTATGAGTGGATCAGACACAGCAGTGCTGATGGAGTTTTTAAAACCCCTCACTGTCACTGCTGGACAGAGAATAGTCCACCAACCATAAATATCCAGCAAACAGCGCCCCGTGGGCAGCGTCCTGTGACCACTGATGAAGGTCTAGAAGATGACACACTCAAATAGCAGCAATAAATGAGCGAGCGTTTCTGACTTTACATCAACAAGGTGGACCAACTAGGTAGGAGTGTCTGATAGAATGGACAGTGAGTGGACACGGTATTTAAAAACTCCAGAAGCTTGCTATGTCTGATCCACATATACCAGCACAACACACACTAACACACCACCAGTGATAAAAGCTACAGGTAAAAAATGGAATTTAAAAACAGCTATAAATAATATACATATATGAAATATTAATTATAGTTTGCATAAAGAGAACCTTAAACTTTGAATACTACTAATCTGTTTCACCATCATTTGCCAAGTAACCACATACAGAAAGTATTAAATGATAACCACATACAGAAAATATTAAATAAATAAATAAATAAATAAGAACCAAACTGATAGAAGAACACAAAGTAAAGTCTGACGTGTTAGATGTGAGACATCAGCACACATCCCACAGTGCAGACATTTGCCAAGTTCCCCAGAGGTACGTCCAAAGGGAAAGAAAGCTGCACTGAGGGAATAAGGGGTGCAAGGTCACATGTGTCACAGCTAACACATGCACCCTAAACAATCACTACATGGTTTGGAAGAAAATTGAAGCTCCCAGAAATTTCCACCGGACTCAAACAGGACAGATCCTGCACACAGACAATAACCAGGCAGCCACTACACAATCCTTAGAGAAAAGAAGAATGGTTTATTACTTTCAGGGTCACAGTGGGTCCAAAGTCTATCCCAGAATCACTAGGCACAGGGTAGAAATACAGTGCAGACATTCTACCAGCTGCTCTACCTCATCACCCCTAGTAACCAAAAAAAAACCCAGCATGTTCTCTGATTAGTACTTGGTTAGTTCACCTTTGGCATGCTATTACAGGCAGTAGATTTGTAGGTGAGATTTACCAATAATATTCCCAACAATCCTGATCAGATTACCAGTCCCTGCAGCTTGTTACCTGGCTGATGTGTTTTGTGTTTTTTAACATAAAATACAAAGCCTACAAGTTCCACTTTAGTCCCAAACCACAACACTTTCTGTTCTGTCACTGAGTTAAGATGTGTCATTCAGTTATGCTTATTTAAGTTAACCCTTAAACACTGCCTTGTCACAACCACTCACTTTTACAACTTACAGAGTATCAGTTGGTGTCACATAATTTAATTTCATTTCTAATTAGTGCCCTCCTAGTTGGTTCATTAAATTGACTAAGCGTAGAGGGTGCTGTGATCAATACAGAGCTACAGCTTTAGTTTTTTCTCTACTGTTTTAATATGGGGTCAACTAAGCTGTGAGGTATATTTAGTGCCTTCAAGATGATTTTGTATCATTCTATAGATCTGTCATTGTGGATAAGATAGGATAATCCTTTATTCGTCCCACAGTGGGGAAATTCACAGTGTTACAGCAGCAAAGGGATAGCAAGGCACAAAAGGTACAAAACATAGACAAATAGACAGTACAATGTAAAAACAATACATACATTATCAAAAATAAACACTTATCTAACAAAAAGTAAACTTAAGTACTTACAAAAGAGGAAAAAGTAAGAAAAAGCTCAAACGTGAGCAGGAACTGCCTGCAACAGGCTGCCACCTCCGCGGCGCCATCTTTGCTATCTGTCTTGTTTTAAATGCTTTGATTTTTTTGGTGGACAGTCTTTACCATACTGATAAACCTCACAAAGAAATGGCAAATTTATTTTTGTATAATAACTGAACAGGATTGTGATAGGCTTATGTCTAAATCATGAGTTCACATCGTGTTAAAATAAATAAAATAATTATTAACATGTCATCATCACCACTATTATTATAATTATAATTATACTGTTAATAATTATTATTATTATTGTTGTTGTTTTGTTGTTGTGTTATTATTATGATGATGATTATTATTTTTTATTAATTAAATAATTAATAATAATAAATTATTCACATTTTAGTTGGCCCTATCATAATAATAACAACATTAAAAATAATATTAAAAAATTATATTAATAATAATAATACTGACTCAGATTTTAAGTTGACCATAATATTATTATTAATAATTAACTAAGAAAAAGAAGAAGAAAAAGAAAGAAGAAGAAGAATTATTATTATTAGTAGTAGTAGTAGTGGTATTAAGGCCTTTTATTTCATAATTCAGTGGTTTTAAAACTAAAGTATTTGTTCAACTGATAGTACTCCTCCAGATGACCTTGAGAATACTTCACTATTTTAATGTTATTAGATTATTTAGTATTTATTTAAATGACTATATAAGTAGATACTGTTCAGTAAAACCACTGAAACCATAGTTCACGCCTATTGTTTCTCAATCACGGGACGCCTTATCACTTTTACCAAAAATAAAATATGTAACAAAAGTCAAGCTTTACATCACGGCTAAATGAAACAGGTTTCAGCACAGCAAGAATAATGCCAGCTCTGAAAGATGCGACACACTTTTTAAATAAGGATTACACATACGTCACCCATGATTTTTTTTTTGTATCTGTGTGTCTTTATTAGCTATTGAATGACTTAAGTGATGCTTGAAGGTTTTGGTTTGATGAAAGTTGGTACTTGGTCTAACATGTTTGTGAACCACTGCCGTAATATAATTAGGCCTGCCAGTGAAACCCTGATCCAAAATCAAAGACTATATACCAATAAACTATATATTTTTTTTTTTTGGCCCCACTGTATATATATATGTATAGAATTTATATACATATAAAAGAATTTATTTGTAAATTATGGTGGAAAATAAGTATTTGGTCACCCACAAACAAGCAAGATTTCTGGCTCTCACAGGCCTGTAACTTCTTCTTTAAGAAGCTTTTCTGTCCTCCACTCATTACCTATATTAATGGCACCTGTTTGACCTCGTTATCTGTATAAAAGACACCTGTCCACAGCCTCAAACAGTCAGACTCCAAACTCAACCATGGCCAAGACCAAAGAGCTGTCGAAGGACACCAGGAAGAAAATTGTAGACCTGCACTAGGCTGGGAAGAGTGAATCTACAATAGGCAAGCAGGTTGGTGTGAATAAATCAACTGTGGGAGCAATTGTAAGAAAATGGAAGACATACAAGACCATTGATAATTTCCCTCGATCTGGGGCCCCACGCAAGATCTCATCCCGTGGGGTCAAAATGATCATGAGAACGGTGAGCAAAAATCCCAGAACTACACGGAGGGACCTGATGAATGACCTGCAGAGAGCTGGGACCAAAGTACAAAGGCTACCATCAGTAACACACTACGCCGAGAGGGACTCAAATCCTGCAGTGCCAGGCGTGTCCCCCTGCTTAAGCCAGTACATGTCCAGGCCCGTCTGAAGTTTGCCAGAGAGCATATGGATGATCCAGAAGAGGATTGGGAGAATATCATGTGGTCAGATGAAACCAAAATGGAACTTTTTGGTAAAAAGTCAACTCGTCGTGTTTGGAGGAAGAAGAATGCTGAGTTGCATCCCAAGAACACCATATCTACTGTGAAGCATGGGGGTGGAAACATCATGCTTTGGGGCTGTTTTTCTGCAAAGGAGACAGGACGACTGATCCATGTTAAGGGAAGAATGAACGGGGCCATGTATCGTGAGATTTTAAGCCAAAACCTCCTTCCATCAGTGAGAGCATTGAAGATGGAACGTGGCTGGGTCTTCCAGCATGACAATGATCCCAAACACACCGCTCAGGTAACGAAGGAGTGGCTCCGTAAAAAGCATTTCAAGGTTCTGGAGTGGCCTAGCCAGTCTCCAGACCTCAACCCCATAGAAAATTTGTGGAGGGAGTTGAAAGTCCGTGTTGCCCAGCGACAGCCACAAAACATCACTGCTCTAGAGGAGATCTGCATGGAGGAATGGGCCAAAATACCAGCTACAGTGTGTGCAAACCTGGTGAAGACTTACAGGAAACGTTTGACCTCTGTCATTGCCAACAAAAGTTATGTTACAAAGTATTGAGTTGAACTTTTGTTATTGACCAAATACTTATTTTCCACCATAATTTACAAATTCCTTAAAAATCCTACAATGTGATTTCCTGGATTTTTTTTTTTCTCATTTTGTCTCTCATAGTTTAAGTGTACCTATGATGAAAATTACAGACCTCTCTCATCTTTCTAAGTAGGAGAACCTGCACAATCAGTGGCTGACTAAATACTTTTTGGCCCCACTGTATATATATATATATATAGTATATATATATATATATATATACTGTATATATAGTTTCTTTCCTGGCACTGGAACCCTAAGCTTGCTCGTTAGATGTGTTGGACCTGGAGCTTTGTACCAAAGTCTACTGTAGCAATGACTCTACACAAAAAGCTAAACTAAACTGAACTGAAAACTGGAGTTACAGTGTGTGTGTGTGTGTGTGTGTGTGTGTGTGTGTTGATGGAAGCAGATGCCATACAGAATAATAAAAAGAGGGCAGCTGCTTGATGCAATAAACATCTCTGACAATATTAATGTAATCTTGGGGATGGAAGTGGTGACTGCTGATCCCTAATCCATATATCATAAAAGGAAAGAACTGTAATACGTTTTACTGAATATTTACAATACTTGACATTCCTGTATCACACGCTGTTCATGGTCTGCCAGCCTAAGGGGAAAATGAACAAAACTATGCAGGATGAAATTAAGATGATAAGACAAATGCATGCTGGAATACAAATAATAGATCTGAGCAAAGAAGAAGATGAGAAACTTTTTTTTCAATGCCAAATTTAATAGAATTGCCTGTAAACTATTGGCAACCTGGCATTACCGTAAACAACCACTGCATCACATTTCAAATGCTTAATAAACAAAGAATGAAACCAGAATGAAAGTATGAGTCATGTTATTGTTCTGTTAATGTTTATTGAATTAAAAGTGGTTCATTCTAAATTACCTAGTGTACTTCCAAAGTAGTGAGCTTTAAATAAACACGGTTTCTGTTCTTTTCTTAATGCAGGTAAAACCAGATGAAAAACAAAAACAGCTGTTGTAGGAATCCATATGCTACAGACGCTGCAGAATATTTTTTTGAAACAGAAAAGCCCTATTTATATAACAGGCATTAGTGCTGTGGGAAAAAAGTTCCACATTTCTGCTTATTTCTGTATTGCAAATGTAGTCTAAACAACAATAAAAAATAGAGTAGAGTCGCCACAAGCAAAGATTCTCAACAAGCGTCTCAATTTGTCATGTGTACGACTGTTTTTAACCCTTGTATTCTGTTGATGTTGACTATACTGCCTTGTTTTTTGGGGTCTTGGAGACTCCAGTGTTGTGAGGGTGAAATATAATTGTAGTGAGTTCAAATTTAACCTAACGACCTAATTAACCAAAAAAAAGAATCTCTGAGACCCCATACAGTTTGTTTGTTTGGATTTATTGCCATATCAGCAACATACTGGCTATATTTATGGCACGGACAGATATTGAAACATCACTTTTTGTTCAGATCAGGGACAGTGGTAGCACCTAGAGTAGGCTGCTATATATATATAAAGTTTCAAGTTGATAAAAAAAAGGCTAAGGATATTTTGTGAGCTGTTAAAGAGGCTCTAGGGTCTCAGGAACCCCAAACAGAACACAAGGGTTAATTAGTGCCATTTCATGGAACTGTCATATTATTTAATCCCACTAGACTGCACGGGATATTTAAGGATGTTTCATTTCCATGAACCTTACGATAGACTCTCCCATGTGTTTACTGTGCCACTTTTTTCTTGTACAATTTCTTAATCAAAGAACTTGGATTCAAAAAGCTGGTTCAGTCAAAGATGTCATAGTGAGCCCACACTCACATTTCCTTACTGGATCTTTAAAAAAAAAAAAAAAAAGATGGTTAGCTGTTAACATGGAACATTGTGGTTGTGAGTGACAGCTTGCCATGGCAGCACTAACAGAGGCCTGTCACTGAAGTATCAAACCCTCCTTCCTGAATTATTAATCAGACGGATGAAGATGAGCTTCTTTCATTGACGACTTTTCTGTGCCGTCAAAGACAGACAGAATAAACAAAGTAGGAAAATGTATTCAAATTAGTGTCGGCACCCACCAGCTCACTTGGAATCCATTCTGCCTGCTCCCCTGCACTTGTCCAACCATCCAAAATAAGCACACACACAGACCCATTTGGACAAACAAACAAATGCCAGTCTGGACAGATTGAGAAGTTTGGTTTAGTGTGAGCAGGCTGACCGGTGCTGTGGAGATCTGTGTAAAGCAGAACTGTCCACAGAGATTTGATTAAAAAAAGGTACACAGTCTGCTGTGGAGGAAAAAAAACATGCATTGCTTTCGTCTGCCAGCAGAAGGCAGAGATATTCTTTTACATTTCACAGAGGTTCATATTTGAAACCTTACACACAAAAAAGAATTGTATTGAACTGTAATGAGAAATTACATTTCCTGATCCTGTAACTGGTAATAGACACACACCAGTTATAGATGGCATTTAGAAGACACATTTATTCAAAGCAACTTACAGTTATGACTGATTACTATGCAGGAAACTGAGGTTTGTTTGTTTGTTTATTAGGATTTTAACGTTATGTTTTACACTTTGGTTACAATAATGACAGGAACGGTCGTTACTCATTACACAAGGTTCATCAGTTCACAAGGTTATATCAAACACAGTCATGGACAATTTAGTATCTCCAGTTCACCTCACTTGCATGTCTTTGGACTGTGGGAGGAAACCGGAGCACCTGGAGTAAATCCACGCAGACACAGGGAGAACATGCAAACCACACAGAAAGGACCTGGACCGCCCCACCTGAAGATTGAACCCAGGACCTTCTTGCTGTGAGGCGACAGTGCTACCCACTTAGCCACCGTGCCGCCCAGGAAACTAAGGTACATACATACATACATACTGAAGTCATATACTGTACACCGACCAGGCATAACCTTATGACCACTTACAGGTGAAGTAAATAACACTCTCTTCATCACGACACATGTTAGTAGGTGGGATATATTAGGCAGCAACATTTTATCCTCAAAGTTGATGCGTTAGAAGTGGGAAAAATGGGCGAGCGTAAGGATTTAAACGAGTTTGACAAAGACCAAATTGTGATGGCTAGACGACTGGGTCAGAGCATCTCCAAAACTAGTCAGTACCTATCAAAAGAGGTCCAAAGAAGAAACGGTGGTAAACCAGCGACAGGGTCATGGGCGGCTAAGGCTCACTGATGCACGTGGGGAGCGAAGGATGACCCGTGTGGTCTGAATCAACAGACGAGCTACTGTAGCTCAAATTGCTGAAGAAGTTAATGCTGTTTCTGATAGAAAGGTGTCAGAATACACAGTGCATCACAGTTTGTTGCATATGGGGCTGCATAGCCACAGACCAGTCAGGGTGACCATGCTGACCCCTGTCCACCGCCGAAAGTGGCAACAATGGGCACGTGAGCATCAGGACTGAACCATGGAGCAATGGAAGAAGGCGGTCTGGTCTGATGAATCACGTTTTCTTTTACATCACGTGGATGGCCGGATGCGTGTGCATCACTTACCTGGGGAACACATGGCACCAGGATGCACTATGGGAAGAAGGCAAGCCGGCGGAAGCAGTGTGTTGCTTTTGGGACTTTGGGAGCTGATAAAATAGACAGTGAGTGTAAAAACAAGGAGGTGGTCATAATGTTGTGCCTAGTGTACGTATATGACTGAAGTCATATATATGACTAAAAGAGCCAAATTCCCACAGATAGACAACATGGTCATGTGGAAAAAGGAAGCCGCTATAGATGCAATGAGGCAACTCTACAATTTGGTCTTTGAGTTTTGGTCATATAATAAATCTAATACTTATTGGTCATGTAATCATGTACAATAGCCACAAACACCAATCAGCCATAACATTAAAACCACCTACAAGAGAGCATATGGATGATCCAGAAGAGGATTGGTCAGATGAAACCAAATTGGAACTTTTTGGTAAAAACTCAACTCGTCGTGTTTGGAGGAAGAAGAATGCTGAGTTGCATCCCAAGAACACCATATCTACTGTGAAGCATGGGGGTGGAAACATCATGCTTTGGGGCTGTTTTTCAGCAAAGGGGACAGGACGACTGATCCGTGTTAAGGGAAGAATGAACGGGGCCATGTATCGTGAGATTTTAAGCCAAAACCTCCTTCCATCAGTGAGAGCATTGAAGATGGAACGTGGCTGGGTCTTCCAGCATGACAATGATCCCAAACACACCGCTCGGGCGAAACAGGAGTGGCTCCGTAAAAAGCATTTCAAGGTCCTGGAGTGGCCTAGCCAGTCTCCAGACCTCAACCCCATAGCAAATTTGTGGAGGGAGTTGAAAGTCCGTGTTGCCCAGCGACAGCTCCAAAACATCACTGCTCTAGAGGAGATCTGCATGGAGGAATGGGCCAAAATACCAGCTACAGTGTGTGCAAACCTGGTGAAGACTTACAGGAAACGTTTGACCTCTGTCATTGCCAACAAAGGTTATGTTACAAAGTATTGAGTTGAACTTTTGTTATTGACCAAATACTTATTTTCCACCATAATTTACAAATAAATTCTTTAAAAATCCTACAATGTGATTTTTTTTTTCTCATTTTGTCTCTCATAGTTGAAGTGTAGCTATGATGAAAATTACAGACCTCTCTCATCTTTCTAAGTAGGAGAACCTGCACAATCAGTGGCTGACTAAATACTTTTTGGCCCCACTGTAGTTTCTAGACTCACTGTCCATTTTAACAACTCCACCATGTCAGTGTCACTGCAGTGCTGAGAATGATCTAACACCCAAATAATACCTGCTCTGTGGTGGTCCCGACCATTGAAGAACAGAGTAAAAGGAGGCTAAAAAGGTATGTAGAGAAACAGATGGACTACAGTCCGTAATTGTAGAACTACAAAGTGCTTGTATATGGTAAGTGGAGCTGATAAAATGGACAATGTGTGGTTTTAATGTTATGGCTGATCGGTGTAAAATATTAGCATTAACATTTGTAAAAACGGCAACAAAGCCATACTCGATTGTGTCTATCCCAATATTTTGACATTTCAAGATGCTAATGCTGCCATGCATGGACATAAAGGTTAATCATGGAAGCCACTCAGTTATCTCAAAGCTGGACTACAGCAACCTCCTCCTAGTGAACTACCTTACAGCACTTATCAGACCATGTACTGTTTCTGGTTTGTTTCGATTCACCACTTAGGACTCAAGGAAGACAGTCAGGCAGCGAGGCTCCTCTCTGCATCAGCACCTAAGTGGTGGAATGAACTTCCTGTCTGTACAAACAGCCAAGAGACGACTCCCAGAGTCCAAGAGATGACTGTTCACTTAAGTGAAGAACCGACCTGCACCTAACGATGTCTAGTTATTTTTAAAAAGGCCAAAACACTTCGCTTCTCTACTTTTATTCTCTTTTAAAAGGGTTTCGGCAGATGTGCTGTCTATTAATACATCTATGCTTATATGATGGAGCTGTGGCGTCTGTGCTACAGTCATTAGGTTATATCCGTCTACAGTATTGTAAGAATCCAGTGTCGTGTGATGTAAATCAACAGTGTCCTGTATAGCTGAATTGCTTCTTATTTAATTAACACCCAGATACACATCCATAAACCAAGCTCTGACTCCACTTGACTTATTGATGCATAGCTGACTCACCGCTCCGTAGGTCCACGGTTTCAAGGGTGCTCCCACCTCAGGGAACGTGCTCACTGACCTGTGAGTCCTACTTAAAGTGCAAGACTCTATTTCTGGAGAAGTAGGAGTTTATTTGTCACTCTCCTGGTCTCCGTCTTGGCTGATAGCGATTTTCATTTGCTGCACATATTGAGCGCTGAGTGAGCTCTTTGATTTATCACTCCTACTTTCTTACAATCTCACCTTCAGCTGTTGTAAATTGGCTCGACTTTTAGCAGTTTTTTTTATGTTGTCATCGTATCATTCCAAAGGCCCAATGCAATTTTGTTTCATGTTTGATAGAGACCAGACAGATTTGTAGGTTTTAGTCTATTTTTATAAGAACTGTTAAGGAAAGATTAGATTTTATGCTTAGTATAATCTGAATATTGTATTATGCTGCTTGTGCATTAAATCCTTATAGTCATGTTGTTGCTTGAGGAGGTGTGGCCGGAGTGGAAGGTACAGAGATAAGCAACATGTCTGTCTTAAGAAGCTGAAAAATGCTGTAAGCAGATAAGGAACACAAAATGTTTCACATTTACAATAAAATTTTAGCATTTAGCAGACACGTTTATCCAAAGCGACTTAAAGTACTGTGACAATTAGAGATGGACCGATCAGCGTTTTTGAGGACGATTCCGATCGCTGATTGCCTTTCAACGCGATCAGCCGATAGCCGATACCGATCGAGGGCGGGGCTATATGCCACAGCAGGGCAACATGCAATTTTTAGTGCAAGCAACATATGAAAGATGGTCTAAACTGGTTTATTACCATTTTTAATGAACTCATTTGAAACAGCATAATATCTTTAACAAAATTAGCAGTAAACAAACAAAGTAAACCAAACAAATACAGCCAATACTGCAATGATTATATTTAGACCATTAATTAATTTAAAACGAAAAAAGTAAATTAAATAAATGCAGTCAAAACTGCAGTCATTAAACGGAGACTCTGGGTTATTTTAAACAAAAAACTGCAACCATTAAATGTAGATATTGAATTATTTTTAAACGAAAAACAGCAAATTAAACAAATGTTGTCTGCATAGCATCACTGAAATCGCGCAGTTGTCTTGAATTAATTATAGATGAAATATAACAGCAGCTATAAAAAATATGGAACGTTTGAAATTAAACAACTGGGCCTGTTTTAATGGAGAAAAGTCCCATCTGCCCAACGGACTTACTGGTTCTTAATGTTGAGCTGATATTTCTCTTCACAAAGAGTAACATTTCAGCTTGCTGGGATGACAGTCTGTTCCTCTTTTCAGTCAGTATATTTGAAGCAACACTAAACAATCTTTCACTATCCACGCTTGTGCAAGGCACAGAGAGATAGGCTCGAGCGGCAAAGCGGGCCTTATTGCTTTTTCAATACGCTAGTGCTTGCGCGTTCCTTGGGATGGTAGCCTCTGAAAGATAGCAGTGCACTTGGGATGCGATCGGACTGTTGCTTTTGGGATCGGCTAAATTTGAGAAATATAAAAATAAAATAAAAAAATAAAAATACAAAAAAACGCATATTTTGATTAAAAATCGGCCAATACTGATACATAGCCGATCGATCCTTCCATCTCTAGTGACAATATATTGTCTAAGCCAGTGGTCCCCAACAACCAGGCCACAGACTGGGTCATTTCTTACCGGGCAGCACAGAAAGCTGTAGCCTAGCGGTTAAGGTACTGGACTAGTAATCAGAAAGTCACTAGTTCAAGCCCCACCACTGCCATGTTGCTGCTGTTGGGCCCTTGAGCAAGGTCCTTAACCGTCAATTGCTCAGACTGTATGCTGTCCCAGTACTGTAAGTCGCTTTGGAAAAAGGTGTCTGCTAAATGCTGAAGATGAAGAAGATGTAAATAAAAGATCGCTACAAAAGCAATGAAACACTGCTTCCATTTTCAACATCCTATCTTTGTGAAGCAGTGTGCAGTGTGCAGTAACTGAGTAGACTGGACCTAAGGAAAACACTTCGGATGAAATTGTCTCCTATCACCCCTAGGTGGGAGCGTCTCGCTGCAGCAAAAAAAGCTCAGAGTTCCCATTGATTTTCCATCACTGGTAAGCATTATTGTTATGCACTTTGCGTTTTTTATTTATGCTCGTTACAAAATTAGATTTTAAATACGACGGTCCATAAAATTATATCTTATATGAAGCGGATCAGTTGTGCAAAAAAGATTGGGACCACTGGTCTAAGCAATTAAAGAATAAGAGCCTTGCTCAAGGACCAGTGGTGGGGCTTAAAACAGCAACATTTTGATTACTAGTCCAGTATCTTAACCGCTAGGCTACACCAGCCCTGAAAAAAAAAAAAAAAACACACTCAAGCTTTAGAGGAAGTGCTGAAACTGTAGCATGACTAGAGCAGTATAAAGGAAGGTCCACAGTTCTATTCTTTGTTCTTCAGCTAATGCCAAGTTCACACAACGACTGAGTTGCCGGATCGCTGTACAGTTCACACTACACAACTGGATCTCTTGCACTCGGGAGTCTTTTAAGTCGTTGTGGTTTTCACACTACACGACTAATCGGTGATAGGGGGTCACAATTTCCTAATTTCGGGATCAATAAAGTATCTATCTATCTATCTATCTATCTATCTATCTATCTATCTATCTATCTATCTATCTATCTATCTATCTATCAAAATACACAATCTATCACCAACTGGAATCGCAGGCAAGCTTCTCTGGTCCTCCAAACTACGTTTTGTCACAAAAACAAACGCGAGAAGTGACGAGGGGTTTAATAATACCATGTTCAAAAATGCAAATCAACAATAATCGAGCGATCAAAGTTGTTTGTGTGCTGATGTGCAGCGTAAAATAAAAGAGCAAAAATAAATGAATATGAGTGGATTTGGCAACATGGCCAGCAGGGATTGTCTGTTCTGTAGTGAGTTGGAGGTACATAAATATTTTTTTCAATGCAGCGTTGGTATTATGGTTTGGCGTGGACATTATACAATACAAATACTGTAAAACTTGAGTGTATACCAATGTATTCTGATAGAAACTATATTATACTCCTGTCTTGCGTTTTTACACTCCTCCCCCAGGTTTACAAACCCCGTATCTTGCGTTATCATTGGCTGTAGTTAAACATGACACTCACTGCCAGGCGGCTGACTGATCCAGATATCTAGCATGCTAGACATTTTTCTTCAGTCGCAGAGCGCTCGGTGAGCGATCGACGAGCCGCTCGGATCAAGTTGTTGAACTATTCACACATAGCAATCGAGAGCCGAGTTTTGATCCCTGAGCAAACGCAGAGCTGCTCTCGAGCTGCCACAGATAGCAGTGACCAGTCAGCGAGCGAAAATCAGGGCAAAAATCGTGTAGTGTGAACTAGGCAGCCACGATCATGCCAATGAATTCTCAAGTCCTGTCGACTGTAATCTTAGTTTTCTTTGATCATCTGACCTTATTTTTCAACAACAGAACTAAGACAGATGAGCAACTGGAGGAGCAAGTCTAGTCTTCTGCTTCTAACCTGCTTACTGAGGTTTGCGATGCAAAGGGATACAGTTATTCGTCTGGAATCTGAGTTGACGATGATGCATTTCCTGCCATATGTGCAGCCTGAGTGGTGGTTAATATGCAAGATTTATGATGTACAAATATCGCACACAAAGGCCATGTGTAGAAGGCAAACTGTGTGCTGACCTTTCTTGGCTTCCTGATTAAACAAGGCAGGCGGCAACAAATCTGATGCAGATAAATATATTTTCTAGAACGAAAAAGTGCTCATATATGGATATGGATGCAAGAATGAGAGAAATTGACTTTAAAAAGCTAGTTTATTAAAATTTTGCTCCTTTAGAGCAGCCCAGTCAACTGCAAATGCTATAAATTACAACAGTTTAGCTAAAAGGTGGTAGGCTTATTGCTCAGACAATGGGACATGTAACTATGTAAGTGCATAACAGCAAAATAATTTCTCTTTGGTTTACAGCAAAATCAGCACTGAAACTTATATTAAGCTTTTTAGACTGGGTTGCCATGGCAAAACAGTCGCAAACAAGTCTAACATCACAATGTGCAATGGCAGGTGTCAGCTGAGGTGATGTACAACACACTTATTGGACTAATGAGTAATAAAAACACACTTTCTGGCATGATTCTAAACTTAAGAAGAAGAATGTCAACTGGCCAACTGAACAGAATTATTGCAAAGTCTGGTTGTGGAGGAATAATGGGCTGCTTCATTTACACTGAAGTGCCAGAAATAATACTGTAATAATAACATTTACACTGAAGTGCCAGTCTAATAGACGGTAGATCCCCCATGGGAGCGTAAGACTGCATAAATACTGGGCACGGCCTCCACAAGCTTGTGGAAATATTCTGTAGGCAATGATCACCATACTTCCTGCAGAACGGTCCACAACTGTCACCTGTCAAGAGACAATTGTAGACGTTACCAGGGGTCCCATTAAATGCAAGCTCAACAAACCCCCATATAGGGCTGCAACTATCGATTAATTTTGTAATCGAGTATTTTATCGATTATTCCAGCAATTAATCGAGTAATCGGATAAGAAATACTTTTGCTTTAATAAAGAGCAAAAATAAATACGTATAAAATTAAGACGCATCTCTTAAAACAAACTGCAGATTTTTATTCCTTGCATACAGGACAGTTTAAAGAGAAAATTTTTGATATGCAAAAACAAATACATCAAAAATAAATCAAATTACTTTCAAAATGTATACAGGCAACCTAAAACTAAGGCATAAATAATAATAAACAATACATAAACATTGCCTCGAATTTGTGCAACTTTCAGAACTAAAAGTTTCAGTTACAGCTCACGCAGAACATAAAGCTGTAATATTTTGTTGGGAAGCTTTGTGGCATTTGTAGGAGGCAAAAAAAATTCTGTCAGGATTGTATCTGTCAGCTGAGGTAGATTTGGCATGTGTGTGTGTGTGTGTGTGTGTACATGTGTAATTGCCTAAACCTTTAAAAAAAAAGCCTGTGGTGATTGCAATTAAGAAGTCAGAGTATCAACAAGACGCTCTGATGGTGTGGATGTTGTTCTGAGTTTTTCCAGCTTAAAATGATCTCAAACTTTCTGTGGTTTTCTCTGTCCAGTCTCGTCTGTTCGCCCCTTGCTATTTTCTCTCTCTCTCCATTTTACAGTCCACGCTATCAAATCTCAGCTGTGTTTCAAATCGCACACTTTTATACTGTACGCAAGAGTGGCGAGCGTGTCCAAAAACATAGTATTCATTAAACTGTATGTGAAAAGTACCCGGTTTATGTCCTGTTAAGTTCTGTTTAAGTATGAGATTTGGGATGCAGCCCTCGGCTTCTTCACGTCACCTGCCCACAGCATGAACGCGTTTTGCAAAAGTGCGAAACACCGTGAGCTGTATATAGTTGCATGGATTAAACGATGCCTCGATGCAAAAAATTTGAATGAATGATTTTTAGTAATTGAATTATCGAGGAATCATTTCAGCCCTACCCCATACCATTATGGAGCCACCACCAGTCTCTACAGCCCCCGTTGTACCAGTTTTTCTGCCACTTCAGTAGTTGTAGTGGATTGTGATGTTTCTTGCTTAGCTTGATCATTTAGATACCATCAGCCGGAAACAAATTCCTTGTGTGTATCCACATAACTGGCCAATCAATCTGATTCTGATTCTGATTCTGATTCTCTGTGGTGGTCCTGTGGGGGTCCTGACCATTGAAGAACAGGGTGAAAGGCAGGTGAAAAAGGTATGCAGAGAAACAGATGGACAGTCAGTAATTGTAGAACTACAAAGTGCTTCCATATGGTAAGTGGAGCTGATAAAATGGACAGTGAGTGTATAAACAAGGAGGTGGTTTTAATGTTATGGCTGATCGGTGTATTAATATATATGTTAGGCCTTGAATCAACTGCTGCACTACCAAAATGCCCTCATGCTATAGCTGCTGTAATTCAGGCAATAACACGTTAATAATGCCACCACATAACACAAGCAATTTCCTGACAGAAAACCCATTAGTGTCAGTTCTGCCTTAATGAACCACTTTAAGTTTAAGTGCTCCCATCATTAGTTTTCTCTCCTGTGTACTTCCACCATCCCTCCCTGAACTGGAACGAAGCCTTATGTAAATAGACAATTATGATAAAACACACTTCCAAATGCATAATTTCCCCTTCCATCCCTCCCCGCTCTGTCAGGCAGCTAGAAACAGAAGTCCGGTGAGGACCTGATGAAGGGTTCTGGCAACCCAAATAGCAATTTACATTCCACGAGGAAAACCTGCTGGGTCCCTGTCTTACTTAAACTCTGATTTCAAATTCACACCGCTAAGTGCTGAATTGCCAGTTGTGGTTAACATGAACAAAGCATGCCCACTGTTACTGGCACGGGATCCGATGTGGGATTATATGAAGCAGGAGAAACGCTTGAAGGCAAAACACATACACAGACACACTGTGGAAACAAATCCTTCTCTCTTTCTTAGGGAACGCTCACATGAGCAGCATTTTGCTCTTCGCTCACTGTGAGCCTATAGGCACAAATTGCTGCTTTGCCCAGAGCTTGGCTTGAGCGATGCAGTAAAACGTCATCAAAAACGTGTACCAAGACATGAATATGCATGTGTGTGAAATAACCGGCAAATCCACTCGAAAAGCATCCACATGTACCTAATATTTTCCTTACTGTGTGATGGTTTCACTTTTAAACTTGTGTTATATCTCGGGGTGCTGAGAAATAATGAGAATCAGCTTTTTTAAGAGTCTAAAATGCTTATCATTAAACAAGCTTAATACATCTTAATGTACTAAAAGAACAGCACAGGAACACTAAACTTCTCTCAGTTATTACTGGTCATAAGTTCTCTCCACTAATGAAACTCCTTCGGTCATTGTTTTAGTACAATAAGTCACGTTAAGCTTTGTTCACATTAAGCATCGTTTAAACTGGTCATATCAAACAGTTCATCTCACTAGAGGCACATTGAAAAGGTCAGCGGCATCCTGGGTCAGAGTTCAATTGGGTGAACTTTGAACGTCGCAGCAAGCACAAAAATCGCTCGGCAATCGCGGCTAAAGTTCACAGTGCGTGCCACCACACTTTATAGGACACAATGGCACAGCCGATTTCGCCAGTTCTCTTGTGAATGCATCATAATTCACATACATACATAATGAGTAAACATCAGCAGTAAGCAAAGCAACTGCTGACCGTCTTCAATCAAAACTGAATCAAACAGGAAGCTGCGTCTTTTCTACAGCACTGTAGTGGTCAGGAGACTGTGCTACACAGGAGATTGTGAGCAACAAACTTATCTGTATGCAGAATCGCACACCAACATGACCAAACAAAAAAGCTGGGTCATACTGCCAAACTGACACACAAGCATGCAAAACTTACTGTATGTTACTTATGTTAGGTTAACCTCAGGTTTTATGTAGTTGATGTTAGCCAAAAACTACCTGTCCAGATATTTAATAAATGGTCCTCTCTAGCAATTTAAATATTAAATAACAACAGTTAGAAACATGATTATCCAAAATTTGTAAATTAACAATTTACAACACAAAATCAGGAAATGTTGGGACAGTATGGAAAATACAAAACTAAATAAATAAATAAATAATAATTTAGAAAAAAAAAAGGACAAAAAAATCCAAGTTTACTTTGACTTTAAATATTAAATATTAGGGATGTAAGGATGCACCACAAGACAGTTAAAAATCGATTCACATGTGTAACAATTCAAATCGGTTTACATGTGTAATGAATCGATATTCACTTTAAACAGCAGAGGGCACTGGTGCTATTCACCTCGCCTAGTTGACGTCACTACAGGGTTGCCAGGTTCAGAATTTTCCAAATAAATTTATTTATGTGAGGACACTTTATTTGTATTATTCATTTATTTATTTAATGTGGGATTTGTTTTAAAATTTCATTTCAGATTTTTTTTTTTTACACAAAAAGGGGAATGTGCAACATTGTTTTGCATAGTTTGTACCTACCTCGAAAAAAAGGGCATTCATTATTTAGATAAAAGATATGCACAAATACAGTATTTCATTTTTTTAAAGAGGGATAACAAAAGGAAATTTTGTCATAATTTGTCTTCAATTTCATTTTGTTGGAAATTGAAAAACTAAATAAATGAATAAATAATAATAATAAGACAATATAAACTCAAGATGTAATGTTTTGTCTGGTCAGCATTTCATTTGTTAATATACCTCTATTCCTGCATTTTAAGCTTGCCACACATTCTAAATTATTCTGGGACAGGGCAATTTAGGGCTGGTAATGAAGTAAAAAAAAATAAAAATAAAAATAAATACAAAAAGTGATTGTAATCATGATTTGGTACAAAAGTAGAGTTTTTGAGGAGCAAAGATAAGCAGAGGATCTCCAGTTTGTCAACAAAGGTGTAAGAAAATGATTGAAATGTTTAAAACAATCTACCTCAAAGAAATATTTGCATATTTTTCCCTTAACGGTGCATGAAATCATTAAATAGTTTAAGAAATTTGGAAGAATTTTAGTGCGTGAAGGGCAAGGGTGCAAGCCTAAGCTAAACACCCGTGATCTCCGATCCCTCAGACAGCACTGTATTAAGAACCGTCATTCATCAACAACTGATATAACCACATGGACAGGGGAATACCTGCCAACATTTGTCATGCACTACAACAGGGTTTTTCAAACTTTTTTTAAGCGACCCACATTTTGTCTATGACTGTTTTATTCAACCCAGGCAACACAAACAATGCATTTTAATCTCTCTACTCTGCTCTGTAATCTGGTCCCATTGGGGTTTACAAGATGTAACATAAAGGATACAACAAGGAGGTTTTCGCTTACAACTGTTTTTGTGTTTACGTGACTGTTAAAATTCATCACAAACACCACTTAAAACATTTACAGTGCAAAAAACAAGCCTCGTATTAACCATGTTCAGAAGTGGTGTCGAGTTCTCTGGGCTCTGAGTCATCTGAGATGGACCATCACACTGTGGAAATAAGCATTGTGGTTTTGTGCTTTTTTTTTTTATGCTGTGGGCCCCGGCCAAAAACAAAATAAGACCATCCAGACAGTCTGTCATGGTATAAGATTGTGTCAGTGCCCTCGGCAAATGTAATTTACATATTTGTGATGGCAGCATTAATGCACAGAAGTACACTGATTTTAGAGAAACATATGCTGCCTTAAGGCAACATTTTCCAGACATGGCACTGGACAATCCACTGCAGGGCATTACATACACCGTTTAAAGTAGCCAACCCATTTTTGCATGTCATTGGAAGATTTAGAGAAAAGAAAAACCCACACAGATACAAGGAGACCCAAGCTCTGCCCCATACTGCTATGCAGCACCCACTCCAGCACCCCCATTAAGTAGACAAAACCTTAAGACCTTTAAAAACAAATACGCTCTACAACGAGCACATATGCATACATACGCATTTCTCCTCTCTCCACATTCTGAAATGCCAAATACAGAGAAAAAAATCTCTATCCCTTGACCTCAGTCCACTCTACCACTTTCATCTGCTGGCGCTGCATATACTGAACATGCTGCCGCACTGATTAAAATGATTCAGCATGACATTTCACACATGCACATCCCCACAGACCAGTACTAAAGCCACAGGAGTGGCCTTCATCCATATGTGCTACGTTTTCAAAGCTGTTACCAACACATACATCATCTCCACTATGCACATGCAAACTCTCACATGTTTACACACTAACAGCTGCCAGCATGCACTTGTATTAGCAGCAAACCCACCAGGAAGCACAAATCACACAAACACAAGAACCGGTGCTTCGGCTAAATCCTAATACTGGATGGCCAAATGTATCTGGACAACCCTTTTCAAACGGCTTTATTCATTCATTTTGTTCTGTTTTACCACTGCTTTTAACTCTACTGTGCAAAAAAGAAGCCTTATGTTAACCATGTCCAAAAATGGCGTCAAGCTCTCTGGACTTTGAGGCATCTGGGATGGACCATCACACAGTGGAAACATACGATGGTTTACCTGAAATCCCTGGGCGCAATGCAATAACACACCCCGGACAGGACACCAATTAGTCAAAAGGCCTCGTCCCTCCACCACCCCCCTTCCCAAACAGACATATCCGATCATGTCTGTATGTAGATGCCTGACAAGGCTAATAGCACCGCTGAGGAGTCGAACCCTGGATCCAATCGTTAGTGGGATTACAGTTTTAACTTGATCAGGGTTGTGGTGGATCTGATTCACTGGGCAAAAAGCAAGAAACACCCCAGGGTGCCAGCACACAGGTCGGCAGTCTATCACAGGGCGGATATACAGACACACATTCACACACACAACAGGCCTGGCTGCAAATCTGTGTGAGGAAACTAGATCAACCGGAGAAAACTCCACACAAAGAACACTGGCCATCCTGCCAAGGAAATCAAACCCAGGCCCACCTTGCTGTTTTACTCTGCTTCTTATCCACACTAAATGCAAAGTGGTGCAAACTATTAGCCATAAAGGCAGTCAGTCTTAAAGCAAAAATCGAAGCACGGCGGTAAAATACGCTAGCATACCAGAACTGACTTCTCAAAGTTGTGAGTTCGAAACGCCTACACGAACAATGACTGGCTTATTTGTAAGGAGGGTGCGGGAGGGGATTGCTCATAACTGATGCAATTACGACCTCTGCTGGCTCATTGATGGCACCTGCACAGAGACAGAATATAATGGAATAAGTGAGTGATTCTCTGTGCGTGAAACTGAGCCCCATATAAACTCGGGCAAGTTAAAAGATGCAGACAGCTACTGAACGTGTCAAAGGGGGCTTGTTAGTCACGGCTCTCCTCAGTCAGAAGTGGAAGTCAGCATCAGTACAAAGAAAGCAAAATGCATTCGGGTAACTGGATATGACTAGATTGAAAGGAAACTTGGATAGGAAAAAAAAGGCCAGTAGAATACAACATGCTTAGTGAATTTTTACACAGTACACTGTAATAAGATGGCACGCTTCCAACAAGACAGTTCTTAAATGTTCTGCCTGGTAGATCTGCATAGGTCAAATGTAAGTGCTGTTAAAGTAGGGTTCAGTGGTGCAGCATTTTCATTATAAATACACTGTCCATGGTTATAAATGTATTTCCAAACATCACTGTCAGCACATGAACTGTTCATTGCATGCTTAATGAATCAGGTTTCCATAACCTAGGAGCCACAAGCAAGCTTCAGATGATCATACATTACGCTGACCATTTGCTGGAGTGGTGTTAATCTGTCCTGGACTCTGGTGCAGCGAGAACATTTTTGTCATATTGTCAGATGTCAGGCTGTCCTTTAGCTCCAATGAATAAAGATTATTACTCTATTTCATACAATGACATTCTACAAATTGTGTCAGCGGTTTAGAATGATGTTCCAGTGTGTGGAAAACGAGGTCCATAAACAAATGGCTTGCCGAGTCTGGTATGGAAAAAAATTAGAGGCCTGATCAGAACACTGATCTCAAACTATCCTTACTTGTGCTTTTGTGACCGAATTAAAGTATAAACGTAAACCCAAGTAACTGAATTCTATTATAACAGGGCAACCAACTCTATATACACCAATAAGCCAGAGCTTTAAAACCACAAACCAAAAATACACATGACAACACCTATTTCATAATAACTGTGCATGTCATTGTGAGGTTAAGATTAAATGTGGTTAGATACAACATAAATACCTGAGTCACTGATGTGTCAGTTTGTTCTGGTCAGATGACTGAACTGAAGTAATCAAAAAGCAAGCAGTTTAAATCTCAGCTCTGCAACTCGGCAACTCAGAGGGGATTTCTTATAACTGATGCAAATACGACCTCTGCTGTCTGATTGATGGCATCTGCTGTCTCTCCTTACACAAAGCTGATTCACATATGAACTTACCTCGTGCAGGTGAAAAGATGCAGCCGGATATTGCACACGTGTCGGAGGGGGTGTGTGTTAGTCACAGCTCTCCTCAGTCACAGTGAAGGTCAACATCAGTAGAGAGGAAGCATAATGCAATCGGGTAATTGGATATGATTAGATTGGGGGGGGAAAATGCAAAAAAAAAAAAGCAAGCAGTGCCCACAGGCAACCTCAGTACCAACATTCGTATGAGAAGGGACAAGCCAAAAACTACCAAAGAGTTGTTTAGTGGCTAAGACTAATTGATGCCAATGGACAAGATGATGATGATGGTAGCTGGGATTTATTGCCACGTCAGCATGATTACGGCTATATACTGTACGTGGCATGTCAAGTTTCTAGTTCATATAATGGTGACGATGTTTTTAAATTGCGGGGTGCGGCTTAATACTCCCATCGTTTCCTTTATTACATAAAGTGTACTAGTGTGACGTTTCCAATGGACAAGAAAGCTATGACATCCGGTATGGACCAACAGACGGGCTACTGTGCCCCCAATTGCAGATAATTTTAAGACTCCCACAACAGAGAGTGCATCATTTTTTGTGTATGAGGTTGCGTAGTTGCAGGCCAGGCAAATTCAGTCCACTATTGAAAGAACCTACATTGGGCATTGAAAAAGGTTGACTGGTTTAATGATTCCTGTTTTCTTTAAGATTGTAGGAATTATTTAACTATGGTGGTAACTAGAAAGATTTAACAAAATTAGATGGCAACCAGGGTGCACTGTGGGACCTCCTCACAACATACAGAGGTAGAAGGACCTGTTGGTAACATCCAAATAATATAACACAGGACTCCTTCATGTCCAGATCTCAGTTTGTTTGTTTGTTTATTAGGATTTTAACGCCATGTTTTACACTCTTTGGTTACATTCATGACAGAAATGGTAGTCACTCAGCACACAAAGTTCATCAGTTCACAAGGTTACATCGAACTTGCATGTCTTTGGGCTGTGGGAGGAAACCGGAGCACCCGGAGGAAACCCACACGGACATGGGGAGAACATGCAAACTTCTCACAGAAAGGACCCGGACCGCCTCACCTGGGGATCAAACCTGGGGATCGAGAGTGCTACCCACCAGATCAGAGCATTTTAACATCATATTAGGTGAGTGGTCCTTATATTTTGGCATGTATGTACCCATGGTTTAGAATGTAATGTTTGGCCACATACTATACCATACTGTAGCTACGGCATACCCAGTTAATAAAACCTTACAAATCTCTACAACCACTAATCCCTTCTCTACAATACTTAGAACACACAATACTGCATTATAATATAAAACACAGGACATGTATTATTAAATTCAACCAAGAATAATCACAGATTAAGAGCATGCACTTAAGAATGTACTAGGCAGAAATGAATGGAGTGGTTAGTAAATGCACAACCCCCCCGTCATTATATCTTATTTTCTAAACACGTGATGCTAATTTCTACGAAAAAAGATATACTGTATCTAGATAAAAATAATTCCCTTGGAAAGAATCTCAGACACAAATTGTGAAATGTTGTAAAATCTAAGAACACTGTCTTGTGTTTATAAACAAAAACTGAAACCAAATACCCTACAAAACAGCTTGATTTGATGAAGATTAAATCAGTTTTTATAAATGGGTTAGCAGACTGGAGGGCTGTGTTTAGAGTTGCACCATGTGTGGGTTTGTTTTCTAAAATTAGCTATAAACACGTGCAAGGGCCCTTCATTTATGAACTTAATTTCTACATCTTTTCACTGAGCATTCTGGCTATTCCTAAAGGATAGTGTGTCAGGTATCTGGGACAGCGGGTGTCTTACATGTTCCATCATTGATCAGAATGCGGATCGGTAAAATGCCAGCAGGGTGGTAGTCGATAAAGCAAAATGCCAGCAGGGTGGTAGTCAATAAAGCAAACTAGTGCCTTAATCAATCCTCATCCTTTCTGTAGGAAGTGCTAGCTGTAGCTTAGTGGTTAAAAAAAGACTAGTAGTTAGAAGGTTGCTGGTTCAAGCCCCACCGCTGTCAATTTTGCCAGGTTGCCACTGTTGGGCGGCTGAGCAAGACCCTTAACGCTCAAGAGGTTAAATTGTATTGTCACAATTATAAGTTGCTTCGGATTAAGGTGTTTGCTAAATGCCATGAATCTACAGTAAATGTTCAATGTAAATGAAGTAACTTGTAAGGAACTGGACTAGTAATCAGTGGGTTGCTGGTTTAAGCCCCACAGCAACCAAGCCACCCTGTTAACCCTTAACTGCTCAAACTGATCAGGCATAACAATAAAACCACCTCATTGTTTCTACACTCACTGTCCATTTTATCAGCTCCACTTACCATATAGAATCACTTTGTAGTTCTACAATTACTGACTGTAGCCCATCTGTTTCTCAACATACCTTTTTAGCCTGCGTTCACCCTGTTCTTCAAGGGTCAGGACCCCCACAGGACCACTACAGAACAGGTATTATTTGGGTGGTTGATCATTCTCAGCACTGCAGTGACGCTGACATGGTGGTGGTGTGTTAGTGTGTGTTGTGCTGGTATGAGTGGATAAGACACAGCAGCGCTGCTGGAGTTTTAAACACCTCACTGTCACTGCTAGACTGAGAGTAGTCCACCAACCAAAAATATCCAGCCAACAGTGCCCCGTGGGCAGCGTCCTGTGACCACTGATGAAGATCTAGAAGATGACCAACTCAAACAGAAGCAATAGATGAGCGATCGTCTCTGACTTCACATCTACAGGGTGGACCAACTAGGTAGGAGTGTCTAATAGAGTGGACAGTGAGTGGACACAGTATTTAAAAACTCCAGCAGCACTGATGTGTCTGATCCACTCATACCAGCGCAACACACACTAACACACCACCACCATGTCAGTGTCACTGCAGTGCTGAGAATGATCCACCACCTAAATAATACCTGCTCTGTGGTGGTCCTGTGGGAGTCCTGACCGTTGAAGAACAGGGTGAAAGCAGGCTAGAAATGTATGTAGAGAAATAAATGGACTACAGTCAGTAACTGTAGAACTACAAAGTGCTTCTATATGGTAAGTGGAGCTGATAAAATGGACAGTGAGTGTAGAAACAAGGAGGTGGTTTTAATGTTATGGCTAATCGGTGTAAATGCAAATCACTTTGGATAAAATTGCCTGCTAAATGCCCGGTAAAGCACTCTAAAGACGTTGGATGGGGTTAGTCAAGGTTCACTACAGGCAACTAAAGTTTTTCCATACTGAACTATTCTTTATCGACCTTAGTTTCTACAATTCTCTAGAACAGCATTATGCAGAGCAGCATAATCATGTCCGTTCAGTGGAACTAAAGAAAAGCCATCAGGTATCGTTCTCCCGGCATCTGACAAACCCAGACAGCACGTTCCTACTGCTCCAGAGTCTACTTACAGTTCCCATTACTCTAGCCAGTGCTTAGCATAATGTAGCAGCATAAACCTGATTCATGAAGCTTGCAGTGAACTGTTTGTGTGCTTATGCTGATGTTCAGAACTACGTTTCAAACCAAGGACGATGTATTTAATTCTCTAAATCCTGAACCACTGCATGTTCTAACATTGATCAGAACACTCCGGTAATGTGCCAGCAGGTTGGTGGTCAATGAAGCAAAGCAAGTGTCCTAATCAATTCTCATCCTTTCTCAAAGAATGGAAAAACCTACTCTCATCAAATCCCCGGGGAAGATGCTATATCCTTCATTCACGAACAGACTGAAGAGTTGAGTTCATGCAGCTTTGTGTTCATGTTCCTGTGAGCACATTTTCCAGGGTGAATCAATCACCTTGAGACTTTATATGAAAAGAAACCGACGACTGACATCATTAACCATGTTTCTTTTCAACACAAGCATGGTTCATTACTAAATGTTCATATTGCAGAAGGCTTAGAATCTGCAGCGCCATTCTTTAAAATGTGTTCCTATTTTGCTTGGTTTTCTTTTATTTACACTGATCAGCCATAACATTAAAACCGCCTCCTTGTTTCTACACTCACTTTCCCTTTTATCAGCTCCACTTACCACATAGAATCACTTTGTAGTTCTACAATTATTTACTGTAGTCCATCTGTTTCTCTACATGCTTTTTTAGACTGCTCTTACCCTGTTCTTTAATGGTCAGGACTCTCCCAGGACCACCACAGTGCAGGTATTATTTGGGTGGTGGATGATTCTCAGCACTGCAGTGACACTGACATGGTGGTGGTGTGTTTGTGTGTGTTGTGCTGGTATGAGTGGATCAGACACAGCAGCGCTGCTGGAGTTTTTAAATACCGTGTCCACTCACTGCCCACTCTATTAGACACTCCTACCTTGTTGGTCCACCTTGTAGATGTAAAGTCAGAGACGATCGCTCATTTATTGCTGCTGTTTGAGTTGGTCATCTTCTAGACCTCCATCAGTGGTCACAGGACGCTGCCCACGGTGCGCTGTTAGCTGGATGTTTTTGGTTGGTGGACTATTCTCAATCCAACAATGACAGTGAGGTGTTTAAAAACTCCATCAGAGCTGCTGTGTCTGATCCACTCATACCAGCACAACACACACTAACACACCACCACCATGTCAGTGTCACTGCAGTGCTGAGAATGATCCACCACCTAAATAATACCTGCTCTGTGGTGGTCCTGGGAGAGTCCTGACCATTGAAGAACAGCATGAAAGGGGGCCAACAAAGCATGCAGAGAAACAGATGGACTACAGTCAGTAATTGTAGAACTACACAGTGAGTGTAGAAACAATAAGGTGGTTTTAATGTTATGGCTAATCGGTGTATATTCTAATGAACACTTTCTGTAAATGTAAGCAATAATAAACACATCTAATACAATAACAATAGAAATAGTAGATTAATAAAATATTCATACATATTAAACGTATCGACTCTGAACAAGCTGCATTAGGTCTGCAGGAAAGTGTGGGAGACTGAGAACTGGCCAGAAGAATGGACACAATCAATCTTTATTCCACCGCCTAAGAAAGGTGACCTGCTCCAGTACAGCAACTACAGGACCACTGCACTGGTCTCACATGCCAGCAACATCCTGTCACGAGTAATCCTGAAATGAGTGCAAACCAAGCTCAAAAAAGCATTAGGCTGTATTTAGTCCAAAAAGAAGCATGCAGGATCAGATCACAAACCTCCGGATCATTATAGAGAAAGGAAGAGAAAGGAACCAGGCACTATATTTATCATCATCATCATCTGTTCCGCTTATCCATTCAGGGTCGGGTGGCAACAGTGCAAGCAAAGAGTCTCAGGCATCTCTCTCCCCTGCCGCTCCTCTGGCCTCCTCCCAGATGGCCGTGGAGGCGTCCAGGCGGCATCCTTATCAGATGCCCGAACCACCTCAACTGGCTCCTCTCCACTCGAAGGAACAGCAGCTTTACTGCGAGCTCCTTACGTATTGCTGAGCTCCTCTCCCGATCACGGACAGTATGCCCAGCCAACCGCCCGAGAAAGCTCATTTTGGCCACTTGAATCCGCAACCTCATTCTTTCGGTTATTACCCAAAGCTCGTGACCACAGGCGAGGATAGGGACATAGGTCGAACGGTACATTGAGAGCTTTGCGGCTCAGCTCTCTCTTCACCGCAGTGGTCCGGTTAAATGAGAGCTTTGCTTTGTGGCTCAGCTCTCTCTTGACCAACAATGGTCCGGTAAAGTGAGAGCTTTGCTTTGTGGCTCAGCTCTCTCTTCACTACAATGGTCCGGTAAAATGAGAGCTTTGCTTTGTGGCTCAGCTCTCTCTTCACCACAATGGTCCGGTAAAGTGAGAGCTTTGCTTTGTGGCTCAGCTCTCTCTTCACCACAATGGTCCGGTAAAGTGAGAGCTTTGCTTTGTGGCTCAGCTCTCTCTTCACCACAATGGTCCGGTAAAGTGAGAGCTTTGCTTTGTGGCTCAGCTCTCTCTTCACTACAATGGTCCAGTAAAATGAGAGCTTTGCTTTGTGGCTAAGCTCTCTCTTCACTAAAATGGTCCGGTAAAATGAGAGCTTTGCTTTGTGGCTCAGCTCTCTCTTGACCAACAATGGTCCGGTAAAGTGAGAGCTTTGCTTTGCGGCTCAGCTCTCTCTTCACCACAGTGTTCCGGTAAAATGAGAGCTTTGCTCTGTGGCTCAGCTCTCTCTTCACCACAATGGTCCGGTAAAGTGAGAGCTTTGCTTTGTGGCTCAGCTCTCTCTTCACTACAATGGTCCGGTAAAATGAGAGCTTTGCTTTGTGGCTCAGCTCTCTCTTCACCACAATGGTCCGGTAAAGTGAGAGCTTTGCTTTGTGGCTCAGCTCTCTCTTCACCACAATGGTCCGGTAAAGTGAGAGCTTTGCTTTGTGGCTCAGCTCTCTCTTCACCACAATGGTCCGGTAAAGTGAGAGCTTTGCTTTGTGGCTCAGCTCTCTCTTCACCACAATGGTCCGGTAAAGTGAGAGCTTTGCTTTGTGGCTCAGCTCTCTCTTCACCACAATGGTCCAGTAAAATGAGAGCTTTGCTTTGTGGCTAAGCTCTCTCTTCACTACAATGGTCCGGTAAAATGAGAGCTTTGCTTTGTGGCTCAGCTCTCTCTTGACCAACAATGGTCCGGTAAAGTGAGAGCTTTGCTTTGCGGCTCAGCTCTCTCTTCACCACAGTGTTCCGGTAAAATGAGAGCTTTGCTCTGTGGCTCAGCTCTCTCTTCACCACAATGGTCCGGTAAAGTGAGAGCTTTGCGGCTCAGCTCTCTCTTCACTACAATGTTCCAGTAAAATTAGAGCTTTGCTTTGTGGCTCAGCTCTCTCTTCACTACAATGGTCCGGTAAAATGAGAGCTTTGCTTTGTGGCTCAGCTCTCTCTTGACCAACAATGGTCCGGTAAAGTGAGAGCTTTGCTTTGCGGCTCAGCTCTCTCTTCACCACAGTGTTCCGGTAAAATGAGAGCTTTGCTCTGTGGCTCAGCTCTCTCTTCACCACAATGGTCCGGTAAAGTGAGAGCTTTGCTTTGTGGCTAAGCTCTCTCTTCACTACAATGGTCTGGTAAAATGAGAGCTTTGCTTTGTGGCTCAGCTCTCTCTTGACCAACAATGGTCCGGTAAAGTGAGAGCTTTGCTTTGCGGCTCAGCTCTCCCTTCACCACAATGGTCCGGTAAAATGAGAGCTTTTGCTTTGTGGCTCAGCTCTCTCTTGACCAACAATGGCCCGGTAAAGTGAGAGCTTTGAATTGTGGCTCAGCTCTCTCTTCACCACAATGGTCCGGTAAAATGAGAGCTTTGCGGCTCAGCTCTCTCTTCCCCGCAGTGGTTCGGTTAAATGAGAGCTTTGCTTTGTGGCTCAGCTCTGTCTTCACCACAATAGTCCGGTAAAATGAGAGCTTTGCTTTGTGGCTCAACTCTCTCTTCACCACAGTGGTCCAGTTAAATGAGAGCTTTGCGGCTCAGCTCTCTCTTCACCGCAGTGGTCCGGTTAAATGAGAGCTTTGCGGCTCAGCTCTCTCTTCACCACAATGGTTAAGTGACTGCATTACTGCAGACACATTACAGCACCAAACCTACGGTCAATCTCACTCGTGAACAAGACCCCGAGATACATATTTGAACTCCTTCACTTGGGGTAGGTTCTCACCTCCTACTCGCTGGTCGCCATGTTCTATTGATTTCACAAAGGCATTTGACATGGTACAGCATGACTAATTATGGAAAACCATGAAAAAGCCATCGTGTAGCATTCTTCCGGCATTTGACAAGCCCAGAAAGCATGTTCCTATTGCTCCAGAATCTAGTTACAGTTACCAGTACTGTAGCCAATGCTTAGGATTGCATTGGTCTCACATGCTAGCAAGATCCTGTCACAAGTCCTGAAATGAATGCAAACAAAGCTCAAAAAAAATAAGGCTGTATTTAGTTTCATCAAAGAAGAAGCATGCTAGATGAAATTACAAACCTCCAGATATTCATAGAGAAAGCAAGAGAAAGGAACCAGGCACTATATTTATGTCTCATTGATTTCACAAAGGCATTTGACATGGTACAGCATGACCAATTATGGATAACCATGCTTAAGATGGGTTTCCCCTCACACCTGGTCCAACTACTGAGGAATCTGTATAGTCAACAACACGCTGCTGTATGTACAACCAATCACATGGTTCACTATAAAGAAAAAAGGGGGCCGCTCAGGTGGCACAGCGGTTTAAAAAAAAAAAAAACCCACACACGCTGGAACTAGAGCTGGGATCTCGAATACATCGTATCAAATCTCAGCTCTGCCTGCCGGCTAAGGCTGAGGAGCCACATGGACAACGATTGGCCTGTTGTTCAGATATGGGCGGGACTAAGCTGGATGGGGTCTCTCTCTCATGACTGGTGCAATTACTGGCGCAATTACGACCTTTGCTGGCTGATTGATGGCGCCTGCACAGAGATGAGAAAAGAGTGCTCTCAGGATCTGTCTCTCCGTACACAACGCTGAGCTGCACTGCACTCGTCAAAGTGTAGGTGATAAGATGCATACGGCATGCTGCCCACGAGTCGGAGGTTAGCTTCGTTCTCCTCAATCAGAGCAGGGATCGGCATTGGTGGAGAGGAAGCATGACGCAATCGGGCAATTGTTCATGCTAAAAAGGGAGAAAAGGGGAGTCCGTCTAACGTCTCACAATGTCTGGTTAACATCCATGAAAAACAAGTTATGAAAAAAGCAGTAGAGGGATTTGCTGGAGGATTCAGAATTGGTGGAAAGACTATTAGCAATCTCAGGTATGCTAATTATTTCGTATTATTGGTCACATGACCAGAAGAGCTACAGAACCTGGTGTGTCGTCTCAAGAAGGCTGTGAAGAAATATAACATGCTGATAAATGCAGCAAAAACAAAAAAGCTAACACACACTGAAGTACAAGTGGAACAAGTAGAGCATCAAATACTGTAGAATGTGCTGGTGAAGTGAAGTCAGGAATGGCAATGGGATGGCGGTAGTTGTGCTAATTGACTTGTTTTTCCATTTCCTTGTCAATTAGTACCTTCACCAAGCTACAATTATTGAAAGCCTTGGTCTGGCCAGTAGCCACATATTGATGTAAAGCCTAGACAACTCAAAAAAGAGAAGGGCAGACACATTCAGGCTTTTGACAAGTGCATCTCATAGAGAGAGATGATGACCACTGAGCCAGTTTACAAGATGGCCAGAACAGGAAAGGAGCTACTGAACCACATTAAGTTATGTTACTTTGGGCATGTGATAAGGAATCCACATGACAGCATGAAAGGCAGTGCTACTGAGAAGACTCAGAAGACAAGCAGAACCAAGAATAAGCTAGACAGACATCATGATGAGACAGACTGCATTATCAGGTGCTAGTCAAGTGACAAGATAGAGGGCATTTGAGAAATCTGACTCATCTGTGCAGCCAAACATCACAAAGAGATGATGGCATATATTACACTTCTCTTTTAGGGTGGAAGGATAAACTTTCTTATATTCTGGAACTGCACCACATATTTTGTACTTACAAAAGAAAAATATTCTAACTTTACAAGTAATAGGCCTATTTACACCGATCAGCCATAACATTCAAACCACCTCCTTGTTTCTACACTCACTGTCCATTTTATCAGCTCCACTTACCATAGAGAAGCACTTTCTAGTTCTACAATTACTGACTGTAGTCCATCTGTTGCTCTGGAGGACCACCACAGAGCAGGTATTATTTAGGTGGTGGATCATTCTCAGCACTGCAGTGACACTGACATGGTGGTGGTGTGTTAGTGTGTGTTGTGCTGGTATGAGTGGATCAGATACAGCAGCGCTGCTGGAGTTTTTAAACACCTCACTGTCACTGCTGGACTAAGAATAGTCCACCAACAAAAACATCCAGCCAACAGCGCCCCGTAGGCAGCGTCCTATGACCACTGATGAAGGTCTAGAAGATGACCAACTCAAACAGCAGCAATAGATGAGCGATCGTCTCTGACTTCACATCTACAAGGTGGACCAACTAGGTAGGAGTGTCTAATAGAGTGGACAGTGAGTGGACACGGTATTTAAAAACTCCAGCAGCGCTACTGTGTTTGATCCACTTATACCAGCACAACACACACTAACACACCACCACCATGTCAGTGTCACTGCAGTGCTGAGAATGATCCACCACCTAAATAATACCTGCTCTGTGGTGGTCCTGTGGGGGTCCTGACCATTGAAGAACAGGGTAAAAGTAGGCTAAAAAAGCATGTAGAGAAATAGATGCACTACAGTCAGTAATTGTAGAACTTCAAAGTGCTTCTATATGGTAAGTGGAGCTGATAAAATGGACTGTGAATGTAGAAACAAGGAGGTAGTTTTAATGTTATAGATCTTTAATTTCACTGTTTACAAATATGCAGTATGTACAATTTACTCTGAATAGTTTCAAGAATCTAATTTTCTATGTTTAAGAACATTAACTTTTCTTTTATTTGATTAAAAAATAAGTTGCACATTTTTATTTCTTTATTCATTAGCTGTTAAATCAAACTAATTTAGCAGAAATAAATAAGCAGTTATGTAAGCTGTTCATAATAGAAACACAGTTCAAGTTCATTTATTGAAGTGCATATATAAATACTAAATACATTTTATTCTTACTCGTTATGTTTAAGAAACAAATCATTTGTTTATTCATGAATTAATTTATTCACCTTTAGTAACCTTTCTCCTGATCTGGATTGAGGTGGATTTACAGTCCATCCAGGGAACACTAGGTGCAGTGTGGCAGTCCATGACAATGCATTACACACTCACTTATTCATACTCACTCACACCAAGAATGATTTAGATTAGCTTATTAACCTACTGACATTAGTGATGTCTGAACTGTGAACAAATCATTTTAAACAGAACCAGTTCTCTTCAATGAATCAGTCAAATAATCAAATTATTTGTATTTCACTCACAGTCTCACAATGTTCATCCTATGAGACACAAAAGAATATAAAATTACATATATTGACCCATACAGACCCATTTTATAAATTCATGACTCTCACTGTATCATCCTGTATCAGTCATGTTTTTCTTTTTTGGCTCACAGTAACTTTGAGTAAATTTGATTAAAAAGTGCTTATTATTATGGAGCGCCCAGGTGGCACAGCGGGATATTCTTCTAGCACACCAGCACCGAGATTCTGAACTCCTCGGTTCAAAACTGGTCGGCTGAGTGCCATCTGGCGGGCATAATTGGCAGTGCCTGCAGCAGATACTAATTGGCCACCGCATCTGCAGGGTGGGGGCCGGATTATGTGTGGGTGGGTATGTCTTCATACGCTGTGTAAGGACCCTGAATGAGAGCCGAGTTTTGATTGCCGAGCGAAAACAGAGGTGCTCTTGAGCCGGCAAATCTAGCGGCGACCAGTGGGCGAGCGACAATCTGGGCAAAAATCGTGTACTGTGAATAAGGCATAAATTAAATCAAATGAAATTAAATTGTTTGTCACCGAACATGTGTTTAAGAGAACAAAAAACAGATTAAGATAAACAACAGCCACCTAATGCAATATCTGAAGAAAACTCTTTGCACAAACAGCAATCAGAGTTTATAACCCTGGAGTTTCACATCAGCACTACCTGCTGCACCACCAAGTGTAATAAAATGTTTAATGTTTTATTGTTTAAAACAACAGATAAGGGATAGCACTAAAAAATAAGTAAATTGAGTTTTCCCTCTTTCATACATTTCTTTAAATGAATGCTACTGCCACACATTCATTTTCAATGCAGATCTGATCAGAAATGTATTCACAATATCAAATTTATGATCCTATGAATATTATGTTATGATACGTTATTGTCCTATTGTTAGACTTCATTTGCGGCATTGGTATCATGTTGCTAAATGAGAAAGGCAAATAAATAACATGGATTACAAAGAATAGAATTATTCATAGGCCACAGTGCATGGGAATGTTTTAATTAAAAAGAACATAAACGGAGCAAGATAACCAGACTCCACTATTACAATAATTGTAGAATGGAAGCGTATTGACGTGTGCAGCAAATACAAATTAAGCAAGTAAATCAATGATTATTGAATCATCCAACATCCAACATCCATTGTTTAAATGTCTTTAAACTGACATAAGTGGTATTACACCATAGCAGACTGGTTTGAAAAATAAAACACTTGTAATGGGATGCTGTTCACTGCTGTTCAATAATCAAAAGTTGATTATTTTGCAAATTGCAAACATGTAATAGTTTATATTCCTTTTGCCTTGGGAGTTTGCTAATAATACAATATTCTTATTTCCTATAGAACACATTTCGTTAGTTGGTCTTTTATATGTCAATTCAGTTATTTTCAGTTTGACCACTGTGCTGCATGTATAACAGACATTTAAGAACTTTATGTTGTGGTGTCTTCTCTATTGTTTATTGTTTGATATTTATTTAAAAAAAAAAACTAAATAAATATGATTGGAATTTTTGCCCAACAATCTACTCTTAATCACCTTTTTTGGAATAAATAAAAAAATAAAAAATGGAAATCTTATTCACAAAAGTATTCAGACTCCTTGCTGTGGTACTCCAAATAGTGGTCAGTTACACCCTGTTCGCTGTAATTACTCTTGAGATATGTCTAGAACTCAATTGGAGTCCACACCTGGGTCTATTTTGTCTGATCAAAAGGGCAATTATATCCATTCAAAGTCAAATCCACAACACAACACAGTGTGCATAATAAGTCAAGGTCTGAATACTTGATGATTTCACTGCATGTGCACAATTACATTAAATACATTCTGAGCATAAAAGCAGGTAACAGGTGGAACAGTCATTTATTCCTTTATTCATCTACTTCCTTTTGTTTAAGGTCAAAGTGAATCTGGTACTAACCAGAAATACTACAGCAAACTAGAACAAGACGTCACACACTCACACTTGGAGGTAATAAATACAATTTAGTTGGAAACGGTGAGGGGGGGAGGAGTAGTAATTGGTCGTGTTAGAGATTGAGAGAGAGCTTATAGTCTGGATTTAGCAGCATCTGATTTCAACTTTTTTGAACGCTCAGAGAAGCTTTGAGGGGAAGAAGATTTTCATGTGATGATGAAGTGAAAGCAGCAGTGCATCAGTGGATATGTGCTCAACCAAAAACATTGTTTGGCTGATGGCATGAAAAAGTTGGTACAACGCTGGGAAAAATGCATCGGAAGGTGACGATGTAGAAAAGTGTTTTTGAAACTTTTGCTGAAACTTTTTGAAGAACCCTCATATATGGAGACACACACACACACACACACACAGACACACAAAACAAAGCAATTTATTAAAATTTAAATAAATGGTACTATACCATAACTTAGTGTGGCTGACCTTATAAAAGCCCTGTTAATTAGCTTGTAGGGTTGCACCTTTTAAAATTTACTTTTTTTCCTTTTCTAATGGACTCTCAGTAAGTATGTGTACAGTTAAAGGCATAAAAATAAATAAATAATCTTACAAAGTGTCCTTTATTTTATGATTGTGATGAAATAAATTGAGAAAAAAGATTTAATAAAAATAAATAAATGAGACGAGTATAGAAATCTAAAAGACTTTCTATGATACTGTTAAACCTATAATAGAAAAATACTGTATTGGGCCTCAGAATGGCATCCTTGTAGCAGATTATAACGCACCATTGTATTTTCTAAAACACCTGCATGATTAGACTGAGCAAACAAGGCCGCTGTATTTTCTACACTAAAACACCTGCAGAATTAGACTGTACGAAAATCACTGTACTTTTTAAAACATTAAAACAATTGTTGGTTGGAAATTAAGGTGTTTGAATGGGTCAGAGAGATGATTGTTTTATGAATATAATGTTATTCAAATTTAAAGATGAGCTGCAAAAGAAATGCGGGGTGATTATCTTCCCTGCATAGAAAAGATAAATAAATAAAATTAGTATTTACTGAATCTGTACTTGATTTTAATGTCAAGTAATGTCTACAGGACAGGTAATTACTGGTTACAGGTTCATTTTTAATGTCAAACATATGGTCATGGTCAATTTTGTATCTCCAATTTACCTCATTTGCACGTCTTTGGACTGTGGGAGGAAACCGGAGCTCCCAGAGGAAACCCATGCAGACACGAGGAGAACATGCAAACTCCACACACCGCTCCACCTGGAAATCAAACACAGGACCTTCTTGCTGTGAGGTGACAGTGCTACCCACCAAGCCACCAAGTCACCCTAATATCTGAAATAAAGTTTGGAGCCTTTTTCTCTTTTAACTGAACCCAGTCTTTGGAGTTTTTCTTTAATAGTTTTTGTATTTGTTTAACAGTCGTGGTATAAGGGGTTAGTTTCTTTTGAACATGACAATTGCTGGAAACAAAACAGAACTCATGCAGAAATCACCTATATAGTCACTGAAATCAGTGCAGCTCAGTACTTACAAAGTGTTTGTTCTGTGTTGTGATTGTAGTAGAGAACCATGAATGCAAGTCTGTCCACAACAAATTAGTTTTTGTCTCTGTTAATACTCAATTACCTCAAATAAAACATTTATGGGAAACAGATATGTAACCTCAGGTTCGAGATATACCATACAGAAAATCAGAGTACCTAGATACACCAGGACACAATGTTGTTGTTTCAGACTTGTTACTTTATTTATGTATTTACTATAAAGTTTAGAGTTTGGTACAGCTATTAAAAAGGATGCCTCACAGAGGGCGATTAAAGACGTGTTTACATGAGAAGCATTTTGCGCTTCGCTCACCACGGGCCTTGGCGCAAATTGCCACTTTGCCTGGCGCTTGGCTTGAGCGATGAAATAAAATGTCATCAAAGTGTACCAAAACAGGAATATGCATGTGTGTGAAATAACCATCAAATCCACTCTGAAAGCATCCACATGTATCTTATTTTTAGCTGGATTACTCTCACTATGTGATGGTTTCACTTTAAAACTTTCAGCTTTTTTTTTTTTTTTTAAACTGCTTTTTCAAGAGTGTCTAAAATGCTTATCGTAAAAAAAAAAAAGCTCAACGTGGATTAATGTACTAAAAGAACGACAATTATTACTGGTCATAAGTTCTCCACTAATGAAAATCCTTGGTCATTGTTTTAGTACAATAAGTCCCGTTGAGTGTGTTCGAAAACCTAGTGAGCTGCCTTGCTGTCTTACTGTCCACATAGGCAGCTGCCTAAGTAGAGAGGATTCTATTAAGTCATCAGCTTAAGGCAGGTTATTTAAACGCACTACTTAGACAGCGATTCCATCAGTTTTTGCTAACTAAGCTAACACAGTTAGCCTAATGCCATTCAAACCAATGGGATGAGGTGACACCGCGCAGGCATGTCAATTAACGTCTCCCTCTGTGTACCGAAAACTGGTAAATTTGCTGGCAAGCGCGAATTTGCAAATAAATACACTTGTGCAAAGTTTATACAAATTAAAAATCAATAATAACTTATTTACGTTTCTCTGCACCATCCGCCATGTTTTTTTTTTTTTATTTCTGTGAGAAAAGTTGTGCCAAAATGGATGCTGGGATTGCCTTCACCGCTAAGGCAGCATCGGATGCTCACTCGTTCTCGAGTCAAAATAGCGTTGAAATTTTAAGATATTTTACTAGACAACATATTAAGGCATCTAGGATTTCAAACAGGCTACTTCTCGGGAGCGCGCGTAGGATGACGTAGGGTGTGTTCGAAAACCTAGGGAGCTCTCTACATAGACAGCATTTTACGTCATCCTACACGCACTCCCGACAATGAGGCTGTTCGAAATCCTAGATGCCTTAATAAGCTCACTAGTTAGGTATCTTAACATTTCAAATTAATTTTGACTCAAGAACGAGTGAGCATCGGATGCGTCCTTAGTGATCAAGGCAATCCCAGCATTCAGTGCGGCAGCTCTTCTCTCACAGAAAAATTAAAAAAAACATGGCTGACGGTACGGAGAATAAATTATTATTGATTTTTAGCTTGTATGAACTTGCACAAGTGTTATTTGCAAGTTCGGGCTTGTCAGCGAATTTAACCGTTTTCGGTACACGAAGGGTGCTAGCGCGCTGAGCTCCTCATCCCATTGGTTTGAATGGCAAGATGCTAACTGTTAGCTTAGTAAAGCTAAACCAGATGGAATCTCTGTCTAAATAGCATGTTCAAATAACCTGCCTTATAAGTCAATGACTTATTAGAATCCTCTCTACTGAGGCAGCTGCCTATGTAGGCAGTAAGACAGCAAGGCAGCTCCCTAGGTTTTCGAACACACCCGTGAAATGCTGTCTATGTAGAGAGCTCCCTAGGTTTTCGAACACACCTGTTATGTTTGTACTGCCTGAGTCACTTTTACCCTGTCGTATCAAACAGTTCATCTTATTGGATGCGCTTTGAAAAGGTCAGCTGCAACCTGAGTCAAAGTTCAATCAAGTGAACTTTGAGCGCAGCAGCGAGTGCAACATGTCAAAAGTGAAAGTCCACAACACTCCATAGGAAACAATGGCACAGGCAGAGAAAAAACGGTTTTGCTGCTTTCTCATGTGAATGCACACCGAGTATAAACCTTGCACCCACAGTCTGAAGAGTTGTGCTTGTTTTCTTAGTGTCCACAGCTTCCATTAAAACACTCTGTAGGAGGTGTACTGGCTAATGTGATACTCTGTAATAGACTGTTGCCAAATCCACGGTGTATCCCTGCTTTGCACTTTAGACCTACAGTCAAAAATGAAGTGATCATTTAAGATGAATAATAAGTTTAATAATAACTTTTATTAATAATAAGTCTATAGTGCCTTTAAGCTAACTAAATATTTCATACGTAGTGCTAACTGTCCAAACATATCTCCGGTATCTTATCCTCTCTTAAGAGTGCAATAAGAGTTCCTGAAAATGTGGTTCCTGTAAAACGTACTGTACTTCTACCTTTTCACATTGATGGACCAAATACCACATATCGATCTGACGACGGAGTGCAGGAGCGGTGTCTGACACTGGATCTTTCATTAGTTCTGTTTGGTTGTCTGCTGAGTTGTTGTGCAGATGAATAAGGATGTAAACCATTAGTCACTAATTTTATAATTTGCTAATGCCATTTACTTCTTTCTCTAACCAAAAAGGTAATGTTAGCCAACAAAGTAAGAGTATTTAATTACTTTTTTTATTATTTTATTTATGCATTTTCTAAATTTTTCTCCCTTTTTTAGCGCGTCCAATTTGCAGATTGCGTCATGCTTCCTCTCCACCAATGCCGATCCCTGCTCTGATTGAGGAGAACAAAGCTAACCCTCGCCCCCTCCGACACGTGGGCAGCATGCCATATGCATTTTATCACCTGCACTTTGACGAGTGCGGTGCAGCTCGGCGTTGTGTACTGAGAGGACACACCCTGAGAGCACTCTTTTCCCATCTCTGTGCAGGCCCCATCGATCAGCCAGCAGAGTCATGGGAGAGAGACCCCATCCGGCTTAGTCCCGCCCATATCTGAACAACAGGCCAATCGTTGTTCATGTGGCCGCTCAGCCTTAGACGGTAGGCAGAGCTGAGATTCGATATGATGTATTCGAGATTCCAGCTCCGGTTCCAGCATGTGTTTTTACTGATGCGCCACCTGAGCAGGCTTTAATTACTTTTTAACATATCAAAAGTAAATGTATTATCCCTCTTTCCAGTTTCTTTTATTTCTGCGTGTGTTGCACTGTTCAGTCTTATTTGGCACAATGTGAAATAAAGATAATTACCACCTAAATTAACCACTTAACCAAATTCAATTGAACGCTGGGTTCAATTTCACTAACAACACCCAGACATGATTATAGCCAGACCTGTCTGGTCTAAACATCATGTAAATAGAACCTGTCTGACAATGTGAAGCAGGTAAGGGTGTATCAAAGGGTGCCTCATTTTGAAGAGATTTAAATACAGATTTGAAACAAAGAAATTGAAAACCACCAGTCTGGTAGGGGTTACAAAGCCATTGCTAAGGCTCTGGGACTCAAGTGGACCACAGTGAGAGCCATTTTTCACAAACAGAGAAAACCTAGAAAAGTGTTGAACCTTCCCAAGAGTGAACGGCCTACCAGAATGCATTGATGACTTATCAAGGGGGTCACAAAATAACCCAGACGAACATTTAAAGAACTCAAGGTCTCATCTGTCTCAGTTAAGTACAGTGTACACAATTCCACAATAAAACACGTTGGGAAAGTTGCTGGTCACAAACCATTGCCCTACATTTGATAAAACAAACAAAAACAAAACATCTACTGTAGATGATGCCCAACAGTGAAACTTTTTGCAAGCCATTTAACACTGCATTCCACCATGAGAGTACCATACCACCAGTCAAAAATAGTGGTGGAAGTGAGATGGTCTGGAGCTGCTTTGCATTTGCAGGACCTGTATGACTTGTCCTTAACCTGAAGCACAAGCTCAGTTAGGTTATGCAGCAGGACAATGATCTGAAGTACACAAACCAGTCCATCTCTAAATGTCTCAAAAGAAACAAAACTTATGTTTGGAGTGGCCAAAGTCCTGACTTGAATCCCCAAGACCTTAAACAAGCTACATGAAATCAAGACCCGGTGGATACCTAACAGGCACCTAACAGATTATATGGATCAGGGTGGTGGTTGAGTAACTTGGGTTGGGAAGGGGGGGGTTGGCTGATGTTAAGATTTCCTTGTAGTTGTTTGTATTGTAAGATTGTTTTGGTGTAATTTGTCTTTTGGTATGCGTAAAGAATGTGTTTAACAGAGGTTCATGCAACACAGAGGGAACACGTGCAGGCCTGGTCTACTTTTAACAGGTAGTTATGAGAAAGACAAACCTTGCATTGAAAACAGGAGCACAGTCATGTTGGAACACAAGAAGGAATTCTTGTTGGAGGCATGTAAATTATTAGTAACCGTGCCAATCAGCACCAGGATCGTGCCTGTGGTCACTGTCTGTGAAAAGTTTGGTATGCATTCCCAGTGTCCACATTTTGCTGGCTTCCTCCAGGTATTCTGGTTTGCCTCCCACCTCCCAAAAACATAACAATACAATTTGGACTAGCTGCTCGATGGGGTTCAGTGTGTATGTTTGTAAGTAAATGGGAAAGGATGGTCTATCTAGAATAATTCAGTTTCAGGGTAACACCAGACCAAGCACAACCTAATGAGCATTAAGCAGTTAAACAAAAATTTGTGATTATAAATGTTAAGTTTTAGAAAACTCAATATGGCCATTTTTATATTAACCATAGGATATCAGGTCAAGTCCTAGTTCTTAGTAAGTCCAACTGAAAGACTTGTCAAGCGAAGAAGCTTAATTGAAGACATCAAAGTGCACATCAGTTTTCACTCTAGCCAGTTTGGAAGTTAAATATTTACATCTAGACAGTGTATCAGCAGCACATCACATCTGGGACATGATCAGAATCTAAAAATGTGTGCAGCGTGATTCAATTTCCCCCAAAAAATAGGCTGATCCTTCAACAAACACGCACCAGCTCATGCGCACACAAGCACTGCCTAATTCGATACGTTGCCATAGCTTTGAAAATGAAACCTCAGCAGTGATGGATACCATTCAACCCACAGTAAATCCCACAGTGACATCGTCTCTGCGCCGGAGGATGTGTTTCACTGGGCTGCTGTTTTCTGCTGTAATTATATACAACACCTTGTTTAAATGGCAGCCTGGAGTACGGATCCATGACCAGCTCATGTATCTATACAGTGTAGGAGATAGCTAAGCATTTAGAGTAGAAATGCGTACTGATTGGCCTGATATTTCTTTACGTATAATTTTCTCATTTCTTCATTTAAAAAATGCAATCGTGTTTTAATTATATATTATTGTGCTGAAAATGTACACAGTGTAATTGTTGTGGTGTGTGTGTGGGGCGGGCACATTTAAAATTCCATCATGAGTTTAGAAAGGTGGAATCATGTGCAAGCGCACACACACACACACACACACGAGTAATAGGGACAAAAGGACAAGTCCTTGTACAAATAAGAGTTCTGCACTAGTTCACCCCATTGAGTTAGTTTAGAGAGAAAATGAAAAAGTAATTGGTTTTCACTCTGATCAGACAAGCACATTGTCCAAGACCTTCATTTATCCTTTCATAAACATTACTAATTCATTACTCCAAAACAAATTGCTTAAACATAAACCATGAAATTACTTCTAATTCTATTTCGTTTGCTTACATTTAATTGTACTTTTTACAAAATGTATGATTGTTTTACATTGATTCTCCATTTGGCTGCATTCTGCTTCATTATTGTCGTTTTCATTAGTGCCGTGTTCTCTCAAAGTCAAAAAGAGGAGCGGGGTCCCACAAAATAATGACTCATATTAGCGACTGTGCCAGCAGACAATCTGTGTCTCAGCCTGTATCCGAACCTCCCACGGCCACCGTAATCGGCTTAACAAGACGCCTCAGCCCGCTGCCCTCAGTCCAGTCGAGGCAACCTTCACCTTAGGTGCCAATCCATTCAGTTTTTACTCAGGCTCAGCTTTTCACACTGGACAACTCGCACTGGCAATTACTGAGCCATAGAACTCTTTGCAATCATCACTTTTAACTGATGGTTGAATTATTTTGTGGACTCTACCTAGAGTAAGAGCATTCCATTCCTAGCAGCAGGCATTTCATGTGGTCCTAAAGCCTACATATTGTGGTCAAATATTCTTGTTAGCAACACTAAAGTAAACTAGGTGTAAAGAAAATGTATTAATACAACAATATGTACAAGACAAGTAGAAGAAAACAAGTGGTTTAAGCAGCAGCAGATGTCAAGTTCAATTTAAAAAGTCAAGTCAAATGTATTTATATAGCACAGAAGAGGGTTAAAGTATCTCAAACAGCAAGTGGTGCTGACAGGCACCTACCGACTGTGTATTTAATATTTCTGCTTATTTTCTATATATAATTTCTACAAGAATTAAAATATATTCTATAATTTAATATTATAATACACTATATTGCCAAAAGTATTCACTCACCCATCCAAATCATTGAATTCAGGTGTTCCAATCACTTCCATGGCCACAGGTGTATAAAACCAAGCACCTAGGCATGCAGACTGCTTCTACAAACATGTGTAAAAGAATGGGTCGCTCTCAGGACAAAGAGTTAAAGCTGTTATAGCTGCAAAGGGTGGGCCGACATCATATTAAACCCTATGGATTAAGAATGGGATGTCACTCAAGTTCATATGCGTGTGAAGGCAGACGAGCGAATACTTTTGGAAATACAGTGTATTTAAATGCATTTCCCAATATTCACAGCATTACACAATAAAAAGCAAATGAGATTAATATAAATTATTAATATAATTATTTTTGCTTCTTATTAGATTGATGTCAGATGACAAGAATGCTTGTGGTACTGACCAACAAAAGGGCTACAGTGGCTCAGATAATATTAAAACTGGTGATTAGGTGAATATGACACTCTTCATCAAACCCTTTTGTGTGTGGGGCTGTCACAGGGCAATGTGCCCATGCTAACTTCTGTACACTGACAAAAGCATCTACAACAGGCACAAAGGCATAAGAGGTCAGCATTAGAGCAATGGAAGGTCAATTTTCATAACATATTGTTTTTTCCCCAATATCAAGTGAACAGCCAGGTTTATGTGCATAGTTTACCTACAAAAGAAGTGGCACCAGAATCCACCTTGAAACGTATAGAGGATGCAATTTCCTGGTACCAGATGGCACAGAACACATTGAGATTTCTTGTTAAAGCCTTCCAACAGTGCTCATTTTATATTTCTGCTTATTTGTACCATATGTTCCTGCATTATCCAGTTGTCTCTCATTTAATGAATAATGATTATGTGGTATAAGTCAATGTACAGCTATTATCCTCATGTCTCAGTATTAAATGATCAGTACCCTGTAATTAATCTGGACAATGAATCCTAATCTGCTCCTTGATTTTCTAATCACTGGTAGTTAACCAATAATATGTTGGCCACTTCGTAATAACACTATCAGTTAAAGGGAAGATCTTACAGGCTGCAATATAAATACAGCTGCTACACAAGGATAAAAATGATAAACATAAACTGCTAATCAAAACTGTTATGAGATCTGGGCCTTGAGGACCTTCCAAAAGTTAATAAAGCATGGACGGTACCTAATGTATTGTAGTAAGGTCACTGCATGGCTTAGAATCAGTAGTTTTGCATGGTCTTAAAGCCCACATAGATCCACTACAAGTAATACTGATTGGAGTAGCTCAGAATTAAATGAAAGGTGAGGTATGACATGAAAGTAGAGCTAAAACAAGTGGAATAAGCAGCAACGGATGGATCCATACAAGTGTGATTGTATTGTTTGTTTGTTCATTAGGATTTTAATGTCATGTTTTACACTTTGGTTACATTCATGACAGAAACGGTAGTTACTCATTACACAAGATTCATCAGTTCACATGAGGTTATATCGAATACAGTCATGGACAATTTAGTATCTCTAATTTACCTCACTTGCATGTCTTTGGACTGTGGGAGGAAACCGGAGCGTCCAGAGGAAACCCACGCAGACGCAGGAAGAACATGCAAACTCCACAAAGAAAGGACCCGGACCGCCCCACCTGGTGATTAAGTGTGATTGTAAGAGCAAATGATCAAGAGAATGCAATACTGTACAGTTTAAAGAAAGCGTGCTATTTACAGAACACACTTTACAGTGTTGTCGTGTGCTGTCTTAAACTATGTGCTGTTATTAGTAGAAATGATATATAAAACAGAAAAGAAATGTAAAGTGTTCCCTAAACAAATATAATGTCCTTATTACACTTTGGGGATTTAAGGATGCATTGAGATGAAGTGCAATTAAAAAATTCTTCCAGTTTTTCATCCATTTTCAGTGGCCACTTTGTAATGGGATTACAGAAGCACTAGACAGAAGGCAGAAATACACTCAAGATATCTATAAAAAGACATTAATTACCTATTCACGTACACCCAGGGGCCATTTAAAGTAGCCAAATAACCTACTGGCATGCTTCTAAAATGAATAGCAACAGGACAGAGATAAAACCTGGTGAGACTAAATCATTTAGAAACTTAATATTAATAATACGGTTATATCAGATCCTGTAAACTATGGCTATAAAGAATTTTGGAATGTGTGGTGTTATGTTCAAATAGCTTCATCATGGGTGGCCAAATCACTTGTCAAAGTACCAGGGATAAGCTGATTTAGTGCCCTGGCATTTTATTCAAAGTGTCAAGAGACTGGTAAAGGGCAGAAAAGGCAAGAACGAGCATTTCTCCCAATCAGTAAATCAGAAAAAAAACCTTTGGCTTCATTGTTAAATTTTCTTTTACGTTTGTGCAGTTTGCTTATACAGCGGTACATTTTTTAATGCTTACTTATTTTGAATGAACAAATTTAACGTTTAACATAAAAACCATGTCAAATTTATTTGTCAAGTATCCTTTTATGATTACATTTAAAATACAACAAGGATAAGGGGATTGAAATACCAAAGAAAATGCAGTTTACATAAAGTTCAAATAGTTTAAGACTAAATATTGTTTTTAATAAGCTTAAACCAAACAAGGTATTTGTGAAAGAGTAAATACAACGACCAGGCATAACAACGACCCCCTTTTGCTGCCAAAACAGCCCTGACCCTTTGAGGCATGGACTCCACTAGACCCCTGGAGGTGTGCTGTGGTATCTGGCACCAAGATGCTGTCAGCAGATCCTGTAACTCCTGTAAGTTGTGAGGTGGGGCCTCCATGGATGGGAGTTTTTCCAGCACATCCCACAGATGCTCAATTGGATTGAGATCTGGGAAATTTGGTGGCCAAGTCAACACCTCAAACTCATTGTTGTGCTCCTCAAACCATTCCTGAAGCATTTTTGCTTTGTGGCAGGGCGCATTATCCTGCGGAAAGAGGCCACAGCCATCAGTGTATATTGTTTCCATGAAAGGGTGTACATGGTCTGCAACAATGCTTAGGGAGGTGGAACGTGTCAAAGGATCCCCAGGTAAGCGACGCACACGTACCCGGCCATCCATGTGATGTAAAAGAAAACGCAATTTTTCAGACCAGGCCACCTTCTTCCATTGCTCCGTGGTCCAGTTTCGATGCTCACGTGCCCATTGTTGTCGCTTTCATCGGTGGACAGGGGTCAGCATGGCTACCCAGACTGGTCTGCGGCTATGCAGCTTCATACGCAACAAATTGTGATGCACTGTGTATTCTGACACCTTTTTATCAGAACCAGCATTCACTTCTTCAGCAATTTGAGCTACAGTAGTTCGTCTGTTGGATCAGACCACACGGGTCAGCCTTCGCTCCCCCGTGCATCAATGAGCCTTGGCCGCCCATGACCCTGTCGCCGGCTTACCACTGTTCGTTCTTTGGACCACTTTTAATAGATACTGACCACTGCAGACCAGGAACACCCCACAAGAGCTGCAGTTTTGGAGACACTCTGACCAAGTGGTCTAGCCATCACAATTTGGTGTAAACAAATCCTTACGCTTGCCCATTTTTCCTGCTTCTAACACATCAACTCTGAGCATAAAATGTTCTAACAGGTGCAAAACAATTATTGTAATTACTAACATAAATATTTACATAACCAGATGTTAATGTTGCTTTCCTTTTATTAAATATGAGCACATATATTCAGATTGTGTTTATTTTTATACAGTAAAAAGCACATAAGATTAATATAAACTAGTTCTTTGCTTCTTATTAGATTCCATTTCTGATGGTTTGAATATTTCTTGATGTAAGAGGACAAGAAGGCTTGTGATCCTGACCAACAGAGGGGCTACAGTGGATTAAATTGCAGAAAATCTTAAAACTGGTGATGAGGTAAACGTGTCACAGCACCTTTTTGTGCATGGAGCTGGGTGGTCACAGGGTGGTCAGTGTGCCCATGTTAACTCCTGCCCACTGACAAAAGAATCTACAACAAGCATGCAGGCATAAAAAGTCAGCATTAGAGCAACAAAGGATGGTCGAAGTACTGTTTTTCTCACGATAACAAGTGGACAGCCAGGTTTATGTGTACAGTTAAAAGAAAAGAAAAGAAGTGGCACCAGGACGCACTGTGTGATTATCCACCTTGCAACGTATAAAAGTTGAAGAACCTGCTGCTAATGTCCTGGTACCAGATGGCACAGGACACATTTAGGTTTCTTGTTAGAGCTGTTTTGACAGCGTATTAGAATGGTGGTGCTTATATGTTGGTATTTGCTCAACTATTCCAGTATAAACAGTAACCAAACTGTTTTTGAATATAGAATAATTATGTATGAGTAAAAGTGAGGGGGAAAACATGTATTTAACCAATTTTATTTAATATATTTTTCATATATCCACTTGGGGGGGTTCACTATAACTGAAAAAGTAAATACACAATGGTTACATATAAAATAAATCAAGTTTAAGATATTACTGCATGAATACCTTGAACATCAAAGTCAGTAGAACTGATTTAATATTAGAATATACACAGATTAGGCATAACATTAAAGCCACCTCCTTGTTTCTACACTCACTGTAAATTTTATCAGCTCCACTTACCATATAGGAGCACTTTGTAGTTCTACAATTACTGACTGTAGTCCATCTATTTCTCTTCATGCTTTGTTAGCCTCCTTTCATGCTGTTCTTCAATGGTCATGACCCCCACAGGACCACCACAGAGCAGGTATTATTTAGGTGGTGGATCATTCTCAGCACTGCAGTGACACTGACATGGTGGTGGTGTGTTAGTGTGCGTTGTGCTGGTATAAGAAGATCAGACACAGCAGTGCTGATGGAGTTTTTAAATGCCATGTCCACTCACTGTCCACTCTGTTAGACACGCCTACCTAGTTGGTCCACCTTGTAGATGTAAAGTCAGAGACGATCGCTCATCTATTGCTGCTATTTGAGTTGGTCATCTTCTAGACCTTCATCAGTCGTCACAGGATGCTGCCTACAGAGCGCTGTTGGCTGGATATTTTTGGTTGGTGGACTATTCTCAGTCCAGCAGTGACAGTGAGGTGTTTAAAAACCCCATCAGCATTGCTGTGTCTTATCCACTCATACCAGCACAACAAACACTAACACACCACCACCATGTCAGCGTCACTGCAGTGCTGAGAATGATCCACCACCCAAATATTACCTGCTCTGTGGTAGTCCTGGGAGATTCCTGACCATTGAAGAACAGCATGAAAGGGAGCTAACAAAGCATGCAGAGAAACAAATGGACTACAGTCAGTAATTGTAAAACTATAAAGTGCTCCTATATGGTAAGTGAAGCTGATAAAATGGACAATGTGTGTAGAAACAAGGAGGTGGTTTTAATGTTATGGCTGATCAGTGTAGAACAACAAATCATTCCCGAGCCAATGTGCCACACAAAACAAAAAGAGGGGAAAGGGGACGGGACAGAGGAAGGGGAATGGGATGGTTGGTTTGTTTGCTTGGTTTTTATAACGCCTTGTTTACTCTGGTGAATTCTTTTCAAGGCAGTATCGGCTTTTCGTATGAAAACTTTGTATTAGTTCAGTGTCCTTAAGTCCTTAAGTTTGTATTTGTAAGAAAGTTTATCATCTTGCTTGCATTGTTTCTGATGAAGATATGAATGGGATGGTAAAGATAAAGTGAATTAAAGAAAAGGACAAGAAAGGTAAAAGTAGAAAGAGAAAGGGAAGGGGAAGGGAAGCAAGGACAAAAAAGTAAAGGAATGATTAATAGGTACATAGAAAGCAATTAGCAATGAACTGCACTGGAATTCATACAACCCACAAAATACTAAGAATTTTGACCAATTAGAACAACATTTAACTCTTTACATTTATCTTGTCACGTTCGGAGCTAGAAGCTGTATGATTCCAAAACACCATACCCACAGTACAGTATGGGAGTTTTAGCATCATGATATGGTGCTGTATGCTTTTCTGCAACTGTACTAAAACATAAAAATAAAGACATATGAACCAGAGCTTATCACAGAAGAAATTAAATCTCAACAACCAAAAACTCCCACAAGGCAGCAACCCAAACAGGAAAAAACAACTTCAGTGATTTACCTTTTTTAGAAACCAATCTAAACTTAAATCCAATTAAAAGTTTATTGGAATTTTTTATCAAAGGGGCACTCGTAACACTAATGAGTCAATTGAACCGCAATGTATCAAAAGCTAATTATTTCTTAGTGTAGATGGCACAGCTATTTAACGTTATTTTTGTTTATATTTATAACTACAGGGTCAGACAATAAGTCACAAATAAAACTGTGAACACCATTTAAATTACATGTATTATACACCAATCAGCCATGACATTAAAACCACCTCCTTGTTTCTACACACAATGTCCATTTTATCAGCTCCACTTACCATATAAAAGCCCTTTGTAGTTCTACAATTACTGACTGTAGTCCATCTGTTTCTCTGCATGCTTTGTTAGACCCCTTTCATGCTGTTCTTCAATGGTCAGGACCCCCACAGGACCACTACAGAGCAGGTACTATTTGGGTGGTGAATCATTCTCAGCACTGCAGTGACGCTGACATGGTGGTGTGTGTTAGTGTGTGTTGTGCTGGTATGAGTGGATAAGACACAGCAATGCTGATGGAGTTTTTAAACACCTCACTGTCACTGCTGGACTGAGAATAGTCCACCAACCAAATATATCCAGCCAACAGTGCCCCGTAGGCAGCGTCCTGTGACCACTGATGAAGGTCTAGAAGATGACCAACTCAAACAGCAGCAATAGATGAGCGTTCGTCTCTGACTTTACATCTACAAGGTGGACCAACTAGGTAGAAGTGTCTAACAGAGTGGACAGTGAGTGGACACGATATTTAAAAACTCATACCAGCACAACACACACTAACACACCACCACCATGTCACTGTCACTGCAGTGCTGAGAATGATCCACCACCCAAATAATACCTACTCTGTGGTGGTCCTGTGGGGGTCCTGACCATTGAAGAACAGGGTGAAAGCAGCCTAAAAAGTATGTAGAGAAATAGATGGACTACAGTCAGTAATTGTAGAACTACAAAGTGCTTCTACATGGTAAGTGAAGCTGATAAAATGGACAGTGAGTGTAAAAACAAGGAGGTGGTTTTAATGTTATGGCTAATCAGTATAGATCCTGAAAAAACAATAGTAGAGCGGTGTGTCTTCATGCTTTTGTTAACTTTAATAAGAATTCTCGGAGGCCTGAGGACAGGACAGATCATATTTCCAGATATTCCGTCACTGCATGGCTAAATTTAGGCACTCCCACACAGACCTAATTTTTAGTAAAATTGGTGATATTTGTGTGTGATTTTCAAGCATGTGTGTCTGTATAGCAGTCTGAAAGTGTCAATCTCTCCCACGCCTTGACATTTTGCACAATAGCCAAGTCTACAGCGTGAATGCTGAACATCAGTCTGATGGCATCAGTGAGACGGCGCAGAGGAGGCTCTGATAAATATCAATGAGCTTCACTGCACTGCAATAGCAGTACAGCGCTCGGTCTGGGTGGCCCTCTGTTCGTAATATAAAAGCCTCCAGCCAACATTAGTGATCAGTGTTACACCAGTGTCATACATGGTGAGTTTCAGTACAAGTGGAATGGAAGACAACAAACACTACATCAAAAAGAATGTGGACACCTGAACATGAGCTTGATGGACAGCCCATTCCAAAACCATAAGCCAGAAAATGGAGTTAAGCCCCCCTCCATGCCAACCCATTTGCAGCTGTAACAACCTCCACTCTCTGGAATGGCTTTCCACAACATTTTGGAGTCTGTTTGTGCCCATTAAGTCAAAAGAGCATTTGTGAGTGATCAGGCACTGCAATGGCTTTCCACAACATTTTGGAGCCTGTTTGTGCCCATTAAGTGAGATCAGGCACTAATGTTAAACAACAAGGCCTAGCTCATAATCAATGATCCAATACATCCCAAAGGTGTATAGCAGGGTTAATGTCAGGGCTCTGTGTAGAACTCCTCTAAAACAAACGCATGTAAAAACAGGAAAAAGCCCGTTGACAAAGTTGGAAGCTTATAGTTTTTATTTTATTATTATATTTAATTTAATATTTCTGTTAAGAGTGGATGTAGCAGGAACACAAGAACTCAGTAGCTTGAGAGGGTATATTTTGGGGCATATAACATAAAATTTGGGATATTTGTAAAATGCACGATTTGTAAAATAAACGATTGGCTGTTGTTCAGGGTTAGAGGGTAAAAAGTTCGGATCATAGGTCCTCATAACTGGTGCAACTGCGGCCCCTGCTGGCTGACTGATGGCGCCTTCACAGAGCTGAGAAATAATGCTGACGGGGGTGTGGCCCTCCATACACAGTGCCCGTCAGTGTATGAACTTGACTCGTGCGGGTAAAAAAAAAAATGCAGTCTGTACTGACTGTACGTGCCGGAGGGGGCGAATGTCAGTTGAGAGGCGTTCTCAGTCAGCGGTGAAGGGTCGAATCAGTATAGAGGACGCAATCAGGGTAATTGGACACGACTAGATTAGGGGAGAAAAATTGGGGGGAAAAAATAGAAACATTAAAAAAATTGCAAATCTTCATTTTTTATTCTTATGAACCTTTATTTGAAAAAAAAAAAAAAAAAAAAAAAAAAACACCTTCAGGTGGTGCAGCGGGATACACCAGCACCAAGATTCTGCACTCCCTGGTTCAAAACCGGTCAGCTGGGTCAGCGGGCATAACTGGCAGTGCCTGCAGCAGACAGTAATTGGCTACCGTGTAGTTCTGCTAGGGCCGGATAACCGGACTATGTGGGTGGGGTCTTCAAACGCTGTGCAAGGACCCTGATTAGCAGATAGTGGTGCCTGTGCAGAATGCATGGGCGAAAAGAAGGACTGTGCATGTGCCAGAGGAGGCGTGAGCAGAAAAAAACACACACATAAGTTGGTCAGGGAAAACCTTGGAAATCAGTTATTAGTCAGGATGTCAGTTAAATCAAGATTCATAACAATTCATTAATCACATTCTTGTTTTTATTGCATTTTACAAAGTATTCCAACTTTTAAAAAATTGGTGTATCTTTGCATAGAAGTGAAACAGTCCCATCCATTTAACATGTTCTTTCTTTAAGTGTTGGCAAGAAAAGCTTTCTCGGTATGTTTGCTGGGCGGCACGGTGGCTCGAAGGGGTAGCACTGTCGTCTCACAGCAAGAAGGTCCTGGGTTCGATCCCCAGGCGGGGCAGTCCGTGTCCTGCGTGGGTTTCCTCCAAGAGTTCCGGTTTCCTCCCACAGCCCAAAAACATGCAGTTAGGTTAATTGAAGACACTAAATTGCCCCATAGGTGAACGAATGTGTGTGTGTGTGTGTGTGTGTGTGTGTGTCTGCCCTGCGATGGATTGGCACCCCGCTCAGGGTGTTACTGTGTGCCTTGTGCCAATTGAAAAGCTGGGATAGGCTTCAGCACAACGACCCTAATTGGATAAGCGGTTAAGAAAGTGAGTGACAGTGTATGTTTGCTGTGAAGAGGTCAGCAGAAGCAGTTTTGGTACATTGGTTGGTTATTCATTTCTTATCTTGCTTTATTTTAGAGAAAGTTTTGTGCCTACTGTCCTTAAAGTTAAATGTGTGTCATTAGGTTTACTGAGCTGTCCATAAGATTTATTATTTTTTTATTACACATGTACAAACATACAAATTAAGACAAGAACCATAGACCTAAGTCAATAACATTGATTAAAAAAGAAAAAAATACTAGAGAGGTAAAAGAGAAAGAAATCAATATTTGATGTAGAGATTGTTTTTATTCTTTATTGATTGTGAATGACGCTGGTATTGGTACAGCTTTGAAATAGTAACTTATTTTTTTAGCATATTAACATGCTATCAAGACAAATATTTGTATATTTGTCTTGATAGCATGTTAATATGTTAAAAAAATAAGTTACTATTTCAAAGCTGTATCAATACCAGCGTCATTGGTGCAAATAGCTCCAAAACCTCAATCATATACACCGATCAGCCATAACATTAAAACCACCTTCTTGTTTCTACACTCACTGTCCATTTTATCAGCTCCACTTACCATACAGAAGCACTTTGTAGTTCTACAATTACTGACTGCATTCCATCTGTTTCTCTGCATGCTTTGTTAGCCCCCTTTCATGATGTTCTTCAAAGGTCATGGCCCCATCAGGACATCAGGACCACTACAGAGCAGGTATTATTTGGGTGGTGGATCATTCTCAGCACTGCAGTAACACTGACATGGTGGTGGTGTGTTAGTGTGTGTTGTGCTGGTATGAGTGGATAAGACACAGCAGAGCTGATGGAGTTTTTAAACACCTCACTGTCATTGCTGGACTGAGAATAGTTCACCAACCAAAAATATCCAGCCAACAGCGCCCTGTGGGCAGCGTCCTGTGACCACGGATGAAGGTCTAGAAGATGAGCAACTCAAACAGCAGCAATAGATGAGCTATCATCTCTGACTTTACATCTACAAGGTGGACCAACTAGGTAGGAGTGTCTAATAGAGTGGGCAGTAAGTGGACACGGTATTTAAAAACTCCAGAAGCGCTGCTGTGTCTGATCCACTCATACCAGCACAACACACACTAACACACCCCCACACCATGTCACTGTCACTGCTGAGAATGATCCACCACCCAAATAATACCTGCTCTGTGGTGGTCCTGTGGGGGTCCATCGAAAAACAGGGTGAAAGCAGGCTAAAAAGGTATGTAGAGAAACAGCTAGACTACAGTCAGTAATTGTAGAACTACAAAGTGCTTCTATATGGTAAGTGGAGCTGGTAAAATGGACAGTGAGTGTAGAAACAAGGAGGTGGTTTTAATGTTATGGCTGATCAGTGTATATCATGCAGGGAAAGAGCACTTTCCGGCAGACCTTGTTTAGAGTCGTCTCTCCACCAAACCTGAGCAGTTTAACTGTCGTCACCTGGACCAGTTGCCTCTAGCTTAGCCATTTCTACCATGACAAACTTGATCTTTACTTCATGTTCTCCTCTTTACCACACTACAATTCTTCACAGAAGTCTTTTAATCTTTCCCTCTTTGGTTCGACAAGTTTCTTCCCATTTTGGTCCTTGATGCTGGAATAGTTCTGATGTAGAACACAGGTCTGACATTGACTCAGTGCATAAGGAATCCAATTCGGCTTGTTTATTTCTTCTGAGTATCTTCTGCACTTCAGCTACACATCAAAGTTTTACTGGATTCATCTGGGGACTTTACCTGTGGCATTTTTAGTAACATCTTTGAGTTGTTCAGAAAGAAGCATGATGCAAAGACAAATGTCTGTCAGGTGTGTGTGGTTCACCAAGTTTCTCTAGCTCTTCAAATCTGCTGGCAACTTTCACTTGGTATTACTATTCATACTGGTCTTTTCTTAGTTCTTCAAAATCCAATAGCAGTCGCTTCCTGATTTGCTTCCTTTTAAATCTGAGCTTCATTGTCAACATTACAATATTGTGATTAAAATCAAGGCCTTTGCTTCTGCATGTTCTCTGAATCTTGCATTGAAATCACCCGTGATCACAAGTAGGTTCTGCTTGGGAGTCACTGCAAGTACAAATTCAATCTGCTTGTAGAATTGTTCAGTCTCTTATGGTTTGTCAGCAGCTGATGCATAACACTAGATAATAGTCGTATCTCTTGGGTTTATGAAAAACGGTGTCGATATGATTTTGCTACTCACTGGGTTGAAGGATATTTTAAACAACAATTCGGTGAACCCAAACAGTCACTATGAAGCCCTCGTTGTTGAAGAAATGCACTGTGCCCATCCAATGTTTTATACATGTGCTAATTTTTTATTTGAGTCTCTTATTTTCAACCTAATTTTACTTTTAATATGCTGGTAATTATGTAAATTATGATGAGTAAATATATTATCTGTCTTTCTTTCTTTCATGTAAATATGATGTACACGATCAGCCATAACATTAAAACCACCTCCTTGTTTCTGCACTCACTGTCCATGTTATCAGCTCCACTTACCATATAGAAGCACTTTGTAGTTCTACAATTACTGACTGTAGTCCATCTGTTTCTCTGCATGCCTTGTTAGCCCCCTTTCATGCTGTTCTTCAATGGTCAGGACTCTCCCATGACCACTACAGAGCAGGTATTATTTAGGTGGTGGATCATTCTCAGCACTGCAGTGACAATGACATGGTGGTGGTGTGTTAGTGTGTGTTGTGCTGGTATGAGTGGATGAGACACAGCAATGGTGATGGAGCAAACCTCACTGCCACTGCTGGACTGAGAAAATTCCACCAACCAAAAATATCCAGCCAACAGTGGCCTTAGGGAAGCGTCCTGTGACCACTGATGAAGGTCTCAAACAGCACCAATAGATGAGCAATGGTCTCTGACTTTACATCTACAAGATGGACCAACTAGGTAGGAGTGTCTAATAGAGTGGACTGTGAGTGGACACGGTATTAAAAAGCTCCAGCAGTGCTGCTGTGTGTCTGGATCCACTCATACCAGCACAACACACACTAACACACCACCCCCATGTCATTGTCACTGCAGGGCTGAGAATCATCCACCACCCAAATAATACCTGCTCTCTGGTGGTCCTGTGGGGGTCCTGACCATTGAAGAACGGCATGAAAGGGGGCTAACAAAGCATGCAGAGAAACAGATGGACTACAGTCAGTAATTGTAGAACTACAAAGTGCTTCTGTATGGTAAGTGGAGCTGATAAAATGGACAGTGAGTGTAGAAACAAGGAGGTGGTTTTAATGTTATATAGTATATACAGTTCCGCAGGAAGTGCAAAGTATTTTGTTGTGTAAAACTTCGTAAATCTTGAATCCTGAGATGTGTTTTCTCCAACAAGGAATAAAGCAATATTATCGTTCATTAGCCCTTAATTAAATGTAATTGCGACACAGACAGTAATTTTAATTAATGAATTATTAGATTGTTCTTATTTTAAAAAATGTGAGGTATAATGCTGTTTAACATGTATTACTTACATGTATTATGTTTCAAATGATCATATAATTATTAAATTTAATAGAACAAAACGGGAGCAGCAGGGAACAAATTTATGATGCGTAGGGGTCTGATACGCTTACAAAGGGACCAGGTTTGCTTTATCTGCATTACGGTTCTACACCAACTGTGAACATGTTAAGGGCAATTAAAAGCTGAATAAATTGTATCATTAAGTGTGATTATTAAGCCCTACCAGGCTCACATAGGCACATTTTGCTGGCTCAGCTATTTCTGTTCAAGTTGTACAACCTTCAGGTGACATTTGCGTCAAGGTCCTAAATGTAACTATATGTAAATGTAAACTAAATAGAATAAAAGGACTTCGAACAGTCATATACAGTAGACCCTTGAGTTACGAACGGTTTACCATACGAACATTATGGTTTACGAACGATCTTTTTCAACTGAACGTACGGACACTGTACCAGACAGAGGGGACAGTGAGTAAGAGAGAAGAAAGTTATTCTTTCATGAATTTACACCTACAAAATACAACGCTATTGAAATAAAGAGGGAAATAATAATAATAATAATTTAAGATTTAAGGGAAAATATACATGTATTTATAACAAAAAAGACCATTTAAGACATTAGAAAGGTTAGGTAAGGGGGTGGTTTGGGAGGTTTGGCACGAATTAATTCGGATACATTATTTCCTTTGGGAAAAATAGGTTTAACTAACGAACATTTTGACTTAAGAACAGCCCTTCGGAACCAATTAAATTCGTAAGTCAAGGGTCCACTGTATGTTTTTAAAGCTTGCTTTTAGATGAACTATAATGCTTATTTACTTCTCTGGTAAAAGGATATCAAAAGCTATACTACAGTGATAGATACTAGGTACAAGACATCATAAAACATTTACCAGTATACCATATTGCATTATTACATCCTATTCTGATCATGTTGTGTATTTGGTAGATATTAAGCAAAATATAGTGTAATAAATGTTTAATATCAATCGTTATTGTGCATCGTTCACTTTAAGACAGTAGTATTCAGAGCTGCTACACGATTAATGGCATTGCTATATTGCCTTGGTACTATTGCACGGGAGAATCAGTGTTATTCACTTCACCTGTCAGTGGTCATAATGTTACGTGTGCCCATGTAGCATCGAATTTACACTGATCAGCCAAAACATTAAAACCACCTCCTTGTTTCTATACTCAATGTTTATTTTATCAGCATCACTTACCATAAAGAAGCACTTTGTAGTTCACTACAGAGTAGGTATTATTTATGTGGTGGATGATTCTCAGCACTGCAGTGACACTGACATGGTGGTGGTGTGTTAGTGTGTGTTGTGCTGGTATGAGTGGATAAGACACAGCAATGCTGATGGAGTTTTTAAACACATCACTGTCACTGCTGGACTGAGAATAGTCCACCAACCAAAAATATCCAGCCAACAGCTCTTCGTGGGCAGCATCCAGTGACCACTGATGAAGGTCTCAAAGATGACCAACTCAAACAGCAGCAATAGATGAGCGATCGTCTCTGACTTTACATCTACAAGGTGGACCAACTAGGTAGGAGTGTCTAATAGAGTGGACAGTGAGTGGACATGGTATTTAAAAACTCTGGCAGCGCTGCTGTCTCTCATCCACTCATACCAGCACAACACACACTAACACACCACCACTGTGTCATTGTAACTAAAGTGCTGAGAATGATCCACAACCTAAATAATACCCGCTCTGTGGGGGTCCTGACCATTGAAGAACAGGGTGAAAGCAGGCTAAAAAGGTATGTAGAGAAACAGATGGACTACAGTCCGTAATTGTAGAGCTAAAGTGCTTCTATATGGTCAGTGGAGCTAATAAAATGGACAGTGAGTGTAGAAACAAGGAGGTGGTTTTAATGTTATGGCTGATCAGTGTATTTCATATACAGTGGGGCCAAAAAGTATTTAGTCAGCCACTGATTGTGCAAGTTCTCCTACTTAGAAAGATGAGAGAGGTCTGTAATTTTCATCATAGGTACACTTCAACTATGAGAGACAAAATGAGAAAAAAAAATCCAGGAAATCACAATGTAGGATTTTTAAAGAATTTATTTGTAAATTATGGTGGAAAATAAATATTTGGTCACCCACAAACAAGCAAGATTTCTGGCTCTCACAGACCTGTAACTTCTTCTTTAAGAAGCTCTTCTGTCCTCCACTCGTTACCTGTATTAATGGCACCTGTTTGACCTCGTTATCTGTATAAAAGACACCTGTCCACAGCCTCAAACAGTCAGACTCCAAACTCAACCATGGCCAAGACCAAAAAGCTGTCGAAGGACACCATGAAGAAAATTGTAGACCTGCACCAGGCTGGGAAGAGTGAATCTACAATAGGCAAGCAGGTTGGTGTGAATAAATCAACTGTGGGAGCAATTGTAAGAAAATGGAAGAATTACAAGACCATTGATAAACTCCCTCGATCTGGGGCCCCATGCAAGAGCTCATCCCGTGGGGTCAAAATGATCATGAGAACGGTGAGCAAAAATCCCAGAACTACACGGAGGGACCTGATGAATGACCTGCAGAGAGCTGGGACCAAAGTAACAAAGGTTACCATCAGTAACACACTACGCCGAGAGGGACTCAAATCCTGCAGTGCCAGGCGTGTCCCCCTGCTTAAGCCAGTACATGTCCAGGCCCGTTTGAAGTTTGCCAGAGAGCATATGGATGATCCAGAAGAGGATTGGGAGAATATCATGTGGTCAGATGAAAAAACTCAACTCGTTGTGTTTGAAGGAAAAAGAATGCTGAGTTGCATCCCAAGAACACCATATCTACTGTGAAGCATGGGGGTGGAAACATCATGCTTTGGGGCTGTTTTTCTGCAAAGGGGACAGGACGACTGATCCATGTTAAGGGAAGAATGAACAGGGTCTTGTATCGTGAGATTTTAAGCCAAAACCTCCTTCCATCAGTGAGAGCATTGAAGATGGAACGTGGCTGGGTCTTCCAGCATGACAATGATCCCAAACACACCGCTCGGGCAACAAAGGAGTGGCTCCGTAAAAAGCATTTTAAGGTCCTGGAGTGGCCTAGCCAGTCTCCAGACCTCAACCCCATAGCAAATTTGTGAAGGGAGTTGAAAGTCTGAGTTGCCCAGCGACAGCCCCAAAACATCACTGCTCTAGAGGAGATCTGCATGGAGGAATGGGCCAAAATACCAGCTACAGTGTGTGCAAACCTGGTGAAGACTTACAGGAAACGTTTGACCTCTGTCATTGTCAACAAAGGTTATGTTACAAAGTATTGAGTTGAACTTTTGTTATTGACCAAAAACTTATTTTCCACCATAATTTACAAATAAATTCTTTAAAAATCCTACAATTTGATTTCCTGGATTTTTTTTTCTCATTTTGTCTCTCATAGTTGCAGTGTATCTACGATGAAAATTACAGACTTCTCTTATTTTTCTAAGTAGGAGAACCTGCACAATCAGTGGCTGACTAAATACTTTTTGGCCCCACTGTAGTTGCTTTTATACACCTCATAAAGGGTGTAGCTGAAACAGCAGAACTCAATAATTATAAATAATTTTGTGGCACGTCCACAAACAGCACCTTTCGCCTTATGTAGTTCTGACAGTCTATTTAATGTAACATAACATTTAATGGCTTGTAATGTGTGTGAAAGTTTGCCATATATGGAATGGAAAACAGAAATTTTGTGGGAATCGTGAGAGCGCTGTGAGATGTGAGGGGCAGAATGCAGGATACAGAGCCTGGTTGGTGGACATGCATGTTGTGGAAGATGGATATGGAATGCTAATAACACACGCAGGATAAGCATCCAGGGGGAAGCAGAGCCGAGTGTGTGATGGAAAGAGATGTGAAGAGGCGGGGGATGGAGGCTGCTCTGTACTCCGCAGGAGGTGAAGCAGTCCTCCCACTGTAACCTTGAAACACAGACCACGGCTGAGTCAGTCAGTACTCTCAACCACAGCCACAAATCAAATCATTGTACTGAGAGGGGGCCGAGAGTGAAATTGTCTCTCTTAGTTCTCCTTTATTACCAACAGCTAACCCCACATAGCTCATAATGACAGCAAATTAAAGCACACGCAGAAAATAAATGAAGAAAAATTACTATTTTTCTATCCTATTTTTCTTATCCACCGGCACCTCCATTAGGTTTCAATTCACCTATTCGCAGTAAATTTAAAAGCTCTATACGATAGCTCAATTACAGAGGTGGACCTGTAACTGCTGGAATAACCATGGGTCCCTTTGCTATACTAGTCCAATCAGAATCAGGCTTTAGACACCAAGACAGTAGCCATGAACTGAACATGAGGGGAGCAAATTGATTGGGAAGGGGTACGTTCATTATAAAACACTCTTGCCATATCAACAACTGGGAACACTTAAAGATCCTAACATTATCGAAAGTTAATAAGTGGAATATACACCAATCAGGCATAACATTATGACCTTGTTTCTACACTCACTGTCCATTTTATCAGCTCCACTTACCATATAGAAGCACTTTGTAGTTCTACAATGACTGACTGTAGTCCATTGGGTACTCTGCATACTTTTTTAGTCTGCTTTCACCCTGTTCTTCAATGGTCAGGACCCCCACAGGACCAAAACAGAGCAGGTATTATTTAGGTGGTGGATCATTCTCAGCACTGTAGTAACAATGACATGGTGGTGGTGTGTTAGTGTGTGTTGTGCTGGTATGAGTGGATCAGACACAGCAGCGCTGCTAAAGTTTTTAAATACCGTGTCCACTCACTGTCCACTCTATTAGACACTCCTACCTAGTTGGTCCACCCTGTAGATGTAAAGTCAGAGATGATTGCTCATCTATTGCTGCTGTTTGAGTTGGTCATCTTCTAGACCTTCATCAGTGCTCACAGGACGCTGCCCGCGGGACGCTGTTGGCTGGATATATTTTTGGTTGGTGGACTATTCTCAGTCCAGCAGTGACAGTGAGGTGTTTAAAAACTCCATCAGCGTTGCTGTATCTTATCCACACAGAAAGAAATAAACTGTGCATAGACAAACCATCAGGAGCATAATACTTTACTGCCTTGTTCTATTGAGCACTGACTACAGAGAGATCACGTGTAGAGAAGTACACTTCTCCTTTGACTATGGAGTCCCCAAAGGGACAAAATGAATTCAATATGTAAACACATACATCACAGCATGTCAGCACACTACTCCACAGTAAAGTCTGTTACACTAACTTAATTATGATGCCATATGATTGCTAGGGCAGCCTCATATTGCGCCTCAAATGTTAAGCGAATGAAAAATGTTAAATTGTGAATTAGATAGGGCCTTAATAATGTGTAATCAAATTGGTTATGTTGCCAAGCTTAACCATCTTAGCAAATATGCACCTTCTCAAAATGCTTGATAAAAAATGGCATAAGCCGTTAGAGTACACATGCACAATATTGCTGCTCTTCATTCTGCGTTTTGGTGTACACGCTGTTCCCTTACGTACAGCACTGAGTGTGGTGGGCACATCTGGAACTGTGCGAACTTGTGAAAAAAATCCTATTTTCTGCGTTTCTAAATGTGTGTGGGGGAAAATCACTTCCTAAGGGCTGAAAAACACATTAATATCAGCAGAGTCGTAGAAAATATTGCATTCCAAATGTTGTATAAATGTTAGCCTTCGGGATGGCCTCGACTGAGGCTCTTCCATCAGCGTGAGAATTGTTTTGTTACTGAACCTACATTGCTGTTTGGTTCAGAACGTGCTGCCATGTTCAACAAAAGCAATCTATCACAGACATGTTGCCAGTCCACATTTTCTCACCGTTATTTAAAAACTGGCCACTCAAGAGTGTAAAATAACACAGCGATGACGCATTGTAAATGTCATCTGCTGGCGTATCTGCTCTTGCATTGTGCATGCTGCTCTCTGTGGGAAGAGATGCGTGACCCTGTTTTGATGCTCTTCATTCCCTTTCCTGCCTGGCATCTCGCATCACAGGCCGAGACTTTGTTCCTTATCTCAGCAGCACATGAATCTAGAGCTGGGTCATTAACCTACAATAATTACATGGATGTGTTAGTCACATGGTACAGACCACCTGCCCCATGATTTCAAAGAACTTCTGAATAAGCCAGTGAATAAAAGTTGTGGATGATGTAAAATGTGTATAAAGATCTATAAGCTGAGAAAAAAATGAGTCAAAAAGACCACATTAAATCTCCTATGGCACACCTTCAAAGGTTTCTAATAAAAAATTCATGTGGGGAAAATCAATTACATGCTTGGTTCACTTGATTGATATCTAGCGCAGCGTGAAGATAACACCAATAGCGAGATATTTGTATATTTCAGAAGCCTAAAGTATTTCGATGCAACATGCAAGCTGTCAAGATCCACTGAGGATTAAAATAAACTACACCTGATGACTGGGTTTATACTCGTCAGGCCCAGGTGGATTCGTCAACATGCAGGTGTTTTATCTCTTTTAAGGGAGCAAGAGTATCTACCATATAGAACATCACAGGGCTTTGACCAGAGAGAGAGAAAAAAAAATGTCCACTGTTTTTGACCCTGCTTTGAATCAAACAATCGATAGGATGCAGTGTTCCTTGACTATGATCCTCAATGGATACACCGGATTCAAAAAGTCTTACACCCCTGGGCTTTCTGCACACTGTATACAGAAATAAAGAATGAAGAAGTAAAAACATTAATTCTTTTATTCATTGTCTGTTTTACCACAGCTGTATCCTGTTCAGAGTTGTGGTGGGGCTGATTCTCTAGACGAAAGGTGGGAAACACCCCGGACTGGTCGCCAGTCCATCACAGGGCAAACACATGCGCACACACTGATCAGCCATAACATTAAAACCACCTCCTTGTGTCTACACTTACTGTCCTTTTTTTTTTTTAGCTCCACTTACCATGTAGGAGCACCTTGTAGTTCTACTGTACAATTACTGACTGTAGTCCATCTGTTTCTCTGCATGCTTTGTTAGCCCCCTTTCATGCTGTTCTTTAATGGTCAGGACCCCCACAGAACCACTACAGAGCAGGTATTACTTGGGTGGTGAATCATTCTCAGCACTGCAGTGACACTGACATGATGGTGGTGTGTCAGTGTGTGTTGTGCTGGTATGAGTAAAAAATCCATCAGCATTGTTGTGTTTTTTCTGAACACCTCACGGTCACTGCTGGACTGAGAATAGTCCACCAAGCAAAAATATCCAGCCAACAGAACCCATGGGCAGCGGCCTGTGACCACTGATGAAGGTCTAGAAGATGACCAACTCAAACAGCAGCAATACATGAGCGATCGTCTCTGACTTTACATTTACAAGATGGACCAACCAGGTAGGAGTATCTAATAAAGTGGACAGTAAATGGACACGGTATTTAAAAACTCCAGCAGTGCTGCTGTGTCTGATCCACTCATACCAGCACAACACACATTAACACAACACCACCATGTCATTGTCACAGCAGTGCTGAGAATGATCCACCACCTAGATAATACCTGCTCTGTAGTTGCCCTGACCATTGAAGAACAGTGTGAAAGCAGGCTAAAAAGGTATGTAGAGAAATAGATGGACAACAGTCAGTAATTGTCGAATTTCAAAGTGCTTCTATATGGTAAGTGGAGCTGATAAAATGGACAGTGAGTGTAGAAACAAGGAGGTGGTTTTAATGTTATGGCTGATTGGTGTATATACACACAGTTTTACATACACTTAGGGCAATTAAGTAGCTCCTATTAACCTGACTGCATGTCTTTGCGGGAGGAAATCGGAGCAGACAGGGGGAGAGCTTGCAAACTCCACGAAAAAAAAATCGAACCTGTGCTACCTACCGAGCCACCGTACCACCCTGAAGTGAAAACATCAAATGCTGAAAACCTATAGATTTAAGTTTTTTCTGTGGCACTTCAAATGTGAACCCACTGTAAGCGTAGGTGACTGTTAATCATGTGCATATGCTGCCAAGATCCTGAGTCAGTACTGACCATTCTTCTGATGCTGGGCCTAAAATAGCAGGGTATCTGCAGTGATCAGAATCAATACTGCTTCAATATAAATAATACTTGAATTCACTTCTGAGCCAAGTATGGTTAAATGATTTACAGCCACATTTGGACACAATGAGACCAAGATAGAAACGTGGGTTTTATTTGTATTAGGATTTACACGTCATGTTTCACACTTTGGTTACATTTATGACAGGACAGGTAATTACTGGTTACACAACATTCATCAATTCAAGTCTTTAATGTCAAAGTCATCTCCAGTTCACCTCACTTGCATGTCTTTGGACTGTGGGAGAAAACTGGAGCTCTCACAGAAAACCTTTGCAGACACGAGGAAAACATGCAAACTCCACACAGAAAGGACCCGGACCGCCCCACCTGGGAATTAAATCCAGGACCTTCTTGCTGTGAGGCAACAGTTGTACCCACTGAGCCAGTTATTAAGGTGTAAAGTGTAATAGGGTGATAGACAAATAAGGGTGTTCCAAGTACCAAAAAATAAAATGGTTAAATTGTATAGTTTTTTCATTTAATATTGTGCGAAATGTGTCACCTATGTAAATATGTATTTTTTTCCTCAGCATTTTGCTTATTTAATATTTTTAGTGTTGTTGACAAACAAGGGCACAAAAATGTCATTCAGTGCAACGACTAATTTATGAAAAAACACACAAGGAACAATCTTAGCCATTTCAAATTTATAAGTTTAGTATATCTCTTACAAAAGATTTAAAACTTCAGAAGAAACTGTACTTACTCTGTTTTAATCTGCATGATTTTATGTTGCACTGAATGACATACTCCAAAGTATCCTGTTACATCAGAATATTCATGACTTAATTTGTTTTTTAGTTCTCTATTGATTAAAGTAGCAGTAGTAGAATGAAAATATGCCACACCAGTGGCAAGTATGTTATGACATCACATCATGAAAAAAGTAAGGCAATAAAAAACGTAATCTTTATTCTGAAATAAAACAAGAAACCTGTGTAAGTGATGTAACATGAGATCATTTGAAGTCCTCAGTCATAGCATGAAAAAAATGGTTGCTGTTAAAGCATTTTAATATATTCATAAAGCATTTTAATATTAAAACATAGCTAATGAAGCCATCATAACAACTTGTAAGGCACCAGAAGTGTGGAAGTGTGGAATTTGTGTCATAACGTGAAAAAGTTGCTGCAGTAAATCTAAATTCATTCAGCAGTGAAAAGCATTTGAAGTCACATTTTATTTCATGAACTGAACAAATGTTTTCCAGTCTTTTGTTGTTAACCTTGAGGTTATTAATTAGAAATAATAGAATCATTATTAATTAGAATCCCTAATTAGAATTATGCAATGTAAGACAAAGTAGGTTGCATAGAATATGTAATAAATTCTAAAATAATTCATCAGTCCTTTCAAACACATGATATTATACATATAATACACATGACATTTGCAAAACAGCATCATGTTTGTCTTAAACCTCTTCATTTACTCCTGTTTAAGATGTAGCCCTTCCCATACCTATCCTACATCTCACATGTTCTTTGCTCACTTTATTCATCTTATTTCAAGACATTACAATCACATTTCTCTTCTCTTTGCTAGTTTTTCCTCCCTGTGAACAGGATTTTCCTTCAATTTCTGTCTGTACCTAGCTGATCTCTCTTTAACAGATAAGAGCATCTATAAAGAAAAACATAATTATTAATATTTATTGTAATTACTGCTCTTATTAAGGAAGCATAGAATGGAATAAAGTGGTTTTAATATTTAAAAATAATTTTAAAATATTAGTCAGTATAAGAATGTCATTGTCAATTTAGTGCAACAGCGAAATTCTGTTGCACTGAATGACAGATATTTTACACATTTTACAGTAATCCCAGTGCTTAGCCAAAGCTAACATTGACCTTAGCTCAAAGACATTTCTACACATTCACATTTAAATATTAATAACCTTGTTTGTTTACAAAAGTAACCGCAATATTACGTTTTCTGTGTTGTACTGAATGACACTCAGTTTTGTTCTTTAATGTACTGTGTCAGTAAAAAGACATTATCAAATAATGTTGAAATGCATTGACCTTGTGTGTGTGTGCTGAAGGGTCCCCAGGTGTCTTCCTTTGTTGTTATAATTGGTCACATTACTGCAGTAACTTGATCGCATTTCAAAATAAGGGTCTTTATTAACGTTGTACTGAATGACAACTGAATATTGGGAAAATGGGGACTGAAAGTGTCTTGAATATTATTAATAATAAAAAACACATCTGATGGAATATTATTTAATATGTCACACATGACATTTGTACAATTATGCCAAAGCGGTAAATTTTAAGTTTTACTTAAGATTAATTAGTTTTTTCTTAATGTTTTATTCCTTGAAGAGGTAGGAGGACAGTTGCACTGAATGACATTTTGGGGGTTTCAAGGGTTATTTTTTCAAAAATCATACATTTTCTGTAAAAATGTACAAATGGAGTAGATTGAAGGTATATCCACTTATATTAATATAATTTTATAATATTTATCAAGTGGAGACACTAAAAATTACATCTCGTCTTTGACCCAATAATTTTCTTTTAGAAAATTCTCTAGAATCACCTTTAGAGGTATCTCTTGAATTTCATGTTAGTATTTTTTGTGTACATTTCTGTTGTGTATCATTCCTGCATCTACTTTTTTACATACCGTCTCCTTCTATGTGTGAGTGAACAATGCAGCCGGTTCCCACTGCATCTTTTCCTAGCTTTATTTTTTATCTCTGTGTAAGTTGTACTTATTTGAATATTCATTTAAATTGGAATTATGGAGCGCTCGAGTGGTGCAGCATTCTAATGCACCTGCACACCGCTGCACAGTGCACAGTGTTTGAAGATCTCAGCAGAGCCACGACCTGGCCGGACACCCACACAAACACAACAGGCAGTGTTTGTAGGAGGAAAGGTCAGATAGGGTTCTTCCCACTGTGATATGTGATCTCCCGGGACTGGTCTGGGCGGAGTGGGGTGGAGGGGAGTCACATGGAGCTTAGCGTGGCTTTTCGTACGTGATACGACTCTGTGTGGGAACTCAACACTGGCGAGTGATAAGAAGTGGCCACAGGTGGAACGTGTGTGGTGATTTGGTTCTCCTTGATCAGACTGGGGTTGTGCATGTGGCAGTGGATTCACAATCAGAAACTGGAAATGACTGAATTGGAATATAAAAAGCAAAAAGTCTTTAGGTCTTGGTGCATGTTTGCTGGGTATTAAAAGGGCTGAAGTATCCAGTATTGCAGCACTGATATCAGTGGCACCAGTGCAAATAAAAAGAACTGCTAAATCTGTTTGTAGTGTGTGTATATATATATATATATACGTATATATATATATATAAATATATTTTGTGTTAGGCTTTTCTATACAAAGAAATAACACTAATCCTCTGCATCATTTTAGCACTAAAAACTTGTCAGAGAAAAGTAGTGTAAAATGTAGTTACATATTATTAAACACACAAAGAGCATTTAGGAATTGAGGTCACTTCCTGTAGCTCTAATTACTGTTTACCTACTAGACTACTTGGTTGGACATTATTGTCAATGAATCCTGTTGATGACAAGGGTTACAGGAAATGTTACACAAGCTCTTACATACAGTGCCTTGCAAAAGTATTCAGCCCCCTTGAACTTTTCAACCTTTTGCCACATTTCAGGCTTTAAACATAAAGATATGAAATTGTAATTTTTTGTGAAGAATCAATAACAAGTGCAACACAATTGTGAAGTGGAACGAAATTTATTGGATATTTTAAACTTTTTTTAGAAATAAAAACCTGAAAAGTGGGGCGTGCAATATTATTCAGCCCCTTTACTTTCAGTGCAGCAAACTCACTCCAGAAGTTCAGTGAGGATCTCTGAATGATCCAATGTTGACCTAAATGACTGATGGTGATAAATAGAATCCACCTGTGTGTAATCAAGTCTCCGTATAAATGCACCTCCTCTGTGATAGTCTCAGAGTTCTGTTTAAAGCGCAGAGAGCATCATGAAGACCAAGGAACACACCAGGCAGGTCCGAGATACTGTTGTGGAGAAGTTTAAAGCCGAATTTGGATACAAAAAGATTTCCCAAGCTTTAAACATCTCAAGGAGCACTGTGCAAGCGATCATATTGAAATGAAGGGAGTATCAGACCACTGCAAATCTACCAAGACCCGGCCGTCCCTCTAAACTTTCAGCTCAAACAAGGAGAAGACTGATCAGAGATGCAGCCAAGAGGCCCATGATCACTCTGAATGAACTGCAGAGATCTACAGCTGAGGTGGGAGAATCTGTCCATAGGACAACAATCAGTCGTACACTGCACAAATCTGGCCTTTATGGAAGAGTGGCAAGAAGAAAGCCATTTCTCAAAGATATCTATAAAAAGTGTACCTGGGAGACACACCAAACATGTGGAAGAAGGTGCTCTGGTCAGATGAAACCAAAATCGAACTTTTTGGCCACAATGCAAAACGTTATGTTTGGCGTAAAAGCAACACAGCTCATCACCCTGAACACACCATCCCCACTGTCAAACATGGTGGTGGCAGCATCATGGTTTGGGCCTGCTTTTCTTCAGCAGGGACAGGGAAGATGGTTAAAATTGATGGGAAGATGGATGGAGCCAAATACAGGACCATTCTGGAAGAAAACCTGTTGCAGTCTGCAAAAGACCTGAGACTGGGACGGTGATTTATCTTCCAACAAGACAATGATCCAAAACATAAAGCAAAATCTACAATGGAATGGTTCACAAATAAACGTATCCAGGTGTTAAAATGGCCAAGTCAAAGTCCAGACCTGAATCCCATCGAGAATCTGTGGAAAGAGCTGAAAACTGCTGTTCACAAACGCTCTCCATCCAACCTCACTGAGCTCGAACTGTTTTGCAAGGAAGAATGGGCAAAAATTTCAGTATCTCGATGTGCAAAACTAATAGAGACATACCCCAAGCGACTTGCAGCTGTAATCGCAGCAAAAGGTGGCGCTACAAAGTATTAACGCAAGGGGGCTGAATAATATTGCACGCCCCACTTTTCAGTTTTTTATTTCTAAAAAAAGTTTAAAATATCCAATAAATTTCGTTCCACTTCACGATTGTGTCCCACTTGTTGTTGATTCTTCACAAAAAATTACAATTTCATATCTTTATGTTTAAAGCCTGAAATGTGGCAAAAGGTTGAAAAGTTCAAGGGGGCTGAATACTTTTGCAAGGCACTGTATGTACAGATGACAAGTGTTTTCTACTTTTCTTGCAACAATGAGCACTCAGCACAGAGGATAAGCTTTTAGCACTTTGCTGCTATTGAGGTTGGAGCAGTTCTGCACTGCTACACACACATTGCTCTTTGTGAGCCAAAATAAAGACGTCTGTATCTTTGCGGATAACTTTGTCAAATGTTCAAATGTTCAAAATTATTTTTATGTTGAACAAAATTGACATTTTACATATTTTAAAATATTGGTTACCATGACAAGCAAATGGAACCATGGATTACTACAGTGTTACTTTCTGAATATCCATAGGAAAAACTGATGAAAGCTAAGCGGATGACCGAAAAGTATGCATGCCTATGACAGCATAGCATAAACTGGTGTTCAGCCAAGAGGACAAACTTAAGACCCATTGGTCAACACGTCAGATTTTTAGGTGAACTGGACTCAGCCACTCATTAGTCTGAATTATTCATCATGATCTTGCATTGCAACAGCATAAAAATGTTGAATTTGATATTTTATTTATGCATTTTCTACATTTTTCTCTGAATTAAGTGTAGCCAATTTGTCTTCTACCGCTGGGGACCCTGATCACGTCCGAGGAGGGTATATTTGTCTGACACACGCTCCCTCCGACTGACTCTGGGCAGCTCATGCTGCAGTGTGTTTGTCCTTAGTGCCCTACGGTATCATATCTTTGAACTCCTGCTTTTGTTTTGTACACACAGCATGTCAGCGTGTGCCTGGTTTCGAATCTCGCCTCTGAACAGAATCAGGACAAAAGAGGAGCCATAAACACAGAACTCTTACTGACTGACTTAATAAAGTAATTGCACTTGGGACCAAAATTAACTCGTTTGTGAATCTTTTACCGTTTCTCTTAACCACCACGTTACAGGTGTCATGTTGGCACATATGGGGGCACATTCAAGAATTTTAAAACATACATTACACAAATGGCGACAAGAGATCCTGGACCTACAAGTTGATTTTTTTTTTGTACAAAAAATTCTACAGGTCAGGGAATACTTGTGCACATACAGGTGTAGCCAGAAACACTTGATGTTTCGACACCACTGCTTTTAAACTCACATCTCTTGTATTTGATAAGCATTCATGGATTTTACCTTATCACTTGAAGCAGTAAAGGCTGAGCTGGTGTAGATTTCTTGTTATAAAGCCAGACAAAGATATTGCTTAGATGCCACATCTGAAAATGCATAAAGAAAAAAAAAAAACATGAGTACTTTCAATAGCCGGCGGTTCTTGGTTCATGTCTCTAACCGGAACCAGGCCTGCAAGTTCCTGCTCTACAATATAATAAACTCTCAACCATTTTTTTTTTAGGAAGACCATGCCAAGCGCCTGTTCAATTCACTGTTTGATCATCTTTTACTGGACTACTGCATCCCCACTCTGGCAATTACTTCCCTAAATTAGGCAAAACACTTAATTTTAGAGAGCCAAGCAATAAAGTTAGGTCAGGACTTGCGGTGGGTCCCTTAATCATCACAACGGAGAGGCAACAGGGCACCGAGCAGGGTGGCAGAAAGACTAAGTGTACATGGAGGGAAAGAGAAAAAGAGATTATTACATGACTAAATCAATTGCGGACGCAAATGTGGGGAGCAGTTGGGTTTAATAAGTCATGGAGGAGCAGAGCTCCTGAAATTACAGTTATTCAGCTGAGGGGTTTTCGCTAGGAACGCTGAAAAATGAATGATGACACTATGTGCCGAGTTCCTATGAACGTTCCTCGACTAGTTCCTCGCATAAGCGTGGATCGGTCTACACAAATAAGTCTGTATGTTGTGAAACCCACAAATCTCTCAGGTGTCATTTTCACAGCTGAGAGAATGCAGAACAACCATCAGGGATATTCATTACAAATGAGAAGCAGTTATGTGATCATGCACCATGTACACAGAAAATAATTAGCATCGTCTGAAGTGCCTATCTGGCTTTTCGCCAATGTTACTTGTTGCTTGATCTTTCTGTTCCATATTGCTGATCCAAATCACCAAATCGCCTTCCCATGCTGTGAAAACATCGGACCCTTCTATAGCTAAAGAGAGGGAGGCTGTTCATCCACATGAGCCTTGTCAGTTGAACAAATGTGTTTTCAATACTCCCCACCGACATTAGTGGGAGGCTGTTTGTATATGGGTTAAAAATAAACCTTGCTTCAACACACCGCATTTTCATGAGAGCAACTGTGAAAATGTGGATTAAAACACTTTCCATTCCCTTTCTACCCTTTCAGCCTAAATTATCCCACTGCTGACTAATATATTATTATGCAGCTGCTAAACAACACAAACACAAAGCAAGAGAGGATTCTCTCCGAGGGGTACTGCAGATTGGAGTGGATGCTGGGAGCATATTTACTTTGTGTACAGCTCTCAGATTTAATGCGTTTGGGTGAAATCTGTGTTTATTTAGGCATTATCAAAGCTAACATTCTTTTTTTTTTCTTATTTTGAAGATAAATATGTTGTGCCAAGGGCAGCACAGTGGCACAGTGGGTAGCGCTGTCACCTCTAAGCAGGAAGGGCCTGGGTTTGACTAGCCAGCCAGACAGCCAAGGTCCTTCCTGTGTTCATGTGGGATTCCTCCAGGTGCTACAGTTGCCTCCCACAGTCCAAAGACTAAAATTGCTCAGTGTGTGTGTATATGTGTGCGTGTGGCTGCCCTGTGATGGTTTGTTTGTTTGTTTATTAGGATTTTAACGTCATGTTTTACACTTTGGTTACATTAATGACAGGAACGGTAGTTACCAATTACACAAGGTTCATCAGTTCACAAGGTTATATCGAACACAGTCATGGACAATTTAGTATCTCCAATTCACCTCACTTGCATGTCTTTGGACTGTGGGAGGAAACCGGAGCACCCGGAGTAAACCCACACAGACACGGGGAGAACATGCAAACTCCACACAGAAAGGACCCGGACCGCCCCACCACATTACTAACAGCATTTGCAAATTTTCTATTTTAATGCAAATTTTGTTTTATTACTTTACTAAAGGTTGGTAAGTGTAAACAACTGGGTAACACATGGTTTGTTTGTTTGTTTATTGGTTTAATGCCATAGTCCTTGTTCTGTTTTCGTTTTGTCTATCTTCATGTGTGTGTCCTGTGTTTTATATTCGGGAAGAGTTTGAGTACAGTTCCAGCTTTAATTTCTCTCATGGTTTGGAGAAAAGCACGTCCCTTGCCGCTTGGGTAGCATGTGGTAAAAACAGGATTTACAGACAGTCCATTTTTTGTATAATTTGCGAAATTTCAACACAAAAATGCAACAAACAAGTTGCCATGCTATTTCCTTTATAGCATGCTGTTTTTTGTGTGTATGTAAAATGTCAGTGAGCTTGGAAAGGGCACTATATATAATAAATTACCTTTTCTGGTATCATACACTATATGGCCAAAAGTATGTGGACACATGACCATGAGCTTGTTGGACATCCTATTAAAAAACCATCCGCATTATTAGAGAGCTGGATTTACCTTTACTGTTATAACAGATTTAAGTGTGCCCATTCGGTCAAAAGAGAATTTCTAAGGCAAGCCTGCGTAGCCATCAATATTCTAATTAATCTCAAAGCAGTTTAGATGAGTTCAAAATCAGGGCTCAGCGCAGGCCACTTTGGTTCCCTCAACCCAACTCATCAGATCATGTCATTAGAAACCTTGATTTGTGCTGAAACAGAGAAGAGAAAAGTTGGAAGCATATTTTTTTAATATATATATTTAATTCTGTATAGATGTTAGCAATGAGAGCTGACCTGATAAGTGCAGAAAATGAAAGAACCTGTTGGATAGACAATCATCTCTGTCGCATTCCATAAATCAGGTGATTATAAAAGAGTAGAAAGACAGAAGCCACTGTTAAGCTGAAAGTTGCTAAATGGAATGTAAGGATTCTCTGGTCTGATGACTCGAAAGTGTAGTGGTGAGTTATTTTCTTGTTAAAATTTTATTGAACTGAATTTTCTTGTTTATTCTGAGTTGAGGTGGCGATTTGTATCCAACATTTTAATGGTGTCTGCAGGTGGGCTCATTAGATAAAAATCACCACCTTAACTCAAAACAGAATTAACAAGAAAATTAGGTTCAATAAAATTTTAATCAAGAAAATAAGTCACCTCACTTGGTGCCGTAGAAAAAGATTCGATGGGTTTATTAAGGCTTTTACACACCGAGTTGGTTTGTTTTTTTTGTGTGTCTAAAGATAATGTCTTTCAAATACCACTATCTGCAAATGAATACTTTCATTTTCAGGTGTCCTTGAGTCTCACACTCGCCCAGTCGCTCTTACATTCCTTCATCATTTTACACCAGTTTCATTTCATAAATTATGTTTTAAAAATGGGCTCATTTCTCTAGACAGGCTAAATCACACTGTAAGAATGTACCATTGTTTTACACTTTCACACATCAAAATAGAGCAGGCCTTTTGGTGATAATGATTTGAAGAAAAGAATCTCACACATCCTCTAACAATGCACAAACTATCTGTTGTGCACACAGATTAGTAGTGTTTATTTACAATCCTAGTAAATCAGAGCTTGATTATCTGAGACGTATCCTAAGTGATAAACAAGCCGGCATGCAGACTAATAAAAAAAGAATAAGGGTCTAGGGAAATGTATTTTTATGTTACCCAATTAAAACCTGAATATTCCCTTTCAGTAAAGGACTGCTGTTTAATTGAGCATTGAATTCCTACAGTAAAACATAATTCTATCATGCACTCTCTCTCATGTGAGGTACTCTTCAGCAAACGTCTGATTAAGGTACATCATTGTTCGCCAAAAAGAGGATGTACCTTCTGTGGCAAATATGTTGGGTCTGCCACAGGGGTTGCTGAGCCAATTCTACACTGTCATTGAATCCGCCCTGTGCGCATCAATCACGGCCTGGTTCAGGACAGCTACAAAACAGGATAGAAAACAGACTGCAACAAACAGTATTGACAGTCGAAATAAGCACTGGGGCTCCCATGCCCACCTTGCAGGACTTGTACTCTTCAGGAACCAGAAAACCAGATGGGAAAATCACTTCCTCTGACAGATGCTATACTAGGTATACCCTGTATACTAGGACTACCGGATATAGGAACAGGTTCTTTCATCAAGCCATCACCCTCTTAGATATATGACCTATAATTAGGGTAGGGCTGCAACGATTAGTCGACATAATCGATAACGTTGACTATAAAAATTTGTCGACGTGGAATTTCATTGTCGACGCGTCGTTATTATTGCAACGGACTAAAGGAACTGCAGGGGGCGCAGCATCACTTCCATGGCGCAGTGGGGAGTTTATGAACACAGATACCCCTTTTCCACCAAAAAAAACCATGGTTCTAGAACCGGTTCTGTTCAGGTTTCTCTGAACCTTGGTGTTTTGTAGAGAAATGGCTGAGGTCTTCACAGACAGCATTCACATGTTTCTCAACCACATGTTATATATGTTTTTGACTTCCAGAGTGATAACTTCTGAAACATAACAGTTTCTAATGCTGTCCAAAGCTTTCTTATTTCATTGAATTTTTTTTGTGATTGTGTATTAATGTTTCAAATATATTTAATTAAACTATCAAGCTTAAGTTTCATATTCGTGTTTCATGGGTTATTATTTTAATTTGATATTGGAACTTAAATAACATAACAGAGTTTTGTAATGTTAAGGCAGAGATGGAGGGTATGACATAAATAATCGTTGACTAGTCAACTAATCGAAAAAATAATCGTCAGATTAGTCGACTACTAAAATAATCGTTAGTTGCAGCCCTAAATTAGGGCCCTACTAACTTCACAGGAAAATGTGCTAAATTTCACGGACCTTATTTTTCAAAAATCACAGATTTCACGGATTTACAGCAATCATTAAATAACTCTTATAATTTGAATGATGGAATAAATGGAAGCTACAATACACTGCACAGCCTACCTTAACAGCTGATAGATAAAAATACACAATCAGTTGGGAGTTTTACAAACTCAGTTACCCAAGTTGTGTTTTAGCTGCTTTAGACTTCAACATCTTGGACATTTTGACTAACCAATTGCTAATGTAACCGAGCATCTTTAAAGTTTATAAAGAAAAGAAAAAAACTTTGCATAGATGAACTATCAGGAGCATAATACAGGGTGGGGCATAAAGATCTCCCACATTTGGAGTGGGCACCGTATGGGCTGTAGTGGCAGTAGAGAGGCGGGACAGGTTTCATTCGGTAGGCTAGGCTCTACCATTTTGTTGAAATGTTGGAGAACTTTCTGCGCCCGAAACTGGATGACTTGGATACAGAACATGTATGGTTTCAGCAGGATGGGGCCACAGCTCACACAGCACGACGTTCGCTTGGAGTGTTGAGGGAAATGTTTCCTGGGCATTTGATCTCTTTAAGGGGAGACGTGGGGTGGCCGGCAAGGTCACCAGATTTAAGCCCTTGTGACTTTTTCCTTTGGGGATACCTAAAACTCCTAAAAACTACCCAACTCTTGAGGATTTGAAGGAAAGGATCCGAGAGGAAATCGACGCAATACCACCTGAGATGACACGGAGAGTCTTGGAGAACTTCCGGGAATGACTCCATCAATGTATTGCCAACAACGGCCGCCATTTGTCTGATATAATTTTTAAAACCCATTAAAACAAAACTGTTTTTTATGTACTTTTCAGAAATATAAGCATTTTTTTTTCTAGATAGTTGGGTTCTTTTGGTAGATTCATTCAAAATGTGGGAGATCTTTATGCCCCACCCTGTACTTTACTGGCTTGTTTTTCAGGCGCAGGACAGAGATGATCACTTGTGTAGAGACACCGCCTTTTTATTGATTATGGAATCCCCAAAGGGACAAATTGCACTCATAACGTAAACACATACATCAAACATAGTCAGCATACTACACCACAGAAAAAGTCTGTTACACTAACATAATTGCTAGGACCACCTCATATTATATATGGTACACAAATGAAAAATGTTAAATCACTAAACACAAACCTCACATTTTAAATTTCATAGAAAACTGCATATTTCACAGGATATTTTCTCATTTCACAGTCCGTGGCGCAATTTTCACGGCCGTGAAGTCGATAGATACTTTACCTATAATATCAACTGCTAGAACATAGGTACTTCTGATTTTCACCTGATATTTTTTACACCCTGCTTCGGTCTGTGTTGCTTAAAAATCATGTGTATTGTATATAGCATATTGTCTTTCGATGCATTGTCTGTATATTACATTCATAGAGACAAAGGCCAGAACCAAACTCGTGTGTCAACATACTCTCAACATAAATGTGATTCTGATTTGCACTTATAGTTCCCACAAACTGCTACACTTTTAATAACAGAATTATAAACACACTGTGTGTTTTGTTCAGAAACATGTATTAGACTGAAACCAAATCACACAGAAACAGCAATATATACTTGGCCTGAAGAAAAACAACCTTGTGTATGGTTAGTCTGAAAAACTTCTTTCAAACCAGACGCCCACCACCACTCTGCGCTGAAAGAATGTGTTCTGCAGTGGCTTTGTTGCCAACCCTCAGCTGAAAAATAAAAGAGCAAGGAGCACAATGACATTATTCTGAGAAACAATCAATCAATGATTCACTAATACAGTCTTTGAAAACATTATGTCGATAGGGCATATCAGGGCAAATGAAAATGGTCCCCGCTTCAGTTGCCAGGTGTCAAATTTCTATTGATTTTATTTGATATAAGATAATGCATTTATGGTAACACAAGAATATCTATTTTTCATTTTGGCACAAATACAAAAGTTATTGATTTACTGAATTGCTAACTAGTTAATGCTTCAGGGGAAGGTGGGTAGACTGATAAAAAAAATAAAAAAATTAATAATAATAACAGGTTGACATGAGAAATTAAGAAATCCTGTGAATATTGGTCATGTGTATTGAAAATACATGCACATGTATCACACATTTTAACATTACATATATTTAATAGAGATGGACCGATCGGGGTTTTTGGCACCGATTCCGATCTCCGATCTCCTTTCAGGGACATCGGCCGATAGCCGATTCCGATTGGGGGACGGATTAGCAGTAAATAAACTTAAAAACAGCCTCACAGTAAAGATAAACCGGAGCAGCGCGCGCGCGCCTGTGTGTGTGTGTTTGTGCCTTTAGAAGATACGCTTTGTTCACAGTATCGCTATAAGTGATTCATTGATTCATGAGTTGATTCGTTTTTATGTGAAGCGTAAGTTTCTCTTCTCAGTTATCTCTCCGTGTTTACTGTTATTAATTAAATGTCGTGGTTTTAAATAAACACCAGCTAATACAGAACATTTTGTGTGACTCTTACATTAAAAAGCTTAATTAAAAAGCTTAATTAAACTGCTATTACCACAGATCTGTAACCAAGTCAGACTCGTTCCGTCTAAGCAGCTAAAAGTTTTCTAAAAGTTCAGCAGATGATCCTGAACTAACGAATTTGGTAATGAATAAACTTTTGCCTCTGATTGGCTCTGTAACGTCTTCTGTTCTCATCTACATCACAAGTAAGAACCGCTTACGATTTACCAAAGTGAACCAGGAGTTTATATAACGTGCTGATAGAATCGACTCAGATGTGACCGAGTTGAATTATCTTTTTAAAGTAAATATTACAATCAGCAAAATTACATCGTAAGAGCTTTCACGATGGTTTCTGTACGATTGTTGATGAATGGTGATGTGATGGTTGGTGCTTCGTAGCTCAAAGTCTGGATCAATCCACTGAGCTGTTAACTTAACATGGCCTTTATATATCACACGATCGGATCGGCTACTTTTAGGAAATATCGCCGATCGCCGATAGCATATTTTGATTAAAAATCGGCCGATACCGATTCGTAGCCGATCGATTGTCCCATCTCCAAGATTTTTTCATTTATTAAGTATGAATTGGAATCATTTTTGAAAGTTTGTAAAGAATTGTATTGTTCCTGTCCATCCTGAGACTGCCTTTATCAGTCTAATGTAACTTGGTTATTGATTGTTGTTTGTTTATTAGGATTTTAACGTCATGTTTTACACTTTGGTTACATTCACGACAGGAACGGTAGCTACTCATTACACAAGATTCATCAGGTTCACAAGGTTATATCAAACACAGTCATGGACAATTTAGTATATTCAATTCACCTCACTCGCCTGTCTTTGGACTGTGGGAGGAAACCAGAGCACCCGGAGTAAACCCACGCAGACACGGGGAGAACATGCAAACTCCACACAGAAAGGACCCGGACCACCCCACCTGGGGATCGAACCCAGAACCTTCTTGCTGTGAGGCGACAGTGCTACCCACGTAGCCACCGTGTCGCCCGACTTGGTTATTGATTTGAAAAGAAAAAAAAAAAAAAAAGAGCACATTTATTATATGAAGGTTATATACTGTAGCTGTGAATCCTATACCCATATTTTTTTTCTAACAAAAGGTTTCAGCAGATGTGTCCTTAAACTGCTGTCTACTTGTACTGGAGTAAGGAAATATTTACTGATGAAGCACTTCTGTAAATCTTTCTCGATAGGAGCACCTGCTAAATGCTGCAAGTGTAAATGTAAATGCACCTTCTACACTGATAAGAGTAAATGAGCCTTAGTGAAGAAATTCATTTAAATTAAAATCAACACTGCAGTGCATTTATGATAGCCCAAAAATGGCCATCTGAACACAGCCTCAAACTGAGACATTAAATGTTCAGTTTTAACATGTCTGTTGGAAGTATTATTTATTAGGATTTTACGTCATGTTTTACACACTTTTTACACACATTCATAACAGGACAGGTAGTTATATGTTACACAAGATTAATTAGTTCAAGTTTTTAATGTCAAACACAGGCATGGACAATTTTGTATCTCCAATTAATCTCACTTGCATGTCTTTGGACTGTGGGAGGAAACCGGAGCTTCCGGAGAAAACCCACACGGACACGGAGAGAACATGCAAACCACACAGAAAGGACCCGGACTGCTCCACCTGGGAAACGAACCCAGGACCTTCCTGCTGTGAGGCGACAGTGCTACCCCACAGAGCCACCGTGCTGCGTGTCTGTTAGAAAAGTCTGTTCCAATTGTAAGTATTTATGGTATTTTTTTGTAATCCTCCTGTGAGGTAAGTACAGCCAAACTATTTATATAATGTAATAAATTCAATACTAATATTCCATATCCCTAAACAGTGCTATTGTGAGTGTACTGATCCCAATGTTATAATGTTTATAATGTCTGTATTTACGCTATTGCCTCTGGGCTGAATATTACAGGTCCCATTGGGCACATGGTGTTGGTATTGATGTACTGCTGAGCTGGCACCTCATTTCCCTTACCGTGAGCTGCAGTATGAATTGAGCTGCTTCATGGCAACTACGCAGGAGATAAGCCAGCATCCTGCGAGCTGTGCTACACTGGATTACATTCAACTCTGGGGAGCAGAACTACAAATGACCAGTCGGGCGGTTTTCACCTTCATGTTTTCCATTTATCTTTATCACTGCAGCGTCTGGCTCATACACTACACTGAACTCATTTACACAGCTCTGCATTTACTTAGGCCAATTGCATATGACTGCCGGTTGCCTAAACCCAAAGAGAGATGTCGAAGAGAGAGGGAAAATAAATAGATGGCACCAAAAATAGAGAGGTACAAAATGTATTCATACAAAATGAGAATTGTTGGTAATAGAAAAAGTGTTGAAGAAAAAGAAAGAGCCTGCCCTTGTGCAAACATAATGAAAGCACATCCATATTTTACATTTATTCTCTCTGACAAATAAAAAGTCTTCAGTGTAATAGAGCAAAGCCTTTAGAATGATTGCTTGTTTTGACTTTTCCCTCTCAGCTACAAAATGAAGTGATCTTTCACAATGATAAATGGCAAAAGTAATTGCATATTGCCTTTTTGTCTTTTTTACTATCTACCACATCTGGTGGGAACGACATTCCTAAAATTCATTTTCGAGTTAAATGGAGCAATGCATTAAAAACTCGGAGGACAACGGTTTATAAGCAAGAGAAGAGATTACACCTTCCCATACACACCGCCACCTTGTACACCCATGCACGAATATACAAAATAAACCATACAGCCGTGACTCTTCTAAAACATTCACTGTACACTGAAGCACTGAAGCTGCCTTTTCAACAAATCAGTTTAAATTTAAAGATAAAGGCAGCGAAAAGGTTCTTAACGCCATCAAAGAATCGTGGTCCTTTATATTTTTAATAATATTACAATCAACTAAATGAATGTACACCCAAATAACCTTCAGCATAAACTTTAACATGAGTAACTGTTTTTATTTCTTTTGAAGTTTGACTAAAAAAACTGTGTGCCATAAATTAAAAAGTTATTTAGGAAACGGAAGATGGTTCTGCTATGCGAGACCTACCATCTAAACTAAATTTAATCTGGGCACAACAATAGTCTCAATGCCATCAAAGATTCATGTTTAATTTACAACCAAGCCTTTCAGTTTATAGTCCTTCATATACACTGATCAGCCATAACATTAAAACCACCTCCTTGTTTCTACACTCACTGTCCATTTTATCAGCTCCACTTACCATATAGAAGCACTTTGTAGTTCTACAATTACTGACTGTAATCCATATGTTTCTCTGCATGCTTTGCTCCTTTTTATGCTGTTCTTCAATGGTCAGGACTCTCCCAGGACCACTACAGAGCAGGTATTATTTAGGTGGTGGATCATTCTCAGCACTGCAGTGACACTGACACGGTGGTGGTGTGTTAGTGTGTGTTGTGCCGGTATGAGTGGATAAGACACAGCAGCGCTGATGGAGTTTTAAAACACCTCACGGTCACTGCTGGACTGAGAATAGTCCACCAACCAAAAATATATCCAGCCAACAGTGCCCAGTAGGCAGCGTCCTGTGACCACGGATGAAGGTCTAGAAGATGACCAACTCGAACAGCAGCAATAGATTAGCGATCATCTCTGACTTTACATCTACAAGGTGGACCAACTAGGTAGGAGTGTCTAATAGAGTGGACAGTAAGTGGACACGGTATTTAAAAACTCCAGCAGCGCTGCTGTGTCTGATCCACTTATTCCAGAACAACACACACTAACACACCATCACCATGTCAGTGTCACTGCAGTGCTGAGAATGATCCACCACCTAAATAATACCTACTCTGTAGTGGTCTTGTGGGGGCCCTGACCATTGAAGAACAGAGTGAAAGCAGGCTAAAAAAAGTATGTAGAGAAACAGATGGACTACAGTCAGTAATTGTAGAACTACAAAGTGCTTCTATATGGTAAGTGGAGCTGATAAAATGGACAGTGAGTGTAGAAACAGGGAGGTGGTTTTAATGTTAGTTGTCGATCAGTGTATATTTATTAACAGTTCTTTATTTACAAAGCTGCACACAAGCCTAAAGCACACCAATATACAGCACACCAATTTGGCACTCAGGAGTACGCTCAATCATCTGTCAGACTGGTTTAGCAGATGCCAACAGCAAAGTTTGATGACTGAAAAATAAAAGCATGTGGCTTTTTCAATCATTTAGATTAGGATTGTGTTTATATTTGTAGTTTGGGTTCCCTAGGTCTGGACCAAAGAACAAAATGTTTCATTTTAGTCAGGATTTGCTTAAATTAGGGCTGTCAAACGATTAAAATTTTTAATCGCGATTAATCTCAGAATTTCATATAGTTAATCGCGATTAATCGCATTAAAAAAAATCTGTGTAAATGTTATAGAAAATAAGGATTTTTAAGTGAAATGTTAACATTAAAATGGTGAACACATTTTATGCTAAATGTACTGATGTTAAAAACTGCTGGGACAAGAGAAAACTGTAAGGGAGTTTATTCACTCACATACTAGGCAGTAAATGTCAGATTGTAGTTTAGAATTTCTCCATCAGCAAACATTGTAGATCAGCGGTGCTTTAGGTGGGATAAGGCGTAGTTATTGTATCAGACTTGTCTGTGGTTGTATCGTGACGATGGTTTGATGGACGTTTCTACACGAAGTGAGTGTGTTTTGACCCTTTGGGGCTTCCATAGTTCATGAACTAACGTGCTCGACTCAGCTTTCCGGTATTCGGTACAGAAGAAGAAGTTAATTAAGTGTAATAAAGTGTTCTGCTCCCGACAACTTGTGAATATAGCGTGTATTTATTTCTTTATTATGCAAGTGCATCACTACCACGATCGGTTACATTATGTTAACAAACCGCAAATGAAAAACGGTGGCAAGTCCGACATTAAAATGTTTGTTCTACCAGTCAAGTGTCAACATGAACTAGAATTTGCGTTAATGGCACTAATTTTTTTAATCGCGTTAAATTGAGGTCGCGTTAATGCGTTATTATCGCGTTAACTTCGACAGCCCTAGCTTAAATAAATAAAATCAAAATAAGTTTAAAACAAAAATCGTCAGAACAATGCACCATGCTGGGTTTAATGCACTTACTGGGGTTGTGTATACCCGGTGGTATTTTTACCAACTGGAAACACAGCTAGGGGTGGTAAAATGGTAAAAGAGTCAAAACAGCACCAGAAAATTCTCCACTGCACACATCAAAAAAGAAACTCTCATGTTTTCTCATGGCACGTTTAGTGTCGCATTTTGTGACATGCCCTGTGTTTGGTTCACTGAGATACCTTTGATTTGTATCATGTTCATTTGGTGCGCACCAGAGTAACTGTTTGTAAGGTTGCTGGGAAAGACCTTGACTGGCTTGCACAGATCCCAGACCTTATGAAAGCAAGCAGTTCTCATCATTCATGCCTGACCTCAATAATTCTTTTAGATGCCTGGAAGCAAATGCCCCTAATTATAGTCAGGCTTTCTGTGAAGAGGAGGTCATTATAAGATGTAGCGGCTTCATATTTATGCCAGTGGTTTAGAAATAGGATTATTAAATAAGCACACAAATAGAACATTCAGTTATCATATTTTGTACCATAGTGTGTCTTCTTAAATGTGACCAAAAACCTGAAACACTCTACTGAAGGTGCCAAATAAGCTACATTGTAATCTGTGGAAATTCACCTGGGTTATTCCTAAAAATAACTTGACGGGAAGTAAGACACGGATAATAACCGAGTGTGAGGTTATTAGTCAGCCACTAGAGCTGTGAAACGTGTGGGAGAACATCTTGCTATAACGAGTGGTCACGATCTGACTGACTGACAAACTCTGCACTGGCCTGGGAGTGTTAAATGTGAAAACGCCTGGTGTAAGAATGTCTGTGCCATTCTCAGTCATAAGGCAATTTATATGCACGGTGAAGAGCTTTCATAAATAGTCTACTCTGACTCACAGCCTTATGGTACGTGGTGAAGGTGCAATAATTCTTTATTTCCTCATTTGGCTCAGTCAAGCACTGCTGTATGCCCATTCATGTTTTTGACCAGAGGGCTAAGCAGCACCATGCCTCAGCTTACATAAGCTGTTCAATATTTTAAAGATTCAAAGAACACAATTCTGTTTAATGCAGTGATACACTAAAAATGAACAGAAATCTCCACTCAAAAGTGGTGTAGCAGCTTAACTTGAATATAAAAAAAAAAAATAAGTTACTTAACAGCATTACAGTAAAACCTGAATACCAAAATTACATTGCAAGGCACTCTTTTGTTATCAAGCCAGTCTTAAAGTGCTTTGATTTGAGCTGCTAGCGTATGTTGCTTAGGTGCAGCCTTTGCCCGAGTTGCCTGAATAAACTCGCTATGATTTTTTAAGTGCCGTATCAAATTAGTAGTATTGAACGCAGCTCTGCTACTACCGCCTCATTGCAGACATTACACTTCGCTGTTGGACTTGTTTCGCTTTCCAGTTTAAAGTATTTCCACACAGCAGGCATTATAGCCACGTCCTGCCACAAATTGTGCTCTCCGTTTACGACACCTGCGTGACCGCTGACGTAAAACAAAGGCTCGGGCTTAGGTTCGTGCTCAGTAAAGCTGATACCGATCAGTTAAAAAATGCCTTGATCGGCCCGATTCCGATCTTTGAGATCGGATCGGATCATCCCTAATTAGAACAATAAAATGCATTTTAATACAAAAGCGACACATAGGTGAGTATTTTTTTATGTATTTATTTTGCATTTCCCTCCAATTTCCCTCCCAATGTGGTTGTATCCAATTACCTACTTCCTTTCAACTATAGCTGACTTCCACTCCTGACTGAGGGGAGCTGTGACTAACACACACCCCCTCCGACACGTACGCAGTAGCCAACTGCATCTTTTCACCCGCACAAAAAGAATTCATATGGGGCTCAGTCTCGCATCCGGAGACTCACGCACTGATGCACATTGTCTTCCGCCTCTGTGCAGGCACCATCAATCAGCCAGCAGAGGTTGAATGTTATGAGGAATCCTCCTTCGACATCCAACCCAACAGACTAGCCAGTCATTGTCCATGTAGGTGCCTAGCCTGCTGGTTGCAGAGCTGAGATTCAAACTCAGGAGTTCGACAAGAGGTGAATGAATATTAATCAGTAACCTATGTAACATTTTGACTAGTCACGAGAGACAGCACACAAGTGACAACAGCTGCATCTGTCTATATGCCCACAATAGACAGTACATGAGCAACCCCAGCAATGACATGTGAATTCAGGGTTATATTTTATGGAACAGCAGTTAGGGATTAAACAAATCCCAACAATATGGGCAAACTCAGACACGGTTCCATTTATGTAAACATCCAATAAGCCAGTATCAGCTCAAGCATTGAATCCTACAGACATTGGTTAAGAGTGTCAGGTAATGCTTACATCAAACACCAGATTGTAAAAGAAATGGGTGGAAATGTGATTCGAGTGCCTGTAAACGTGTTGAAGACGATGCGAGACAAGCTGGTTTGAGTATGTTAGAAATTATTGATTTTTACTAACAAAGGTTAGTCATAAAATAACTCCGACTCTACTATTTGCCCTTCACAGCAAATATTCCGTTTTAATCTGTCCAGGTCACGTTACGCCAATCTCTGTTGTTTAGCTCTGGTAAGCCTGTGCCCACTGTCATCTTAAATTCCAGTTATTGGCAGACAGATGTGAAATCTAAGGCGCTCTTTTATTGTTGTAGCCCATCAGCTTCAAGGTTCATGGCTTTTTTCATTACTACTGTATTTCTACCCACAGAATTTAGAACTTGAGTGGTCATTGGATGTTTTTGGTTTGTTTTTTGAACCATTCTGTGTAAACTCTAAAGGCTGTTGTAATTTAAATCAGTCTGTCTGGCACCTGCAGTCAAGCCACACGAATCACCCCACACACACACACACTTTTTAACATTTATCGTGAAAGTTAGCTACAGCTGCTGACCTGTGTGTATAAATTCATGCAGTGCCCTGCTGCCACATGACCGGATAATTATCTGAATAAAATGTGTGCAGTTATTTCCAATAAACTGCTCACTAAGTGTATGAGGGGGAGGCTGGACTCCGTAGGCCAGGGAAGGGATTATTTATATTGTAATTTACAATACTACAGCATAATGTGACATTTTAGAGAATTGTGTGCCTCTAATCTTTTTTGCAATACTTTGGAGAAGTGGCTGTATTTAGCATGACAATGCCCTCATGCACAACGCAAGTTTAATAAAAAAGAAAGTGCCAAGTTTGGTGTGGCAGGCCTGCACAGGGCCCTGACCTCATCTCCGCTCAACACTTGAAATAATCTGGATGAATTCCGAGCATGCCCCACTGCCCAGAATCACTGCTCGACCTCATTAATGCTATTGTGACTATTACATATTAATGCCCGTGGTTTTGGATGCGATGTTTGTGTGTTGGATGTTCAGAAGTGCGTAAGAACACTTTTACACGGTACATAGTTACAACTGAAATGATTCATTCTTCTTGAGTGAGCAGGCCAGGATATATCCAAGACACACAAAATATGGAACTGTGAAATTACCTTTGATTAAACAAATATATGTTTTAAATTATTTGTATTTACCTATGAATCAATGCTGGGCGATTTTCACGATTAATTCGGTTAATTCGGATGAATGTTTTCACACGAAGTTAGAAATGTGACAATCGCGATTGTACAAGTTTACAAACCTTATATTTTAATTAAAATACCAACATGTCACGAGGCAGAAAATGACCACTCACGGAATATTTATCAAGTAAAGTTAAATATCAAAAGGGCAATCCAAAAACAGTGTACAAAACCAGAGGATAAACACACAGGCAGAGAAAACCAAAGGGTGCAGGCAAAAACAGTAAACGGAAGACAACAAACAAGGGTCATACACGGTAATGGCTAGATTCCGCAATAAGGACCGCTCGGTATGCACGCAAACACAGACGGCAATACTTCGCAACGAGACAGACAAACAGAAGTGTTTAAATAAGATTCATGGAATTGAACACAGCTGAACCAAAACTCAGTGAGTGTGATAGTCACGTGAGAGTCTGTGGGAGCATTGAAATTGTAGTCCATATTGTTAGAAGCAGAACGTGCCACCTCCATCCACCCCCCAGGTCACAAGAGGACAAAATCAAAGCTGAGCTGACTGCTTACTTAATGTCCTCTAGCATAGATACTGATACAGACTCACTTAATTGGTGGAAACAGTAGATAAACTTGTAAAGAACTTTTTCGTGAGGAGGTTATGCGAATTAAGATTTCTATTTTGTTGTAATTATTGTTATATCGTTAGTTATAAAGTTTGAGTCCCTTTAAAGAATAATTATAGGTGGTGCTGTTACTATTTTTGCACTTCTGCAGTCTTTTCAATTAAAATGCAAAAAAAAAAAAAAAGTGAGACTTTTTTCAATGGCATTATACAAGAACAAAAAAAAATCGCAATCGGAATCAAGAATCGTTAATAACTTCGAAAATAATCTAGATTTAATTTTTTTGCAATATCACCCAGCCCTACTATGACTTTATTTATTCATTATTTTTATACACATGTTAATTTGCTACCATGATGGTTATGACACAAATAATGGTATCTGGTTTTAAACAGTAGACAAATTATCATAACAGGTTTTATGGTAGACAAAAAAAATGGAACACTAAGAAAAATGTACAAAAATATTTTGTATATGTATAATCTACAAATGTGAGAGGTGTTTCAGGATTTTCTAAGCATTATTTTTTTTCTGCCAGTGACTTTTCATTCTATAAATAGTAACACAAATGAACAGACTCAAACAAAGAATCTCAATCTACCGACATTAAAAAAAAAAGGAGAAGAAAAAAAAGTCCAAGAATCTGTCTGTGGGTCTGCACAATCAAATTTTGGTGAAGCATTAATCAGGGCAAAAAAAAACTATATCAAGGGTTGTGAGTGTTTCAAAACCCATAAACCTTAAACATCCATAGAGTTGGTCATTCGAGAAACCCAGTGTTCAGAAATCCTGTGGAAAGACAGGAAAACCTGTTGGTGAGAGTTCACTGTTTATGAAGACAATGACCCCAAGCATACCACCAAAACAACATTGGAGTGACTTTGATAGGTTTAAATCTGGGTCACTCAAGGACATTCAGAGATTTGAGTCAAACAGCTGTAGGAAGACCTGAAGATGGGAGTTTGCAGATGTTTACTATCCAATCTGAGGATCTGCAATTGAAGCAAAGCTTGTCAAGACTTATCCAAGACAGCCTGCAGCTGTAATTACTGCCCACGGTGATTAAAACTACAAAGTATTGAAGTGTGTCTGCATTTTAAAAAAATATTTCTAATAGCATGTTTTTACTTCGTCAATATAGAAGATTAGGTATAGCTTCATGGACAACAATGGGATCTGAATACTTTTAGAATCTATTGTATATATCTATTATATAATTATCCTTAAACGGTGGTTAGTGCACTGACAGCTAAAATAATGCTTTGTGAAATATTAATCAAGCTCTTTATAATGATAGTCAGCTGGTTTCCGCCTGAGAGGTTTCAAAATTAAGATGTCTTCAGGCATAAAGTAGAAACTACAGAACTTGGTAGGAGGTACAGCCTGAAGAAGCCCACTAACCACGGGCAACAAAGCAGTAAGAAAAAAAAGCGAATAGAAGAACTCTCATTTTATCCCTCTGCAAGAGCTAAACTTGAGTGATCCTTTGATCTGTGCCTTGTCCCCCGGCCAAGTGCTAGGTTTAAAGCAATGAGTAGGGTGGGGAGGGGATTTGATTGAAAGAGCATCTAAGGCCAGCAGGGCATGCTGGGAGCTGGACACATGATATGAGAAATAGGGAGGTGGAAAGACAAAGCAAAAAGTAAAATAGAACAGTTCTACCAGAGTCAAAGAGGGAGAAGAAAAGCAAAGTAAAGCTACCGTTACAAACACTTATTTTGGAATTCGGCATTTCTTAAACAGGGTCATGTGAGTGATGTTTACAACTGGCAGGTACTGGGTGTGGAGAAACTCGAGTGGCCTGCTCAGAACCCTGACTTCAACCTCACTAATCGAAAATGAAACATTGATGGCAAGCCAGGCCTGCTTATCTGAAATCAGCACCTGACCTCACCAATATTTCCAATAAACACTGAAATACAATACACTTATGAAAATATTCAATGAAAGCTTTTCCAGAAGAATGGAGGCTATTAGTGCCGCAAGGGGAGAGACAAATCCTTATTGATGCTTATTGGTTTTTAAATGAGATATCCACAGTCTGGTGTCTGTATGCATTAGCCATCGATCAGCCATAACATTAAAACCACCTCATTGTTTCTACACTCACTGTCCATTTTATCAGCTCCACTTACCATGAAGAAGCACTTTCTAGTTCTACAATTACTGACTGTAGTCCATCTGTTTCTCTACATACATTGTTCGCCCCCTTTCATGCAGTTCTTCAATGGTCAGGACCCCAACAGAACCACCACAGAGCAGGTATTATCTGGGTGGTGGATCATTCTCAGCACTGCAGTGACACTGACATGGTGGTGGTGTGTTAGTGTGTGTCGTGCTGGTATGAGTGGATCAGACACAGCAGCGCTGATGGAGTTTTTAAACACCTCACTGTCACTGCTGGACTGAGAATAGTCCACCAACCAACAATATCCAGCCAACAGCGCCCTGTGGGCAGCATCCTGTGACCACTGATGAAGGTCTAGAAGATGACCAACTCAAACAGCAGCAATAGATGAGCGATCGTCTCTGACTTTACATCTACAAGGTGGACCAACTAGGTAGGAGTGTCTAATAGAGTGGACACAATATTTAAAAACCCCAGCAGCGCTGCTGTGTCTGATCCACTCATACCAGCACAACACACACTAACACACCACCACCATGTCATTGTCACTGCAGTGCTGAGAATGATCCACCACCTAAATAATACAGTCAGTAATTGTAGAACCACAAAGTACAATTATGTACAGTACAATTAAACATATACAGGTAAACAGAAATCATCTATTACTTGATTTAATTTTTTTTTTTTAACAAAACAGTGAATTAATTAATCTACAATGTAAAAACACTGGGCACAATTTAGCAACACATCCTAAACAGGGCAACACACCGCTAACCATTTACTCAGTCACTGCATTTTGGGTTTTGAGGGAAATGTAGAGTAACCAGTTTACCTACTGCACTGTCTTAAAAGTTTGAAGAAAAATCACTGTGGTGATGTATCCAAAAGAACATCTGTAGACATTAAAAAGCATACTAGGGGCACCCAGGTGGTGCAGCGGGATTTTCCAATAGTGATCAGCGCTAGGATTCTGAACTCCGCAATTTCTCCTACCGGCCCCCCCTTGCGGGCACAATTGGCAGTACCTGCAGCAGACAAAATTGGCCACAAAAGTCTGATGAGTGGGAAAAAGACTGGACTAAAAAGGGGACGATCTTCAATGCTGTTTAAGGACCCTGTGTAGCAGCCCGAGGTACCTGTACAGAAGTGGAGAAACGGGGAGTTGGTGTGTGACTCTCCATGCACGGAACTATACTCACGCACAAATCCAACGAAGTATGGGCAAATAAGAAAGTGTCAGTGGGCTGAGTAGGAAGCTTGTATTAGGCAAATATAACCTCCTTGGACACGATCAGGGTCCAAAGAGAAAAAGAGGAGAAAATGCATACTAGGCCTCTTACAGACACTAGGCCTCTTACAGACACTAGGCCTCTGAGGCATACAGACACTAGGCCTCTTACAGACACTAGGCCTCTTACAGACACTAGGCCTCTTACAGACACAAGGCCTCTTACAGACACAAGGCCTCTTACAGACACTAGGCCTCTTACAGACACTAGGCCTCTGAGGCATACAGACACTAGGCCTCTGAGGCATACAGACACTAGGCCTCTTACAGACACTAGGCCTCTTACAGACACTAGGCCTCTTACAGACACTAGGCCTCTTACAGACACTAGGCCTCTTACAGACACTAGGTCACTTGCAGACACTAGGCCTCTTGCAGACACTAGGCCTCTTGCAGACACTAGGCCTCTGAGGCATACAGACACTAGGCCTCTTACAGACACTAGGCCTCTTACAGACACTAGGCCTCTTACAAACACTAGGCCTCTTACAGACACTAGGCCTCTTACAGACACTAGGCCTCTTACAGACACTAGGCCTCTTACAGACACTAGGCCTCTGAGGCATACAGACACTAGGCCTCTTACAGACACTAGGCCTCTTCCAGACACTAGGCCTCTTCCAGACACTAGGCCTCTTCCAGACACTAGGCCTCTTCCAGACACTAGGCCTCTTGCAGACACTAGGCCTCTTGCAGACACTAGGCCTCTTGCAGACACTAGGCCTCTGAGGCATGCAGACACTAGGCCTCTTGCAGACACTAGGCCTCTTGCAGACACTAGGCCTCTTGCAGACACTAGGCCTCTTGCAGACACTAGGCCTCTTGCAGACACTAGGCCTCTTGCAGACACTAGGCCTCTTGCAGACACTAGGCCTCTGAGGCATGCAGACACTAGGCCTCTTGCAGACACTAGGCCTCTTGCAGACACTAGGCCTCTTGCAGACACTAGGCCTCTTGCAGACACTAGGCCTCTTGCAGACACTAGGCCTCTTGCAGACACTAGGCCTCTTGCAGACACTAGGCCTCTTGCAGACACTAGGCCTCTTGCAGACACTAGGCCTCTTGCAGACACTAGGCCTCTGAGGCATGCAGACACTAGGCCTCTTGCAGACACTAGGCCTCTTGCAGACACTAGGCCTCTTGCAGACACTAGGCCTCTTGCAGACACTAGGCCTCTTGCAGACACTAGGCCTCTGAGGCATGCAGACACTAGGCCTCTTGCAGACACTAGGCCTCTTGCAGACACTAGGCCTCTTGCAGACACTAGGCCTCTTGCAGACACTAGGCCTCTTGCAGACACTAGGCCTCTTGCAGACACTAGGCCTCTTGCAGACACTAGGCCTATGAGGCATGCAGACACTAGGCCTATGAGGCATGCAGACACTAGGCCTCTGAGGCATACAGACACTAGGCCTCTGAGGCATACAGACACTAGGCCTCTTACAGACACTAGGCCTCTTGCAGACACTAGGCCTCTTGCAGACACTAGGCCTCTTGCAGACACTAGGCCTATGAGGCATGCAGACACTAGGCCTATGAGGCATGCAGACACTAGGCCTCTGAGGCATACAGACACTAGGCCTCTTACAGACACTAGGCCTCTTACAGACACTAGGCCTCTTACAGACACTAGGCCTCTTACAGACACTAGGCCTAGGGACCAGTTTGAACCAAGGTTCCCAAAATCACAGGGTTGTGCCTCACTCATACTATTTACTGCTACACTTTATTTCAAGCTCCATTTTTTTAATCAAATTTACTTTGTCCATTATGCCTCAGATGTCAACCTATCCCACAGTTTAATATTGTGGACTAGGACTAATGCCAAATGGCCAAACCCTATATTGATTCGTTTAGGGTAGGGCAGCTGAGTGTAAAAATGAATGACAGTAGAACACTGACATAGAAACAAAAGAAAAAAGTGCTATATTTGCATACTGGCAACTTCTGCCATGTTGTTGCTTGGTTACTACTTAAAATTATACAAATTTCCAGCCTTATTATACACATATTAAAAACACCGATTTTTTTTTACTTGGCAAAAAGAATTCTATTGTTTTCTTGTTGCTAAGTAATCAGGTGCAAATTCCTATACTCGGATCATTCATAGCTTTGGTATGCCATCTGCCAATGCATCTCACACTTGATCCTTCCTTCCCCACCGGCAAAGCAAGCTCACTCATCACAAAAATGCTAATGAGCTCATATTTCTTATCCCACTGAGTATACAAAACAGGCAAATGGATCCGCACTGAAAACAGCCATCAGCAGCAGTCGGGTGAGCCGCACGAAGACGAGACTTATGTTCGTTAGCGGCCCTGTGATTGACATAATTACACCCCAGCGTTGGTAAGATGGAGGAAGGTAATGTTATAATATGCACCCACTGTGGATGATTCATGCTGGCATTTAGCTGTTTCTCATCAGCCACTGCATTATCAGAACGGGGCGTGTGAAGGTGGTTTTTTTAATAGGCTTACATGAGCACCACGTGCTGTAAAGTGGACCTGAAAGTGTGTGATCACAGTGTGGGCATCAATTGGATTTATATTAAAGATTACTGATGGGGACATTTACTCACTGGTGCTTTATTGGGAGCACCATGCTAACGCTTTGCTTTCAGAACAGCCATTGATTTTTTTGTGGTATGGATTCCACACTGTGTTTAAGATATCGGTCTAAACCGACATGATTGCACAGATGACGAATCTGCGGCCATTACTTGGTGCATGTGTGTTGGGAATCTCCCATTCTGCCACATCCCAAAGATGCTCTATAGTATTCAGTTCTGATGACTGGAAAGGCAATTAAAGTTCACTGAACTTATTAATTTATTTAGATTTTAACATCATGTTTTACACAATTTGGTCACATCTGTTTAGACAGAACAGGTAATCACTGGTTAAACAAGATTCATCAGTTCAAGTCTTTAATGCTAAACACAGTCATGGGTCATGGACAATTTTGTATCTCCAATTCACCTCACTTGCATGTCTTTGAACTGTGGGAGAAAACCAGAGCTTCTGGAGGAAACCCACACAGACAAGGACCTGGACCCGCTACACCTGGGAATCGAACCCAGGACCTTCTCGCTGTGAGGCGACAAAGAAGTACACTGAACTTATTATCAAGTTCAAACTTTGAGATGACTTTGTGACATGGTTCTTTTATGCCGTAAGTAGCCATTATAAAATGGGTAAATTGTTACACATCGTCATTAATAATATTTAGACTGACTGTGGCATTCAACTAATGCTTGACTGATATTAGAGGGGCCAAAGAGTGTCAGTATAAAGTTCCCTTTATTGTCTTTATCCAAATCAACTTACAATTCTAACTTGTACAGTGCAAGCTACAGAGGGTTAAGGGTCTTGCTCAAGGGCCCAACCAGAGGCAAACTAATTTTAATTTAGAACTGCCGGTAACTGGATTTTCTTTTGGATCATTCTATGGAAACACTAAAGACTATTGTGCATAATCACATAAGATTAGTAGTTGCTGCCATATTAGGATCACACTGTCTACCACCAACAGTCATGCCGTGGGTTTTGATGTGGATATTAATTGAAGGTCTTGACTCATCTCTGAAATTTTTTTTATGCATTCTGTTGCTGCCACATGATTGGCTGATCACATGATTGAGCAGGTGGATAAATGTTCCTAACAAAGTAACCAGTAAGAGTAAAAAAAATAAGACATAAAACAAAAAAACACTTACAAACAGCCAAAAGGTAAGACAGACAGATTGTATGATATTTAAAAAAATCTGATCAAGTGGCAATCCCTAGTTGTATCCTTGTCCTCAAAAATACTCGTCAAATGTTTCTCATCTGTTTGACAGCTTGAATCAGCTGAAGAAAGACAGAGCGGCTGAATCCCTCAGGATGAGGAGATGCATTATGTAGAAACGCACTGAAACAGATGTTAGAAGTCTGAATCTGGTGTCTCTACTCCATCTGATCAATTCCAAAGTGAATAGAATATGTCGAGCAAAAACACATTCAGGATGAGTGTAAATATTTCAGGTGGAATAAAAATTCTATCACAAACACACACCTACCATATAAATTGACTTAAAGTGCACTCCCACATCCCACAAGACCTTGCTTTTGTGTCATGTATTCCTGGGTTGAAATGAGTTCGGCCATAAGGCACTCTCCTCTCAGTGTTGGGCTCAACCCGATGGTTGTAGCTATTAACACTATAAAAAGAATTTCCAGATTGCTATTGACATAACCGAGCCTCTCACTCAATTTGGCAAGTAAAGCATGCCAACTGACAGTTAATTGATGCTAAATGTCCATATTGTGCACATCTGCGCTGTAACTGTCAACATTTCAAACCAAATTAGAGAAGATTCAACGCAGCATTGCCGAGGCGTTCTAATTACTGTTCCAACAGCTCTGGTAAAAATTCACATTGCTGAAGGGGTTCATCACTCATCACTTTATCGCTCTTATTGCTCTTAATCAGCCTTTCTTTGTCACTGTATTATTATTTGCGCATTTCCACCTGCAGTTTCTGAATGTGAAATACTAAAAGGGTCTGCACTAATAAACACGTTAACTAATTGGTGCACAAGTCTGAGGATACATATAGATACGTTATAATGGACAGATGGTGGAACCTATCAAGACTTTCATTTAACACGCTTTGCAAAAATGTAAAAAATTCAAAAACCAACCAATCCAGCTACTGGTATGTTTTTGAGAGGTTCAGAATTGCATGTAATTTGTCTGTATTCTTAACAAGAACAACATGCAATATAAAACAAGATATAATACAGAAATTCAAGGTGCCAGCCTACCAACATTTCTCCAAAAGTGGATTGACAAACTGTCCAGAAAAGTTCCCACTCTAGATAAGGTTCATGATTCCACTATTAGAAACATATAACCTTCATGAAAGGGTAAATATGTATGGGGCATTATGAAGAGAAGAGTTAAACAACAGTAGGGACTGTACAGCAGCTTAAGTCTTGCATCTCATGTCAAGCAACAATAGAAAAATGAAACAATTAGAGTCCTCAGTTCCGGAAAAAAGAAAGAAAGAAATAAACTTTAAGTGTGTTGCAGGCGTCAAATTATAAATGCGTTTAAAAATAATGAGATAAAAAAAAATCAGTAAACATTGGAAAACTTTTCTTTGTACTTAAATAGGGTTGGGCGGTATGACGGTATGACGGTATACCGCGGTATTTAAAACTGATGACGGTATTTAAAAATGGTGACGGTATTTAAAAATGGTGACGGTATTTTTAAAAAATTTCTGCTTCGGGTTTACCTTAAAAATGGAGACTTTAGGACATTTGCGCATCCACAGTAAGGGAGGGGTGGGAGGGGTAGGCGGTTGGAGCTCACTGATTGGTTGTGGAGGTGCTCACTGAGGCGATAACACAAAAACTAGTACGCGCTCTACATAGACGCGTTTTACGTCATCCTATGCGCGCTCCCGAGAAGGAGGCTGTTTGAAACCTTAGATGCCTTAATAAGCTGTAGTTCGGTATCTTAACATTTCAGGAACGAGTGAGCATCGGAAGTGTCCTTGGCTTAAAACATGGCTGACGGTGCGGAGAAACGGAATTATTTTTAAACGTAAATAAATGATTATTGAACTTGTATAAACTTGCACATGTGTTTTTATTTGCAAAATCGAGCTTGAGTTGACATGCTTGCGCACTGTGCTATCCCATCCCATTGGTTTGAATGGCAAAATGCTAACTGTTAGCTTAGTATAAGACAGCCCCGATATTAATATCAATGATGAACGATCATGAACATTTTGCTACCTTGCCTTAAATGTAGGCATAATTCAAACAACACTTCAATGAGAAAAAAAAGATTTATTTTAAAAGGAAACTACAGGAAAGAGACAGACTGGTTGCATTGCATTAAGTTTCATAAAAATCCTCTCTTGTGCAGAGATGTGTTTGTGCCTGTGTTTGTTTCTGCTTTAAAACATACACGCCATGAACCAATCAGATTTAACAAAATTAAACGAGTTTTTTCTCAATTATTTGTCATAATACTACTAGCGCTCTCTTTATCTGTGTGTGTGTCGCTCCCCGTGATAACTGCGCAGTTCTAATCGGCTGTATTTCACCCACTCCGCAGACGGACTTAATCAGTCATTATAAAATAAAAATATATGTAGAGAGCTCCCTAGCTTTTCGAAACACACCCTATATAACAGCTCCCAGAGGCGCGACTCGGGTTCCTTTAGTTCATTTCAAAGAGCCGTTCAATAGACCCATCACTAACAGACAGACACGCCCCCTCCCCCTACGCGGTAATACCGTATACCAAGGTATTTATTTTTTAAGACAGTTATAAAATTGGCAATATCGCCCAACCCTATACTTAAATAAGGATTAAAGAAATTTTTAATAAAGATTCTAGAAAAGAAATTAAAGAAATCTTAAATTCTTCTTTTTATTTCATTCTACTAATATGTATAGACAAGAAGTGGCCTACTGGTTAAGGTATTGGACTAGTAATCAGAAGGTTGCTGGTTCAAGCCCCACCACTGCCAGGTTGCTGCTGTTGGGCCCTTGAGCAAGACCCTTAACCCTCAATTGCTCAGACTGTATACTGTAGCTTTAATGTAAGTCGCTTTGGATAAAGGCGTCTGCTAAATGCTGAAAATGTAAATATGCACTGTACGTATATATAGAAAGTGATGCCCATGTGCCCAGCTGTCCACATTATCTTGGAGAAAACAGGATCTATAAGAGCAGTCAGCCTTTTTCCATTGCCACGGTATTTAGTTCCAGTTCCTGCACACCTATTGTACTGTACATTCTTTTAACAGCGGCACATGTTAGCATGGACCGCAGACTACACTGCCCCATACATTTACATTTTCAGCATTTAGCAGACGCTTTTATCCAAAGCGACTTACACAGTGAGCGGAACACAATGAGCAATTGAGGGTTAAGGGCCTTGCTCAGGGACCCAACAGTGGCAACTTGGTGGTGGCGGGGCTTGAACCGGCAACCTTCTGTTTACTAGTCCAGTACCTTAACCACTGAGCTATCACTGGCCCCATACAGAGAAGGGTCTGATGCACACATTGTGGCACATTCACCTCATCACCAGTATTTAAATTATCTGTAATTTGAGCCTTTGTTGGTCCATACAGGATGCCACAGGCTCCATGTCTTCTGACCTTAATGAGTCTCGACCACCTAAGAACCTTTTGGTGGTTCATCAATTGTTGCTCCTTGGACCACTGTCAGTCAGTACTTACAGTGAGCCTGTGAACACCCTTGCGGTTATGAATACTTTAATCCAGTCTCCTGGTCATAACTGGGCTCTAAAAAAAGTCATTTATGTCTTTATACTCTTGCTCATATCTGCTGGATTCGACACTACAATCAGCCCAACATCTAATTCCCAATTTGTTTCCCTGACCATGAAATGCACAACTGTTTTAAAATAGCACATTTTAGGGGGTAGTCCTTATGTTCTGGGGCATTGACCAAATGCACTGGAAGCAAAAGCAAAAGTAGTTAAATATGTTTCCTCGGATTGCGTCTCTTATTTTCAGACCGGTTTATTAAAGGCTTTCTCTCCACACCTCCAGTGAACTATAGCAAAACAGGTGGCAGATGAAAAGGATCAGATATGGCAGGCCTTTTTCTCCACACACAGTGAAAGCACTGTTTTCTTCAGTTTGTGCTATTCATTCAGGCTTTTGCCAGCTATGATGCACCACTGTGGGACAGCTTTACATCCCCAATTTGTTTCCAAAGCCTGTCAGCTTGCCTAGTATTCATGCAGAAAAAGCTAAAAGCATTCAAGCCTGCAGATCATTATATCCAATACTTGCATGGCTCAGCGTTTGCTAAGTCTGTCTCACACAATTGCATTTCACTAAAACACATTCATTCTCAGAAGGTGTTCCAGGTTCTGTTTTTTTCCCCACAACAGAATGAGTTTTTTATTGGGATTTACAGACGTTTTACATGCTTGAAAACGTGTGCTGATTGCACCTTGTTTGCTTGCAGCTCTCATGAGTAAGATAAATGTCAGCACAAGCTAATGAGCTGTGAGTAATGCTCTCATTTTATTAACAAATTTTAAGGTTAAAACTGTTCTTGAATCATCTTGTGTAAAAATTTATTTTGTGTATTTGGGGCATTCTATCAGGATGTGTTTTATTGTAACAGGTGTTTGGCAGATCACAGGTTGGGGTTTTTTTCTTCTTTTATCAGGTGTTAGTGGGTTATTCTACTGGGGACAGTGGTAGCCTAGTGGGTAGAGCTCTGGGCTTTCAACCGGAAGATTGGCGGTTCAAATCCACTGTTGGGTCCTTGAGCAAGGCCCTTAACCCTCTCTGCTCCAGGGGCGCCATACGATGGTTGACCCTGCGCTCTGACCCCAGCTTGTTTGGAATATATGTGAAGAAAGAATTTCATTGTACTGTACAACTGTATATGTATATGACAAATAAAGTATACCTACTGTGGCCAATTCTGCATCTTGTATGTATGACTTGGTCCATGAGTCAGTCTTGGTGTGTCCGTGGTTTAATGTTTATGTTTGGGTGTATTTTTCCTTGATGTAAGTATTTATTAAGGGTTTTGTGGCTTATCTTGGTACTGATTTGTTTGTTCATCTTAAAGGCCAATTTCTGTTCTATTTTGGGCTTTCTGTAACATTCCATTGGTGAGCTCCCACCTAGCCCAATCACATTTAGCAATGTATGGCCATTTTCTTATGTCTTTTATTCGCTATTCTGTTGTATTTAATAAAGTTATGTCTGTTGTCTATGTATGTCCATTATGTGTTGCTTTAGTTTTGTTATTAACAGAAATGGACTTTGCTGTTAAGGTCTAGTCTTAGCAGAGTAGTCATAAATGACACATTGTCTCTAGTGGTCATAAATGACACAGTCTTTCATTAAGTGTTTTATTGTAAGCTGTGTTTGGCATGCTGTACTATATGAGAAAGCTTCACCTTTTATCAGCCTGGTCCCAGTGGTTTTTGAGATAGACTGGCATTTTTCCCCAATGATGGGATTAGGCAGCAATGTAATTGGCTACAGTTTAATTTATATTTATTATGTCAAACTTAATGTTCCTAATAACACTTTGCCTTGGCTGTTCCATTAACACTCTATAGCAGGGGTGTCAAACTCATTTTCACCAAGGGCCACATCAGCATTATTTTGGCCCCCAAAGGGCCGATTGTAACGTATTCTGCTGTGATTGCAGTCTGTTGTTTTTCTTGGAGGCTAAATTCTGCATTTATATTGTCCTCCTTTACCACAGACGCAGCCTCATAACACAAGAGACGCACCGGTTTCTCTTCCTGAAGCACAAACTTGTTTTAATTTTCATTAAATTTCTATTTCTGCTTAATTTTCTTACTTATCTTCTTGTACATTTTGGGATTACGTGTAAATATTTCTTAACATCATCTACTGGCGGGATGTGTCACTTTGCAGGTCACAAAATCAGCATGCATTTTGAGAGATGCAGTTAATGTAGGAGTTTACAGTGTATTTTAAGACAATCATTCTGCCCTCACTAATAGTTTATCCCCCTTGCTCAGCTAGACAGACAGACAGACAGACAGACAGCTCTCTTCAGAATACAGTTGGTTTATATATTTCCCAGCTGTGTGATACACTGTGTGCACCAGAATGAAGTAAAAATACAAACAATAAAAACAATAAAGAACTTAATACAGTAAAAGCACACAGCTGTAGTCAAGTGTTACATCTGGTACAATATGAGATTTAACCAAACGTAAAATAGCGCTAAGGAGTTAGCATTTTGTGTAAAGATACTAATTGCTATAATAACGGTAACAATTGTATTTAATTACGGTAAATTAGTAACTAAAACGCTGTGATATACTCACTAAACATTTACAAACAAATGAGAATATAAATGCCACTACTTACAGACGATGCTTTGGTATTATACTGCAAGATAATTATTTATATTTATTATTATTGTTTACATTACTACCCTCGTTCTTTTGCCGTAAAAGTCACATGGCTTCTCAGCGAAGGTCAAAGTTAGTTGCCATGACTACGATGTCGCCGGTTGCCGTTTAAAGGCGCAGGTGTCCCATTAAATTATAAGCGCGTCTCTGTAACGACTCGAACCATCACAACAATCGTACAGTCGTTTAAGCTCTCGCGGGCCACAGAAAATGACTTGGTGGGCCGGATCTGGCCCGCGGGCCGTGAGTTTGACACCCCTGGTCTATAGCATTATCAATAGGTTAAACAGATATAGTGTAACATTATAATTTGGATGATTTATTTTTTTTCAATCTTTGTCTTAAGTACAGATCTATCTGTTGCCCTGTTTGATGTTTTTTCCAGTGCCTACTGGGCCTTGTTTCACTTGAGATGAGTGGGGGGGGGAAGTTCCCAATAGAAGGCTCTTGTCTACCACCTAAAGGGGTTTAACTTGAAAATATGTATGTTAATTTTCGGGATTGCAAAAGGCTATCCCCATCTGGCTTTATAAAACGTGTCACCCAGACCCAGTCTGAGGAAGCCTGAGTGACATCATAACTAGAGACAGAAAGGTCGTCCTAACATGACAGAAGCCATGAGCTCAACCAGTGCGACTTCCTCAGTCAACACTGAGGCTGAAGATAAACACAGCTGAAAATGTTGGCCGTTCTGGATGTGATCCTATTGATTCACGACTCTTCAGCTGCTGTACGACATAAAAGAACTGGAAAGCAAGATTCTCAGTAATGAACTGAAAAGCTCAGAATTCATATTTCTTGATAATGCAGGAGCTTTTTGTTGAGGTTGATTTGCTTTGCTTTAGCACAGAGGCGACACTTTGCCAAACTGATATGAGGTTAAATTGACCCTTAAATGGTTCTATGTTTTCTTCAGGATAAATGCGGGCAATATTCTGCTCTGCAGTGTCAGCTTGCGCTGTTCATTCTACCATTTTTCTCAATCTCTCACAAACAATTTTGTGCACGTTAACCAAAGCTGGTACGCCAACATGAGCACTTGATGTAAGGCTAAACAAAACACACAATTTAAGTCAAAGGTGTGTTATAGGCTAGGAAAATGTACGTCTGCCGTTCGTGTTGGTCTTTGTTAATCTATTCAGCTTTATTTCTGTTACTAAATTCAACCATGCAAATTTTACTGGGTTACAGATAGGGATTTCTTCAGATTATGAAAGAGACCACTGCCCTACGTACATTTAAATGGATTTTGTCAAACTATTCCTATTTATAGGGTAACAAGACATCTTTCTAAAAATTTTAAAACTAACATGTATATGTAAAGAGAACTTCAGCTCAAGATGCTGTAATTGTAACTTACTAAAAATGAATCAAACATACAGTGTATCACAAAAGTAAGTACACCCCTCACATTTCTGCAAATATTTTATTATATCTTTTCATGTGACAACACTATAGACATGAAACTTGGATATAACTTAGAGTAGTCAGTGTACAACTTGTATAGCAGTGTAGATTTACTGTCTTCTGAAAATAACTCAACACACAGCCATTAATGTCTAAATGGCTGGCAACATAAGTGAGTACACCCCACAGTGAACATGTCCAAATTGTGCCCAAAGTGTCAATATTTTGTGTGACCACCATTATTATCCAGCACTGCCTTAACCCTCCTGGGCATGGAATTCACCAGAGCTGCACAGGTTGCTACTGGAATCCTCTTCCACTCCTCCATGATGACATCACGGAGCTGGTGGATGTTAGACACCTTGAACTCCTCCACCTTCCACTTGAGGATGCGCCACAGGTGCTCAATTGGGTTTAGTCCATCACCTTTACCTTCAGCTTCCTCAGCAAGGCAGTTGTCATCTTGGAGGTTGTGTTTGGGGTCGTTATCCTGTTGGAAAACTGCCATGAGGCCCAGTTTTCGAAGGGAGGGGATCATGCTCTGTTTCAGAATGTCACAGTACATGTTGGAATTCATGTTTCCCTCAATGAACTGCAGCTCCCCAGTGCCAGCAACACTCATGCAGCCCAAGACCATGATGCTACCACCACCATGCTTGACTGTAGGCAAGATACAGTTGTCTTGGTACTTCTCACCAGGGCGCCGCCACACATGCTGGACACCATCTGAGCCAAACAAGTTTATCTTGGTCTCGTCAGACCACAGGGCATTCCAGTAATCCATGCTCTTGGACTGCTTGTTTTCAGCAAACTGTTTGCTGGCTTTCTTGTGCGTCAGCTTCCTTCTGGAATGACGACCATGCAGACCGAGTTGATGCAGTGTGCGGTGTATGGTCTGAGCACTGACAGGCTGACCTCCCACGTCTTCAACCTCTGCAGCAATGCTGGCAGCACTCATGTGTCTATTTTTTAAAGCCAACCTCTGGATATGACGCCGAACACGTGGACTCAACTTCTTTGGTCGACCCTGGCGAAGCCTGTTCCGAGTGGAACCTGTCCTGGAAAACCGCTGTATGACCTTGGCCACCGTGCTGTAGCTCAGTTTCAGGGTGTTAGCAATCTTCTTATAGCCCAGGCCATCTTTGTGGAAAGCAACAATTCTATTTCTCACATCCTCAGAGAGTTCTTTGCCATGAGGTGCCATGTTGAATATCCAGTGGCCAGTATGAGAGAATTGTACCCAAAACACCAAATTTAACAGCCCTGCTCCCCATTTACACCTGGGACCTTGACACATGACACCAGGGAGGGACAACGACACATTTGGGCACAATTTGGACATGTTCACTGTGGGGTGTACTCACTTATGTTGCCAGCTATTTAGACATTAATGGCTGTGTGTTGAGTTATTTTCAGAAGACAGTAAATCTACACTGTTATACAAGCTGTACACTGACTACTCTAAGTTACAGTGTATCACAAAAGTGAGTACACCCCTCACATTTCTGCAGATATTTAAGTATATCTTTTCATGGGACAACACTGACAAAATGACACTTTGACACAATGAAAAGTAGTCTGTGTGCAGTTTATATAACAGTGTAAATTTATTCTTCCCTCAAAATAACTCAATATACAGCCATTAATGTCTAAACCACCGGCAACAAAAGTGAGTACACCCCTTAGTGAAAGTTCCTGAAGTGTCAATATTTTGTGTGGCCACCATTATTTCCCAGAACTGCCTTAACTCTCCTGGGCATGGAGTTTACCAGAGCTTCACAGGTTGCCACTGGAATGCTTTTCCACTCCTCCATGACGACATCACGGAGCTGGCGGATATTCGAGACTTTGCGCTCCTCCACCTTCCGCTTGAGGATGCCCCAAAGATGTTCTATTGGGTTTAGGTCTGGAGACATGCTTGGCCAGTCCATCACCTTTACCCTCAGCCTCTTCAATAAAGCAGTGGTCGTCTTAGAGGTGTGTTTGGGGTCATTATCATGCTGGAACACTGCCCTGCGACCCAGTTTCCGGAGGGAGGGGATCATGCTCTGCTTCAGTATTTCACAGTACATATTGGAGTTCATGTGTCCCTCAATGAAATGTAACTCCCCAACACCTGCTGCACTCATGCAGCCCCAGACCATGGCATTCCCACCACCATGCTTGACTGTAGGCATGACACACTTATCTTTGTACTCCTCACCTGATTGCCGCCACACATGCTTGAGACCATCTGAACCAAACAAATTTATCTTGGTCTCATCAGACCATAGGACATGGTTCCATTAATCCATGTCCTTTGTTGACATGTCTTCAGCAAACTGTTTGTGGGCTTTCTTGTGTAGAGACTTCAGAAGAGGCTTCCTTCTGGGGTGACAGCCATGCAGACCAATTTGATGTACTGTGCGGCGTATGGTCTGAGCACTGACAGGCTGACCCCCCACCTTTTCAATCTCTGCAGCAATGCTGACAGCACTCCTGCGCCTATCTTTCAAAGACAGCAGTTGGATGTGACGCTGAGCACGTGCACTCAGCTTCTTTGGACGACCAACGCGAGGTCTGTTCTGAGTGGACCCTGCTCTTTTAAAACGCTGGATGATCTTGGCCACTGTGCTGCAGCTCAGTTTCAGGGTGTTGGCAATCTTCTTGTAGCCTTAGCCATCTTCATGTAGCGCAACAATTCGTCTTTTAAGGTCCTCAGAGAGTTCTTTGCCATGAGGTGCCATGTTGGAACTTTCAGTGACCAGTATGAGAGAGTGTGAGAGCTGTACTACTAAATTGAACACACCTGCTCCCTATGCACACCTGAGACCTAGTAACACTAACGAGTCACATGACATTTTGGAGGGAAAATGACAAGCAGTGCTCAATTTGGACATTTAGGGGTGTAGTCTCTTAGGGGTGTACTCACTTTTGTTGCCGGTGGTTTAGACATGAATGGCTGTATATTGAGTTATTTTGAGGGAAGAATAAATTTACACTGTTATATAAGCTGCACACAGACTACTTTTCATTGTGTCAGTGTCATTTTGTCAGTGTTGTCCCATGAAAAGATATACTTAAATATCTGCAGAAATGTGAGGGGTGTACTCACTTTTGTGATACACTGTATATCCAAGTTTTATTTCTATAGTGTTGTCCCATGAAAAGATATAATGAAATATTTGCAGAAATGTGAGGGGTGTACTCACTTTTGTGATACACTGTACATATTAAACATACGACATACGAGAAATTACATAAATAACAATAACATAATATATTAAGGTTCTGGGCAAGCCAAAGCAAAAACAAACAAGAACATTATAGCATTTACTTACTCAGAGGGTTTGTTTATCTTTTTTCCCACCCTTGTGTGCAATTAAGGGATGCTGCGTATGAAACAATTTCGGTGTGACAATGTGTAAATCATGTAGATGCGATCATCTGTAAAATGTATACACAAATCTATTACGCCATCAGAGTAAGTTACTTTTTACAGACATTTTTAGTTAACATTACTGAACAGACACATTTCCACAGACTGCTTACAATTTCATGTCTTGATTTTAAATGTCAGTAATTTAGAAAGAATTTGCATATTTGCATGTTACATAAGAGCAACCAAAGCTTAACAACCGGCTGGTTATGGCAACTTAGTATGCAGTGCAGGCAGCTCATTTTGCATTATTTATCTCTTTAGAGGGTGCACAAAGGAGACTTGAAATACCCACCACCCCACATAACCCACTTACTGAAAAGTGCTGGGGACTCACAAGCTTACTTGCTCATGTTAGATTTAAAAAAATATATACTTTGTCCTTCTCAGATCATGAGCATAATTCTCTAACTACTAAAACACTCGCCTCAGGACCCTGACAGTACCAAGCTCAGAATCACCTCCCGGGCACACAGTCTACATCTGCCGCTTGTCATTTAACAACTTGTACATTTATCACTCACTCATTCTTTCACAGAATTCTGAACTTATGTTATGATATAACAATTAATCACATGTATACATCCTACCTGCTGGATTCCATACGGCTAGGAAATAGCATTTAACATTAATTCGGTCGAGCAAAGTGGCGAAATGAAGAGCATAATTGTGTCAGACTAACCAGCTGCTGGCGTAGCGAGTATAACGTAAAGTGTGCAATTAAGGTACCAAATAATTCTGAACCAGTGATGGACTGGCACCTTTTACAAGGGACACCTCTCTTGCGCCAAGCGTTTTCTGGTGAAATCGAACCTGCCGCCAACTGTTGATGGAAATAAATTTAAAAAATACTTTGGAATGTACAAAAGGTCCAGCTTATGTATAAGGCATTATTAGCAAAGAAAAAACAAATTAAATAAATAGGCTAAAGAGTGGAAGATAAGAGCCAGAGAGGCAGGGTGGCATATTTTTCTAGTCAGGAGCCATACACATTGCAGAGGAAGGTTTGCTATTTCTTTCTTACTAAGTTTGTATATTTAGACCTGCCACAACCCTGACCAAGATAAAGCAGTTTATGAAATGAAAAAGGGAAAAAATAATAACTAAATTAGCAATTGTACCTTATAGAGTACATCGCCAAAATAATGTACGAACATTGTGTTCTTGGACTGTTGTGTACTTGAGTAAGTTAATGTTCACTATGGAAGCACTTCTGTACGTCGCTCTGGATAAGAGTGTCTGCTAAATGCCGAAAATGTAAATGTAAAGTGAATATATGCAATGAAAGTATTGTGGCGTTAACTCGGTCAAAAACATAGCCATCCAAGCATTTAGTGACCCCTTGCATTGTGTGGATGCTAAAATTCATCCTGAAATAAAACCTAAATCATGTCACCCAAATGCCCCCTCTAGCACCTGTCCTCTAAGTGTAGGTGTCAAGCACTCAGGCCTGTCCCCGTCTTGTGTAGCTCACAAATGTTCTCTATTTATTATCTTTAAGGAGAACTAACTTGGAGCAGTGGTGAATATTTCCAGAGGTGGCCACCCACCAACATTTCCACAGAAGTGCATCACTGACCTATCAAGGATAAATGTAAAGGCTAATCTCACACATGCCAAAACACCTTCAGGTCAGGTCAAATGTTAAACTTTAGTGGGTCCTATGACATCTGGCATTAAGAACATTACACATTACTCTGACACATGGTGATGGTGTTATTCTAATAGCCTGTGGATGCTTCAGGGCCTGGGTGAAAGAAACAATCATTCTGTTCTCTAGCAGAAAATACTAAAGTAAAAGTTCCAATCATCTAAAGTAGGGATGCATCGATACCATTTTTTCCCAACCGAGTATGAGTACAAGTACATGTATTTTTGTACTTGCCGATACCGATACCAATACCTATTTAGAATACCATTTTTTTTTAAACAAAAACACACGTGAGAAGTGACGAGAAGTTTAATGATACCACGTCCAAAAATGCACGTCAACAAGTAGCGAGTGATCAAAGTGTTTGTGCGCTGACGTGATGAAATCAAGGAGGAAAAATAAATGAATCTGAGTGGATTTGGCAACACGAATAGCATGGATTGTTCTGTAGTGAGTTGGAGGTTAATGTTGGTGTTTTGTTGTTATGTTTTGTAGAGAACGATCAGGTCAGAAATACTGTAAAACGTGTGTGTGTGCCGGTGTATTCTGATATAAACTATATTATCCCCCTGTCCCAACGGTTTACACTCCTCTCCTGCGTTTCCCCTCACACTGTATCCTGCGTTCTCATTGGCTGTTCGACATGTCACTCATTCCCAGTCGCACATCTAAGATCAGATATCTGACGTGCTAGAAAACTCGATCCGGTCGCCGAGCGGTCGGAGAGCAGGTCAGATCGAGTTGTTGGATAGTTCAGACTTAGTGATCGAGAGCCGAGTATTGATCGCCGAGCGAACTCTGAGTTGCTCCCGAGCCGGCAAATCTAGCGCCGACCAGTCGCAGAGCGAAAATCAGGGCAAAAATCATGTAGTGTGAACCAGGCATAACGTAGCAACGTGCACTAGGCACACGGTATCGGATGTTTAGTATCGGAGTCTCGTTTGCGAGTACGAGTACAAGTTAAATACCCGATACTAGTATCGGTACTCATGCATCTCTAATCTAAAGCTTAGGAGCAATTGGGTCAAACAACAAGTCAAAGCACAAAAGCAACATGCACTTGTTAATAGCTTAAAGAAAAAAAAACTTCAGCATGTCCAACTCACAATCATGACTTAAAAACCATTTATGCTAAAAACATGGCTAAAATAAATAGATTATAAATGGGTCCAAACCTTTCCACAGCAATGCACCAGACTCATTTCTAATTGTCAAAGCTGTTTGGTTGTAGTTGAAGCTGCTAAGGGTTTAAAATTTCTCTTAGTATTAAATTTTTTTGAAAATCTAAAATTAAAAAAGTGAGATGAGATGCAAAAATAAAGGCACTTTACCCATCATTACATGTTTTAACCTAGATGACACTTTAGTAAATGACTAAACATTAAGCTGCTTTGCTGATGTGTATAATCTAACATTTACAAAAAATATCCAAGGTAGATTAAACATGTAGATGCATATTCCAGTGTGAAAGGCTGACTTCTAAAAATGTGAAACACTGACAACAACCATCACTGCCTTTCTCCGGCCTGCAGAGCGTTTCCATGGCGATATTCTCACCTTTCTCACACCGTCATGGTAAAGCTGCAGAAACAAGTCCCTCAAATAATTAGCATAGTTAAAGCCTTTGATAGCACATGCCTGCCAGCACTGAACCCAACATAAGCTTCATTTAAGGTTAATTGCATCGCTACAACCAGTGCTGGAGCTGGAAGAGGAGGGGGTCTTCTTTGACCCCCCCCCCAGCACAAAACAAACAAGGGCTATTTTTTTCTCTTTAATTTGTGCCATTGTCCCTGAGCCACGTTCACAACCCATGTTTTTGCTGTTCAGTGTAAAGTTATTTCTTTGCTTATTTCTGATTGTCTTTTTGAGACATATAAACTGGCAGACTGTAGATTGGTTGTGTATTGTCTAATATTTCTTACTTTCAATCATTTTCTTGCTTGCCTTATAAACTTATTAGCCATTAACTAGTGGCAGCTAATCTCAATTAGCTTACCCTGTAACTAATTGATTTTTGTTTTTGCACATCTTTTTGTGTATTTTACATTTAATAAACCTAAATTGGTAAGAAAACTTATAATGCATCATTTTCTGATTCCAAAAAATAAATAAATAAAATGGAACTGGCCACTACCAAATTTACTGACTGCTAGCTTTCACTTGATATTGATAAAACACCCATAACCAGTGCAATTATCTGCTAGCTCTTTCTACACTGTCACAATTTCCTATTTCCTCCTATCACACAACACTGCATGAAAGACAAAAAAAACTGGTCAATAAAGAAAAACAGCCGCCAATAGCAAATAGCCTGGATATTGAGGAGTTTGTGAGGGTATTTGCCTAAAGGATCAATACTTTTCTGTAAATTCTTTGTACTGAGTTGTTAGAACACAGACTGTTCTTGGCCAGCTAAAGGTTTTGCATATATGAATACACAATATGAAATATAGATTTTCTTTTGTAGATGTATACAATAGTTGGGTTCACTGAAAATAAGATTACTATTGTATGATCTTCTACAAACGGATGTCTAAGCTTTATTATTAATTTAGAATTTTCTGGTTACTATACTGTCTGCTTTAATAGGGCTAGGGCTAAGCTAACGTTTCAATTCATTTTTGCTTTTGATTTAGTTGCACTAAAGCAGTGGTTCTCAAACTTTTTAGACCAAGTACCACCCATTATCAAACCAAAACTTCCAAGTACCACCTATGTTTCTCATCATGGCACACATTAATTAGGTGTGTGTGTATATATTAGTGGTGGGAATTATGGCTTCTTGAAGGGAGCCGGATCTTTTGGCTCGGTTCCTTTTAAAGAGCCGTTCAAAGAAATGGCTCTTCGTTCTTCGGGAGGCGCTACTGGGTAAACTATAAGACACCCCCGATATTAATATCAAATTTTGCTACCTTGCCTTAAATGTATTCCTAATTCAAACAACACTTAAACGAGAAAAAAAAGTTACTTCAAAAGGAAAAAAACTAGAGATGTACTGTGGTTGCATCGCATTAAGTTTCAGAACAATCCTCTCTTGTGCAGAGATGTGACCGTGTTTGTTTCTGCTTTAAAACATAAGCGCCATGAAATAATCAGATTTAACACAATTAAACAAGTTTATTTCTCAATTATTTGCCATTATTCTCTCTCTCTCTCTCTCTGTGTGTGTGTGTGTGTGTGTGTGTGTGTGTGTGTGTGTGTGTGTGTGTGTGTGTGTGTGTGTGTGTGTGTGTGTGTGTGTGTGTCTCGCTCTCCGTGATACTTAGTGTTTCGGATTTGAATATCGACAATAAACAGCTCTTATTACAATTTACGATTAATTTCCTCTACTGATGTGAAGCTGAATGGGTGGATTACGGTCTAGAACTGCGCAGAAATAAAAGACTCGGTTCCTTTCGTTCATTTCAAAGATCCGTTCAATAGAATCGGATCGTTCGCGAACGACTCATCACTAGTATATCTGCAGTTACCACTGATCATTTCAGTGAGTGCGCCTGTTTAGCGGAGCAGCCTCGTGATGTCAGGAACGAGATCAGTGAGATTCAAACGCAGATCTGCTCTGATAAAAGCGAGAGAGCTACTGATAACTTTACTGATAACTTTTCTGAAATTTCGAGATGGAAACCGCGAACGTGAAGTATAGACGTAATGAAGTACGGTGGCTGCGTAGCCCCGAATATTTTTAAAACACATTCGTTTTAATTAAACTGATTTTATTAAAACAGAATTATAAGAACTTTATTTATTTTTATTTTTTTATTTATAATTATTAAATTATTTATTTTTTCGGTGCATGTAATTACTTTTCTGAGATTATCTGGCGTACCACCTCGTGCACCACAGTTTGAGAACCACTGCACTAAAGCATTCACAAAACATTGCTCTATCAGTATATTACTGAATACAGTCAGATTTAATTAAGGGGGTTGATAAGAGGCTTTAATATCTCTCTTATATTCTTCAGTCATTAGACTTTATTGCATTATAAGTCTTAAGTGCACGCATTTGATGACATGCACATTATTTCAAATTTCTTTACCTCATATTTTGAATTAAGCCACTATCATTAGCACTGTTGTCATCATTTATTATCAGGGAGCTGCAAGCCCCTTTCTCTGAGCCATTATGTGGATTAAATGCACAGAAGTAATATAACGTTAGCCACACTGCTAGTACCAATAGCTCACTAAATTAGCGTAGCAGTTCTCGTCTTGACAACAAAACTTTATATTAGCCTATTTTTACACTTTATTTGATTAAATATTAATACAATCACATAAGATTATAGAAAGAGATTTACTAATTCATTAACTCCAAACATCATATTACTGGTTACAGTTTTTCTTTTTTTAAAAGTCCACAGATTTGCTGTCTCATGCATGACGAGGCATATTTATGCTGCACCAAAACCTCCAATAAGTTACTGATAAAGAAAATCTCACAATTCTACAGAACCAGCTCATCTGTACTGCCCCAATGGTTGTTTGACATGAAGAATTCCCGATATATGTGGTTTACACACCTAGTTGCCTTGAGCCTATGGTAAGAGCGAAAATACTGATAAGACATCTTAAATGAAATCATACCAGTCCGAAGGGGGAGGAAAGGGTGAAACAGCCAAGGGTGCTCATAGGCAGCTGTGGTAAGTACCCACCAACAATGGTCTGAGGAGGGACAAGCCACAAACCCCTGGAAGGTTGATGGGCAGCCAAGATTCCAGGAAACATAAAGGCTACGACATCTGGTACAGACCACTCCATAGCAGCCTGTGTACAGGGCTATGTAGATGCAGGTAGGTCAAACTCCGATACACCTTTGAAAGCACCTGCGATGGGCGTGCAGGAATCATAATTGGGTATTAAAACAATGGAAAAGGGTCGACTGGTTTAAAGAAACATTTCTTCTCTAAGATCTTGTGGACAGCCCAGGCATGTGTTACAGCTAATCACAAGAAACATCAATACTCATCTGAGATTAGCAGAAGAAGAGACACTTCAATCATCCCCAGATCTTTACCAGAAAACATAAAGAATACAAGATTATCTGTCTATTAGCTGAGGCGTAATTGGGTTATGCAGCAGAAGAAAACAAATAAAAATACAAAACAGGTTGCTAAGTGAATAGCTAAATAGAAACAAAATTAAAGTATTAGAGTGGCCTAGTCAAAGCATCTACAGGCAAGTGGCAAGATCTAAAATGAACAGTTCATGCAAAAAGAAAAGAAAAAAAGCAAGCACTGTGTCTGACTTAAAGCAGTTCTGCATGGAGGAGTATAGACACAGGAAGGAGGGTGAGACCGTTGGGACTGCTGGGGCTGCAGCACCCCCCTCTCTCAGCCGCCCCAGATTTGCCTCGGCCCTGACAGTCCCCTAAAACTTGAGCGAAACTGAAAAAACTGAGGATGGAAATTAATAAAACGGATGAGACGAGTCACATTCACATGATTATATCAGAACGAACCTCTCTGTATCAGGCTGGACATGGAGCAAAGAAGTAAAGTAGATGTTGACCACTGGCGGGGCTACTATTGAGCACACTGCATTCGTGTGCAGATTGAAACACAGCCCTGCATCTTGCCATTTTGTTTTTCTTTGCTCTTTGTGCAGCCTGACAGAGTTTTTAATATTATACCATTTTGATTAATGTTGAGTTAATGTATACATTCGGTAATACAGTCCTTATTGTTTAATGGTTTAAACCTCCTGCATATTTAATTTCCTACATCTGATTTATTTTGTTAGCATTTATATACTTTTTAGCAGTGCCAGGTATTTTTTATGTATTTAATAAATTTATGTTGATAAAGCATACTATTTTAACAGATTGGCCAATCAAGAAATAATCAATAAAAATAAATCAATAAATCAATAAAAATAACCCAAAGTTTGCCAGATTTCTGAAAGTGTAAGGCATTGACAATCCAGACTTTGCCACGTAACTATGAGACATGTAATCAAAAACATGTCACACTTCACTGTAATGCAATTGCACCACGAAGATTTAGCACAAATTGGAAAATAATCTTCCTTTTTAAAAGCTTTGCCGCAACAGAACGACAAAATGCAGGTAGGACATGAGATTACTGATAAAACTGCTGCCGTGCAGTGAGGGTTCAAGTATTTAGCACGTGTAAAAGCAGCCAGGAGAAAGTTTACACTTCTGTTGGTAACATTGCTGCCAAGACTTTCATTTGGCTACCTCCCCTACTTAAACATTTTCCTACTCTACAACATAGTGTAAAACTAAAGAAAGTAATATGACATTAATCCGAATGGGGATAATGTAATAAGTTTAACGGGGGGGGGACGGGACGGGACGGGGGGTGTTTGTCCCCATAGTTCTTTTTAACTGAGGCATCCTCTTGCATCCCTCAAGTTCAGTCTAGAACTGAGGCTGGCTACAACAGGTAGCATTGGTGCCACATGGTTTGACTAAAGATAAGGTTTGGTTCTTGGTTCGAAGTTAAAAGGGGCATATACTTCTTCCCAGCATTGCGTATTCATAAATTACTTAAGTGTTTGAATGAATGAACAATTTTGCACATTATGCTCACTGAGCCCACTCTTCATTCAATTATAGGCTTAAAAGACTTACTGTATGCTTAAACTGCAGGATTGGTGTCCTCCAGAAGTCAGCAGAAGTAAAGGTGATCTGTGTGTTGACTATAAAAAAAGAGACACTTTGTTTAGTGTACGCAGGTCAAAAGGAATAGCAGGCATCCATCTTTCTTGATAATGCTTCTCTCTGTTGCGGCTGATTTGCTTTGCTCCACTGTAGAGGAGATGATTAAATGATACATGCCTGGCCTGACATAACGGGTAAATCAGCCCTTAAATTGTTTCTTTTCCTTTCTTCTGGATAAAAACAAGCAGACATACTTGCTTTACAGTTTCAGCTTGCACTGCTCATCCCTTTTCCTTCTTGATTTCTCTCTACCCTTATCCCTCCCACTGGGAGGAAAAGGGCAGTTGCCTCAACAGACAGGCTCCTTCAGCCAGGAAGGCTTCGTGCTATACTGAAAAACATTGAGCTGTGAAGGGCTGAAAGGATACTTTGTGAAGACTACACCAACAGATCAAACAACATTTGAGCTCCTGACATTTGTAGGTAAAAAAAGCACCAAGCAAAACCTATTGACATGCATGCCGACCCCCTGTGGCCCACTGTTGTCTTTCCGCAGTCGGCTGGTACAGAAGGCCTTTGACAATGTTGGCACTTACTTTTTATTATTTATTTTATTTCAAGTGGGTGTATTGGCAGGTAGACAGAGGTGGTGGAAGGCAATCGGGAAGAGCACTCTAGCGATGGAGGATACTTGACACATCAGTGAGCAAGCCGGCAAAGAGAAACTGAGTTGATTCTGGCTTGAGTGATTGATTTCTAAGGTTAAGTTGTGATACAGTTGTAAGCCCTTTTTATTCTGCATTGTCAACGAATAAATGAAATACTACAATGTAGGACGGCACAGTGACAAAGCTGGTAGCATAGGTCCTGTCCAAAAACATTCCAAAGGTGGACAGGCTGCTCAGATTGTTCCCAAGTGTGAGTAGGTGAGTGGGTGGATCATTTAGGAATGCCAAGTGTATTCACGCATTTGAAAAGTGCAAAACTCTGATAATGCAATGATAGATTTATTCAATCATGTTTACAATAACAAAAGAATTAGTCTGCTGTGTACAATGCTAAAATTGTCTAGTGTGGTCTCAACCAAGGCTTTTAAAGATCTAAAATAAACAGTAATACATTTTACCTGCAGTCTCATGTGTTTAATAAATGTGATAGGCATTTATAAATGTGCAAATGACAACATGCAATGAACTTGCACAAACAATATATAAATAAGGTTTTTGTGTGTAAATTTGCTGTCAATAACCATGTCATGTTAAAATCTCATTAAAATGCAGCTGAGAAATTATGAATAAGGCAATAAAATCAGATCTACAGTATTTCTAAAATCAGATTTCTGGCATCTAGATAAGGTGCAGGCAGGGTCGAACTGGTTCACAGGCTATTAGGGCTGGGTATTGCCACTAATTTCCTGGATCGATTCGATTCCGATTCACAAGGTCCCGATTCGATTCGATCTTCGATCTTCGATTTGATTTTCGATTCAATTTCGATTCAACACATTTAGGCATATTTGAGTTACATTAACAGGTTTTGTTTAAATATGTACAGATGTTCACAGAACAAATGTGATAACTGTACAAAGAACATTTATTATTAAAAATATTTGTTTTTACATAAATAATTAATCCAAAACAAAAAACAGTAACAAAATGTCTGACATGCTACAACAGTGTACATGTAATGTAAACATACACCTGGCTGTTGCACAGCTTATGCCAAGTTCACACTACACGACTTTCTGATTTGCCGGTCCGGGTCGCTTTACAGTTCACACTGCACGACTAATCGGTGATAGGGGGTTTCACACTACACCATCTATCACCAGGAAGAATCTCAGATGAGTCTGTCTGCTCTCCCAAACTACTGTAACCGAGTGTCTTAGTAATGCACTGGATTAATAAAGGAACAAATACACGGCACATAACAGATCGTCGGGAGCATAAAACTTTATTCACCTTCTCCGTTATGGTACAGAACAGACGCGCGCTAGAGTCAGCACGTGCCGAACATGGAGCTTCTGCCATGCTGAACTGATGTGCAGGTCAGATCTCGTTGCACGAAAAAACAGCGGCTGGTCACGCGAGATTAAAAGAGGTAACAGATCTCCGTGCACACCGTAAAAAGGGGCGTATTTAAAAGATCGATCTCGCGTTTATATGAATCGATATCGGATCATTCAAATAAAGATCGATTCAAATCGAAAAATCGATTTTATAAACCCACCACTACAGGCTATACTAGTGTTTTTTGTTTTTTTTTAGCTTTTAGCTAATCCCATGCATGTATATGTGTAAACACGTAAATACAGTTGAAACCAGAAGTTTACATACACTATATAAAAAGACACATGTGCATGTTTTTTCTCACTGTCTCACATGAAATCAGAATAAACTCTTCCTGTTTTAGGTCAATTAGGATTACCACAATTATTTCTATGTGCTAACTGCCAGAATAATGAGAGAGAATTTTTTAAGGCAATTTTTATTACTTTCTTCAAAGTCAAAAGTTTACATACATTTCATTAGTATTTGGTACTGTTGCCCTTAAACTGTATGACTTGGGTCAAACGTTTAGGATATCCTTCCACAAGCTTCTCACAATAGTTGGCAGGAATTTTGGCCCATTCCTCCTGACAGAACTGGTGTAACTGAGCCATGTTTGTAGGCCGCCTTGCTCGCACCTGCCTTTTCAGCTTTGCCCATAAATTTTCTATAGGATTGAGATCAGGGCTTTGTGATGGCCACTCCAAAACATTGACTTTGTTATCCTTAAGCCACTTTGTAACCAGTTTGGCAGTATGCTTCGGGTCATTGTCCATTTGGAAGACCCATTTGCGCCCAAGCTTTAACTTCCTGGCTGATGTCTTGAGATGTTGCTTCAGTATTTCCACATAATGTTCTTTCCTCATGATGCCATCTATTTTGTGAAGTGCACCAGTCCCTCCTGCAGCAAAACAACCCCACAACATGATGCTGCCACCCCCATGTTTCACAGTTGGGATGGTGTTCTCAGGCTTGCAAGCTTCCCCCTTTTTCCTCCAAACGTAACGATGGTCATTATGGCCAAACAGTTCAACTTTAGTTTTGTCAGACCACAGGACATGTCTCCAAAAATTAAAGTCTTTGTCCCTGTGTGCATTTGCAAACATTAATCTGGCTTTTTTATGTTTCTTTTGGAGTAATGGCTTCTTCCTGGCAGAGTGGCCTTTCAGCCCATGTCGATACAGTACTCGTTTCACTGTGGATAATGACACACTCTTACCAGCTTCAGCCAACATCTTCACAAGGTCTTTTGCTGTTGTTCTTGGGTTGATGTGCACATTTCGGACCAAAGCACGTTCATCTCTGGGACACAGAACCCGTCTCCTTCCTGAGCGGTATGATGGCTGGACACTCCCATCTTGTTTGTACTTGCGTATAATTGTTTGTACAGATGAACGAGGCACCTTCAGGCATCTGGAAATTGTACCCAAGGATGAACCAGACTTGTGCAAGTCCACAATTCTCTTCCTGATATCTTGGCAGATTTCTTTTGACTTTCCCATGATGTTACACAAAGAAGCAGTGTGTTTCAGGTGTGCCTTAAAATACATCCACAGGTGTCTCCACTTAACTCAGATGTTGCCAATAAACCTATCAGAAGCTTCCAAAGGCATGACATGATCATATGGGCTGTCCCAAATTGTTTAAAGGCATAGTAATGTTAGTGTATTTAAACTTTTGACTTTGAAGCAAGTAGTAAAAATTGCCTTAAAAAATTCTCTCTTTCATTATTCTGGCAGTTAGCACAGAAATAATTGTGGTAATCCTAATTGACCTAAAACAGGAAGAGTTTATTCTGATTTCATGTGAGACAGTGAGAAAAAACATGCACATGTGTCTTTTTATATAGTGTATGTAAACTTCTGGTTTCAACTGTATATATACTGTATATTGACATGTTAGTGTGCTCAATCCATTGGTTTATATGGCAAGATGCTAAACACGAAACCCGATGGGATCGCTGTCCAAGTAGCACGTTCGAATAACCTGCCTTAACAACAAGTCATTAACTTACTAGAATCCTCTCTACTGAGGCAGCTGCCTATGTAGACAGTAAGACAGCAAGGCAGCTCCCTAGGTTTTTGAACACACTCATATTCATATAAAAACATGCGAGTACACATGACTCTGCTCCTACGCACAAAGCAAGATTTTTAAATACATGAATAAAAGCAGTAACAAAACACCAGTGATCTGCAGAGCCTGACCTTTGCCTCACTGAACAGCTTTGGAATGAACTGGAACATCTATTGAGGCTTTCCTGATCGGAGCCCAACCATATAAATGCTCTTTTGACTGAATAGGCACAAACTCCTACATACATGCTTTAAAGTCTAGTGAGAAGCCTTCTCAGAAGAGTGGCTGTTATAGATGAAAAGATGACATGGAGGTCACTCCATTCAACAAGCTCATTATCTGGTGTCCAAATACTTTTTTCACGCCAGGTTAAAAATTTAAAACAACAGGAATGTATTAAATAAATTACTGAATATGTACTTTGTTACTTTGCCAGTTAAGCTTTATGATGTAGTTTGTAAACCATGCTGAATGTTAACCAAAAGGTAAACATTGTAAATTGATTTGGAAAATGCTTTGCAAGCAAAAGTGGAATAAAACTCAAGTGCAAGTACAACATGAGATTAAGAGAGTTCTTAATAAAATGTTTTCTTCACAGGCATGTTTTACTTCTTTCTTGCAGTCTCAAACAATATAATCACTGCAGCCATTATGCAAATGTGCATCAGATTAATACCCTTCCTTCCATGAGTTTATTTTAAACATAAAAACAGAACTCCTAAAATGACTCCCATGTTTGAAAATTACACTGCAAGTGATAAACAACTCTACATGCATCAACACCACTCTGTGTTTTGCATCCTTGGTTAGAAATGCCACAAAGTGTATATCATTAGGGCAAACATAAAAAGAAAACGTGTTATTTTCCTCATTTGCTAGATGCAGTCCTCTGTAAAGACTGCTTCTAAATCAGCTTGTACTTTTTGCTTGTGTTATCAAGTCTGTACTCATTTACACTGTTAGCTAATATGGTGCATGAGGAGCAAATACAACAATTACAACAAAGGCAGCAAGAGAAACAAAAAAGTGATATACTGTTTTTTCTGCCGAAGGGTAAGACTGAGCTAGTTTAACTGGAGGGAAAACTCACTAGGAAGCCAAGATCCTGAATCAAAAAGGTCTCACCTTATAGACATGCTTAGATCTTAGAGGAACACATACCAAGCACTCTGAAGACCTCAGCTGATGCACCAATTTGTAGTTCTAAATCAAGGTGCACAAAACCCCCTTGAGACATGAAAAACAAGAACTTTTGCTACGCCTAAATGAGCTGAACCTAGAAGTTAATGATGTGATTTCCTTTTTTCCCCCAACTACACTCAAAACTACTTTTTACACCCGACTACTTCATTGTGACTCAAAAAAGGAGAAGTATATGTTGACCTTCAGGTAGAGACGTGCAGTAATCTAGAAATCTTGAAGTGCTTTGTAATGGAGTGCCACATTGTCTAACAGTTGAGTGTAGATGTGGCACTGGACCCACCACAATCATGATCAATCATGATCAAAATGAAAAAGGTTACTAATGAATAAAAATGAGTTTGAAAAGGGCTTGTATAACAATTTGAAGAGTTCCTTTGGACAGGAAAGGTCATAGAATTTTATTTGTAAAGAAAAAAAATCTGCAGGATCTTTTAGTTGATGGAATGTGGTAATAAATGTAGGTTGTTATTTGTACATCATACAAAGAATGTATGCCAGCACAGAATAACTTGAAGTGGCCTGGAAACTACCGGATGTATAATAATACATGTCCCAACGATTTGGGAATCACTGACATGTTTGTTTCAAATCTGAGTCTGTTTGAACCAAGAACTTTGAACATTTGCTAGTGTTTACTAAATCTGGCAGACTGTGAAAGCTGAACCCATATGCAATCTTGTCATCTGTATGGAAAGCGGAAATCTGAGGTTTCCTTAAAGTGTGCACAAGCACAGACTGCAGCATGTATGAAAATGTTCTACTTTCAGTACCAGTCATCAAATAATGTGAGCGGTTGGATTCACACATTACATCTCTTTCAGACATCATTTCTTGAAATAGCAAGTATTGTCTCAACATGTCTGTTTAACATCCTTGGAAGACAAGTTATGAGAAAGGCGCTACAAGGATTTTCCAGGGATTCAAGCTTTGTGGAAAGACCATTAGCAATCTGATGACTGATGACATTATATCACTGGCCACATCACCACACAAACTACAGTAGTTGATGTGCCGTATCAAGGAGGTTGGAAAGGAATGTAACATGCTGATAAATGATGAACACTGAAGAAGAACTGGAGATCGAACGTGAAACAAGTGGACTCCTTATATTTGAGAAGTAGAGTATCAAATACTGCAGATTGTGCTAGTAAAGTCAAAAATGGCAACAGTAAAGGTAGTAATGGTCAAATTAACAAGTACATACTGTATAAATGTAGTTGATTAGCACCATCACCAAGCTACGTTTGAAAGCCTTGATGTGGCCAGTAGCCACATAAATATGTAAAGCCTTGTAAAGCTTTTCAATGAAAATGATGACCACTAAGCAAGTGTACAAGATGGCCAGAACAGAAAAGAAGCTACCGAACTACATTAAGCCAAGTTACATTACTTTGGGCATGTGATGCAGCCACATAACACTGAAATCTTGAAGACTCTAAGAGGAATACTAAGAATAAGCTGGATTGCCAACATCACAACATGGATTGCATTATCAGAAGCTAGTCACAAGCAGTGCAGACATAGTGACATGACTTGATCTATTTCAAAATGTTTGCATTGAATGTCACAAAACACAATGGTTTCTTGACATATAAAACAAAGCTGGTAATTAAACACTTCACACATCTGAACTTTAGTTGGAGTAGTAACACGTTTTATTTCGCAAGAATTTAATGGTCAACAAAGATACTCTTTTATTCAATCTGGAGCTCTAAAAAAAATTGGGTTTCTTTCAAACAAGCCCAGCATTGACTATCAAACTTAAGTACTTGGTTGAAGAATGAATACACATTACCCACTAAACAAAACACAACACAGTTGCATCATTACAATTATATTAAGTACATTCACTATAATATCCAACATCCAAGGCTAAACAGCTATTGCTTTGAAGGCACTGATAGAAAAGTATAGACAACCTTATTTATATATCATGCAAGCAATGCCAGTTTCAGTAATAAACAGAGTAATTTGTGGAAATATGCTATCCTTTGTGTGAACAGTGGTTATATATTTTCATAATATACTATAGGTTTTGTGGAACAGATTATAGCTACATTAGGCAGTCAATGCGAAGAAGTATAACCAACAATTAACAACTGTAAAAGCTGCAATAAAGCAAGGGACGTGGTAAGTTTGTCAACCAAAACTTTTGTAAAGACATTGTAAACTATAATAAAAATAGTTTTTTTCTAATGTTGTAACATTTTCTGCCAGAGATTAAACTGCACCTACTGCAGACCTTAAACAAACTAATATGTCAAACAAGCCAATTAATAACAGCATAGCACCAATAGCAGAGCAAGTACATCATAAAAGCAAACTGTAACACAAACATCAGGTGGGAGAGAATGACGTATTAAAGGAGCAATACACGTTATCACATATGATTTATTTATAAACTACACTTGGAGAGCAGTGTACAAGTTATGGTTAACAAAAAATAAGGGCTTTCCATTTAGCATTTCCAGAAATTCTGCTAAAAGTAGGTTATGGACTTTGAAATAAAAAAAATAAAAAATGTGCTCAGTAAGCATTGTAGTGTGCTGTAGTGTGATTTACAGCTGAGCCACCAGAGCGTGACAGGTCTACTAAAACGATCAATTTAAATTTAATTACATTATACTTCCAGAATTGTATTTAATAATGGGCAAAAAAAATAAATTTAATTGGACAGTACATGTACTGCATAGTACTATGTGTATAATTCTAAATAAATAAAACTAAGTTTTGTGTTTAGCGATTTAACATTTTTTATTCATGCAGTGTCCAAATGCCTCACATTTACTGGTTAACTTGCACTATGAGGCGGTCCTAGCAATCCTACGGCAATCGAGTTATGTCAGTGTAATGCAGCTAAAAACACTTCTTGGGTAACTGATTTTGGAAAACCTCCAACCAATTGTGGAAGCTGGGGGGTGTCAAAACATGAGAATTTTTATCTTTGTGACTGCACTGGATGTTCTAGGTCTACATTTAACCATTAAGGTAGGCTATGCTGTGTACTGTAGCCTCTATTTATTGTCATTTAATTAATGCGTGTTATTTAATGAGTGCTGTAAAATGTGGCACTTCTAGCACTTATATTAAGCACACTAGCACTTCTGTGTGCTGCCTTTCAAAATAAAAAAAATATGAGTAAAGAATATAGTGTACAATGCGGCAAAAGAAAAGAGATACAAATACAAGCACCTACTGTAAGAGCAGATGCTTTCTCACAGCTTCATTTAACAATATCCCTACAGAAAGAAGGCCTCCTGTTCACCCATCTATACTGTCCCTTTAATCACCATCACTTTCCACATGCTGGAATGCCAGTAAAAGTGCAGTATGTTTCAAGTAATTCTTAATGAAAGATACTGAGCTTCTAGATAACCAACATTAGAATGGAAGTGCAACAAGAGCATCTAATTAATAACTTTGATTAAGCACTGACTAAGCCCATAGCTCGGAAACAGAACAACAATATGCAACATCACCAGCTGTAGGCTCACACAAAGCTAAGGAGAAATTAGACAGCTTCTGAATAAGGACATATGGGAAATGTCTTCTCATATCAGCTCCTCGTGATAGGAATGCAGATCCCATGTGCCACACTGTACAACACTGCCATCTGCTGACGACCAGCCACAACATCATTTCCTCAAGCCCAGAATGAAGGCACTCTGAGACAAGCTTCATATAAGAAAATGTCACTTAAGGAGACAGGATTAGAGATTGAGTATTATTGCAGTTCTGCAGCATGGTGGGAAGAAATTGCTCCTGACGCAGCAGGAGCTCCTGACTGCTCGAGGACTCTTTTTTTTCTGGCAGCAGGATGCCACTCACTGCTTCAGATCAGTTTTTGTCTGTCGGCGACCTCTGTGACAAAAATGGGATGCAAATTGCACTCATGGGGGATCAAACCTGGGCTAGACTCAACACTACATGCAGCTCGTTAACGAATTCTATGACAAACTGCTTTCAGCTCAGATCTTCCAAATAGAACTACCTTAACAACACCCAGTTTTGATGTTGTACAGAAAAGCATTTTAATAATTATAACCTGAACAGTAAAGCTCAAGGAGGTGTCCAGCGTTACATATTGCTACTCAAAGTATGGCCACTAGGTGGAGGGCTCTGCTGTTCACATTACAGCAAAGATACTCAGACTGAGGTTTGACAGACATGTCTGGGTCTTTGGTTTTTAAAATGGCCTTTTAAAATGTCTTATTTACTTATTTATTTAATCACATAATTCTGATTAGGGCCACATAATAAAGAATTAACTGACAAACTATTGCATAACACACACTCACTCACCAGAGATGTACAGTCACAAAAGTACTGAGCATGAGTATTTAAGCTAGAGTCCAATTCAAGTCACAAGTCGATATAACATACACAAAGCATATATGGTAAAAGTAGTGTAAAAATAAACAACTACTATAAGTTCAGCTGAAAAAAAATAGCAATTTTACTCAGAAAAACATGACAATCTCTGTTTTTTTGTTTTGTAAAGTGAAAAACAAATGTTGGTTATATTTTTATATAACCTGCTTGAGAACTTAACATCAGTAGATTTGTTGGTTTGTTTGTATTTGTGTCATTTTATGGCATGATCGATGTTACGTTTGAGTCTGCTTATTGGTCCGTGTACCTTTGGTAATTCGTTTTTCACTTTAAATCCCAAAGTTGAAAAACAAGAAAACGGGTCGTTTTTTGTTTTTCGTTTCAAAAACCAATACTGAAAAACGGGAAAACGGGGCGTTATTCGTGTTTCGTTTTAAGATCAAAAATCAAATAACAAATAAGCAGAAATTGAAAAATGGGTCGTATTTTAATTTTCCAAAATCAACATTTTTTATCAGTTCAACCAGAAATAAAAGAGCGAGCGCGTGCACGTGCTGAGGTGCGTGTACACGCTTCATATAAAGTGTAAATCAGGTACAAGTGTTGAGAAGACGGAGCACAAAGTTACAATAACGTTACACCGCGTCCCCTGTTCTGACTTTTGTGTCTGCTGTACTTTTTCCTGCCTTTGTTATTCACACAAGAACTATTTATCCTATTACTATTATTATTACCGTATAGGACTCAGTTCTGTAATACAGGCATAACTAATCGTACATGTCACATAGTGGTGGTAAATTCGGTTCATTTTATGGACTCGGGTTAGTCTGAGTCACTCAGTAATGTGATTCGGTTCACTTGAGTCACTTGTACTGCCATCTTGATTGAGATTGATTTACTGCATGAAAATGCATCCAGATCTCACTTATCTTCCGTGCACTCACAGCCAGGGCCAATCAGAGGACTCATAGGATCCGGGTTAATTGAGATCTCGGACTCGTGATTCCTGATTCAGTACGAAGATTCGAATCCTTAACCGAGGCGATTCAATATTTCTTGTTCTCGGCCAATAAACATCCAAAAATTTATAAAATTGCACGAACTAACTCTGCAGTGAACAAGGAGCAACAACAATCAAATATATTTCAAAAAGTTATGTGGTAAATAATAGGCAGAACACTGATTAAAAAGAAGCATTAGATGTTGTAATAGCTTCACCGTGACATGTACGAAAATCAAATAACAAATAAGCCTGTATTACGGTATTGCCTGTATTACGGTAATATAACAGGGGACGCGGTGTAATGTTATTATGACTTTTTGCTCCGTCTTCTCAACACTTGTACCTGATTTACACTTTATATGAAGCGTGTACACGCACCTCAGCACGTGCACGCGCTCGCTCTTTTATTTCTGGTTGAACTGATGAAAAATGTTGATTTTGGAAAATTAAAATACGACCCGTTTTTCAATTTCTGCTTATTTGTTATTTGATTTTTGATCTTAAAACGAAACACGAATAACGCCCCGTTTTCCCGTTTTTCAGTATTGGTTTTTGAAACGAAAAACAAAAAACGACCCGTTTTCTTGTTTTTCAACTTTGGGATTTAAAGTGAAAAACGAATTACCAAAGGTACACGGACCCTTATTCTATCTTGACTTTATATTGTGGATCCATTTTATATTTTTATTTTTATGGCTGCAAGGTAGGTTAAAACTGTTCTTTTGTGGTTTTAGGGTCCGTGTACCTTTGGTAATTCGTTTTTCACTTTAAATCCCAAAGTTGAAAAACAAGAAAACGGGTCGTTTTTTGTTTTTCGTTTCAAAAACCAATACTGAAAAACGGGAAAACGGGGCGTTATTCGTTTTTTGTTTTAAGATCAAAAATCAAATAACAAATAAGCAGAAATTGAAAAACGGGTCGTATTTTTTATCAGTTCAACCAGAAATAAAAGTGCGTGCACGTGCTGAGGTGCATATACGTACAACAGGGGTGGGCAATTACATTTTCCAAGGGGCCACATAAGAAACTCGGACTGTTGTGGAGGGCCGGACCAATAAGGTGAACTTAATTCTGCTCAATATTAATTAATTTTATCTTTTTATTTACATTTTCAGCATTTAGCAGACGCCTTTATCCAAAGCGATTTACAATACAGTTACAGTATACAGTCTGAGCAATTGAGGGTTATGGGACTTGCTCAAGAGCCCAACAGCAGCAACCAGGCAGTGGTGGGGCTTGAACCAGCAGCCTTCTGATTACTAGTCCAGTACCTTAACCACTAGGCTACGACTGTCCACTCTTTATGAAAAGCAGTGAATTGTACAGTTCTAATAAGCTGTTAATGTTTTGATGTTACATTTAGAAAGTTAGAAGTATGCAGAGTAAAAACATCAACATTATTTCACTATTTAAACAAACAAATGCAAAAACAAATGTGAACAAAATGTGCAGGTTTTTAAACTTTACACTATTTTGTTTTGAGTCGAATTACCTCATTTGTTTTTCAGTCCTTTGTTATTGTTTAATATTATGTTTAAAATCACAGAGCTGGTCCTGACTGCTTCAGTTCTGGACGTGTTAAACTTTATAAACAGTCTTTGTTGCTTTTGCAGTTTAGTTAGAGAAGCTTCAGGTGTGACGCTCCACATCGTTCATGTTCTTGTATTTCTGTTTAGTACCGTAACAGCGATTTAGAGCCTAAATTCTGATCCTTAACCAGCGTTACATCTGACTTTAGTAAATAAACAATTCAGAAGTTCGTGTCTTGTTAAAAACTCCACCGTCAATCACACTCAGTTCTGTTCGCATTACAGTGAAGCTGATACACTCGCGCACACACGCGCATACGCAAATCGAAACTTGCGGATATTTAAAGACACAGCGCTCCCGTCAAAATCAATCCTGTTATATTGCATGTTTGATGTACATTTATTTACGTCTAATTTTTAATTGCCACGAACCTCATGCGGGCCGGTTGTGGCCCGCAGGCCGTACAGTGCCCAGGTCTGTTCTAGACCTTCATCAGTGGTCACAGGACGCTGCCTACGGGGCACTGTTGGCTGGATATATTTGGTTGGTGGACTATTCTCAGTCCAGCAGTGACAGTGAGGTGTTTAAAAACTCCATCAGCATTGCTGTGTCTTATCCACTCATACCAGCACAACACACACTAACACACCACTAATATAGACCCCACTACTCTGGCTCAGGCCTACTGGTCATCAATTGCTCCTCATAAACATCATCAAACAACCATACACACTGATTTATACAATTTGGCTACTTTTTATTTTTAAACCCATTATAAACAATAACGTCATAATTGACTCTGCTCAGCAACTTGAAGGATTTTGTCCAATTAAACCCATTAGCATGTGCTAGACAAGGCAACCATTCCATGTGTAAGGCCTACCTGTTTGTTAGTGCTAATTACTTTGGTACTTGTTAGTTACGTATATGTTGCTCTAAAAGCATTTGTCCTCAAGCCCACACTAAACCAAAATACAAATATGTAATTATTTACTCTTTAAAGCTTATTAATAAGCTACATTTCATTCACAAGACACAAAATAAACACAATGCACAAAACACAAAAACAGACATCCCAAGTCTCCCGGAAGTTCCCGGAGTCTCCCGCATATACATATCGGCTCCCTGATGCCCGCAAGTCAGATAAAATCTCCCGGAATCTAGAACGAGCGGCCAAGAGCGACACAAACGCGCACGCAGGCGACACAGACTTTATTCCCGATCGCGTATTAACTCCGTTATCTGATATACAATCTAGCTCACTGTGTAGGGAACATAAATTAATTGTCTAATATACTGTCTAGTGCACTATGTAGGGAACATAAATCCGTTATCTGATATACAATTTAGTGCACTATGTAGGGAACATAATTCATTATGTAATACACTATCTAGTGCACTACGTAAGGAACTCAAATCATCATCTAGTTATACTTTCTAGTGCACTATGTAGTGAACATGAATGCGTTATCTAATACACTATCTGGTGCACTATGTAGGGAACATAAATCTGTGATCTGATATACAATCTAGTGCACTGTGTAGGGAATATAAACCAATTGTCTAATTCACTATTTAGTGCACTACGTAGGGAACATAAATTAATATCTAAAATACTATCTAGTGCACTATGTAGGGAACATAAATCCGTTATCTGATATACAATTTAGTGCACCATGTAGGGAACCTAAATCCGTTAACTAATACGCTACCTAAAGCATTATGTAAGAAACATACGTCTATTATCTAGTACACTATCTAGTGCACTAAGTAAGGAACATAAATTGTTTTCTAATATACAATCTAGTGCACTGTGTAGGGAACATAAATCTACTATCTTTCACACTATCTAGTGCACTATGTAGTACACATTAATGTGTTTGTGACGCGAACAGTTAGCTCAGTTAGCAGGTTTTTTTGGGCTTGGGGGGTCGGGTCGAGGTCCGGGTCCGGGTCCGGGGGTACCGCCCTGAAATGAGTTTTTGCAACTTGGGATGTCTGCAAAAAGCGTAGTTGCCCTTAGACAACATTACACAACGGTTAAAATAGCAAGTTGCTAAAACGCTCAATAAATAACAAAGCATTAACTTACATTAAACTGCTGCAAAGTCCAACTCCACAGCTAATCTTCCACAGAATCAGGACAATAATGGTGTTAAAACTGGTAAAACTCCAAAAATTCAACAATTAAAAACAATTGCAAACAACAATTTATATAAGCGCGCCAAAACGTAGCACCGAACCAACCGCAAGTTACAATGGCGCCGCCTTCTTAAAAAGACTCTTAATTGTTCATGAGTTAATTTTGACGAGTCCGAGTCGAGTCAGGAGTCATTTGGGACGAGTTTCATATCAGCTCTGGAGTCTACCTGCTTGAGACACCAGTGCCACTTCAGTGTATTTTACCTTCAACCACCCCTCACCTCATTTCAGTCTATCTGTCTCTGCTGCTGAGAATCACATTTTCTATTTACAGCATTCTATTTGTCATGTGTGTTTTTGTATATTTCACCATTTTAAACCATAAATTAAAAATACACCAAACTGTTGATTTCTCACATCTCCATCAACACGCTGGTACTTTTGCCAGATATGCAGTGTGTGTTCCTTCAAGCATTTTATAATTTTTTTAAATTTCTCAGATAATACAATTACAACTGGGTGAGTCAAGTTAAAAGCATAAGTGTAGATTTTAAAAATAGATTTATTTAAAATTAGTAACATTATACAAATACATAAATTCTAGTAATGGTTTTATAGTGTTTATCCTGTGATGGACTGGCGACCTGTCCGGGGTGTTTCCTGTCTTTTGTCGAGTAGAATTGGTCCACCGTGACCAGTGGTGTAACTAGGAGCTCATATATATTCATATACAGTGTATCACAAAAGTGAGTACACCACTCACATTTCTGCAGATATTTAAGTATATCTTTTCATGGGACAACACTGACAAAATGACACTTTGACACAATGAAAAGTAGTCTGTGTGCAGCTTATATAACAGTGTAAATTTATTCTTTCCTCAAAATAACTCAATATACAGCCATTAATGTCTAAACCACCGGCAACAAAAGTGAGTACACCCCTTAGTGAAAGTTCCTGAAGTGTCAATATTTTGTGTGGCCACCATTATTTCCCAGAACTGCCTTAACTCTCCTGGGCATGGAGTTTACCAGAGCTTCACAGGTTGCCACTGGAATGCTTTTCCACTCCTCCATGACGACATCACGGAGCTGGCGGATATTCGAGACTTTGCGCTCCTCCACCTTCCGCTTGAGGATGCCCCAAAGATGTTCTATTGGGTTTAGGTCTGGAGACATGCTTGGCCAGTCCATCACCTTTACCCTCAGCCTCTTCAATAAAGCAGTGGTCGTCTTAGAGGTGTGTTTGGGGTCATTATCATGCTGGAACACTGCCCTGCGACCCAGTTTCCGGAGGGAGGGGATCATGCTCTGCTTCAGTATTTCACAGTGCATATTGGAGTTCATGTGTCCCTCAATGAAATGTAACTCCCCAACACCTGCTGCACTCATGCAGCCCCAGACCATGGCATTCCCACCACCATGCTTGACTGTAGGCATGACACACTTATCTTTGTACTCCTCACCTGATTGCCGCCACACATGCTTGAGACCATCTGAACCAAACAAATTAATCTTGGTCTCATCAGACCATAGGACATGGTTCCAGTAATCCATGTCCTTTGTTGACATGTCTTCAGCAAACTGTTTGCGGGCTTTCTTGTGTAGAGACTTCAGAAGAGGCTTCCTTCTGGGGTGACAGCCATGCAGACCAATTTGATGTAGTGTGCGGCGTATGGTCTAAGCACTGACAGGCTGACCCCCCACCTTTTCAATCTCTGCAGCAATGCTGACAGCACTCCTGCGCCTATCTTTCAAAGACAGCAGTTGGATGTGACGCTGAGCACGTGCACTCAGCTTCTTTGGACGACCAACGCGAGGTCTGTTCTGAGTGGACCCTGCTCTTTTAAAATGCTGGATGATCTTGGCCACTGTGCTGCAGCTCAGTTTCAGGGTGTTGGCAATCTTCTTGTAGCCTTGGCCATCTACATGTAGCGCAACAATTCGTCTTTTAAGATCCTCAGAGAGTTCTTTGCCATGAGGTGCCATGTTGGAACTTTCAGTGACCAGTATGAGAGAGTGTGAGAGCTGTACTACTAAATTGAACACACCTGCTCCCTATGCACACCTGAGACCTAGTAACACTAACAAATCACATGACATTTTGGAGGGAAAATGACAAGCAGTGCTCAATTTGGACATTTAGGGGTGTAGTCTCTTAGGGGTGTACTCACTTTTGTTGCCGGTGGTTTAGACATTAATGGCTGTATTTTGAGTTATTTTGAGGGAAGAATAAATTTACACTGTTATATAAGCTGCACACAGACTACTTTTCATTGTGTCAAAGTGTCATTTTGTCAGTGTTGTCCCATGAAAAGATATACTTAAATATCTGCAGAAATGTGAGGGGTGTACTCACTTTTGTGATACACTGTATATATAAATTATGTATCTGTGTATATAATTTTCTTGTTCCTCAGCCTTTGTCCCATTTTTTGATTATGGGGTCGGCATTTCCGGCTTCTTCCCGTTAAGGGTCGCCGGCGGGATTTGGCACAGTTTTTATGCCGGATGCCCTTCCTGACACAACCCTCCCTATTTTATCTGGGCTTGGGACCGGCACTACAATGCACTGGTTTGTGCATCTAGCAGCTAGGTATCTATAGGACAATTCAGTGTTTCCAGTTAGCCTGGTGGCATGTTTTTGGACTGTGGGAGGAAACCGGAGCACCCGGAGGAAACCCAAGCGGACACGGGGAGAACATGCAAACTCCGCACAGAAAGGACCCAGACCACCCCACCTGGGGATCCAACCCAGGACCTTCTTGCTGTGAGGCGACAGTGCTAACCACTAAGCCACCGTGCCGCCATATAAATGCTATATCAGAATGAATTAAAGGTACTCACTCACTTTTAATATTTTACTTTATATTTTATTTTACACTTAAAATATTGTAATATAATAATAACAACCTGGCGAGTGCAGCCAATGGGGAAGCAGTGCGGTGGGGGGTTTAGTTCATGTTCATGGGGGGTTTAGTTCCCCACCCGCCATGGGCCCCAGTGCAACTGCCCCCCCGTCCCCCCAGTAGTTTCGCCCTTGACCCTGACCCGGAATGGGATAAAGCATTGGTAAACAGATAATGAATGAATGAATAAATGAATGATTTCTTTTTAAACAGGGCAGTTGTAGCTTAGCGGTTAAGGTAATGTACTAGTAAGCAGAAGGTTGATGGTTCAAAACCCCACCACTTACAGGTCGCCTCTGTTGGGCCCTTGAGCAAGGCCCTTAAGCCTCAATTGCTTAGACTGTATAATGTAAGTCGCTTTGGATAAAGCATCTGCTAAATGCTGAAAATGTAAATGTAAACAAATTATGAGATATAGCTGATACATTTCACTATACAGTGGTACCATGAAACTCAACGTCAATTGGTTCTGGGACTAACACTTCTAGTTTAAGGTAAAAGTAGAGTTTAAAGGTACGAATTTCTCGACGAAGGGCGTAGAGTTTTAAATATTGCACACAATCATTCAGATTGATATTAATATTTAAATATAATTATGTTGTTTAAGGCAATATATTTTTAATAAAATGTGTATATTAATAAAATGCTTATAATAGCAAAATGTAAAAAAATAGAAATTTTAGGAAAGTTATCTATACTTGACCTGTGATTTTCACATACTGTGTAATGTTTAAAAAATATGTTTGATTTTGGACAGGCCAGATCATTCAAAATTTGTTTCTTTGGGTGGTGCGTTTTCATTTAAATTAAAAAAAAAAAACATACCAGTAGGTGAACTGGCTACTCCAAATGGTTTTAAGATGAATAGGTAATTGAATGGGTAAGTGTGTGGTGCCCGTGATGGATTGGCACCCTATTCAGGTTGTAGTCCTGCATTTTGCAAAGTTTCTGGTGCCAGACTCAGAGCGAAACTGATCTAGGTTAAGGGTTATTCAAGATAAACACATTACTAATCAGATAATTTACTGTAACACATGTTATACTACACACCCAATATATTTTATACTAGTTATCTAGTGAATTTTATTTAAAAATAAAGAAGTCTGTGAGCTGGAACCGTAGCAGACTTGACTGTTTCAGATTTGATCATATATCTAAAAGGAGTGCAACTGCTGGTATTCAAATAGAAGTGCAATAATTATATACAATAGCTTTTCAGGGAGAAATGTTCCCTTTATGATCATACAAACACATCAGGAGGAACGTTAATGTTGTTTCCTTTCCCTACAAATGAATGCGTTTTAATGGGATCAAAGTAGTCTGCCTAATAGCTTCTGGTACGGGTGATATGGTTACATGTCGATACTGAATCTGAAATGAGAAATCAATTAGCTTTACAGATGGCATAGTTTAAATTACTCTAAATCAATATGTCAGACTGCTTATACAGCATGTGCTTCAAAGTGTGATTAATGTAACACTGATTAATTATCTTCAGCGAAGACCCATCCCTCTGTACTGGACACTCAAGCAAAGATTTGTGACTGTGGCACATGGAGATAACCACTTTCCTAATATTAGTCTTCCTGGATAATTGAAATACTGTATACGATGCTTCCTGCCACAAATCTTAAATAGATTTTTTCTTTTATCACCACTCAATATAAAGACACTGTAGTGTACTCTATAGGATATGACTAATTGGGGCAGGAGCTTTGCACTGTTTTTGCATGTGTGGGGATTTGAATTTTGTATCAGGCATTTATGAGGGTTCTCAATACGTTCTAATAATCAAAATAAATACATGAAATATGGAACATGCAACAAATACGTACTACATTGCTGAGAATCATCATTTTCTTTAGAGGCAGTTAAAACATTAATTTGTAGTTATTATAGCAATTCATACTAGATGGTCCTAAAAAGCTTTGTACATGTGTACTAAAAAGCAATGCTACGATTTCATCTCCAAAAAAGACAATTGGCGATTTAAGGTCACAAAAGTCAACTCCAAAGCTTGATTCAGCTTAACTAGGGGATGGGAGGTTTAATTAAGATAAGCAAACCTATTTTGTCAAATTATCTGCTTTAATGAATCAGATGCTCCTAATTGAACACAATAACACAAAACTTAAAAAACAAATTTTTTTGCAGTTTAAATAAATTTTTTTATAACTTTACATAAAGTGAACATTATTGGTTTTATTTATTTATTTAGATTAGATTATTTAAATAGATAGATAGATGATAGATAGATAGATAGATAGATAGATAGATAGATAGATAGATAGATAGATAGATAGATAGATAGATAGATAGATAGATAGATAGATGTCCAGCACATTCTACAGATGCTCGATTGGATTGAGATCTGAGATAACACCTCAAACTCATTGTTGTGCTCCTCAAACTATTCCATTTTTGCTTTGTGGCAGGGCGCATTATTCTATAAAAGGGTGTACATGGTCTGCAACAATGCTTAGGTAGGTGGTACGTGTCAAAGTAACGTCCACATGGATAGCAGGACCCAAGGTTTTCCAGCAGAACGTTGCCCAAAGCATTACACAGGCTTGCCTTCTTCTCATAGTGCATCCTGGTGCCATGTGATGCACAAGCACCCGGCCATCCACGTGATGTTAAAGAAAATGTGATTCATCAGACCAGGCCACCTTCCTCCATTGCTCCGTAGGCCGTGATCAGGTAAAGCAAACTTTACCCCTCGTGATCTGTTCACACTGATTTTACTGTTCTTTGGGATCCCAGAGACGTCAGTGCTGTGTAGGTACGAGGGAGAGAAATAGAAATGATATATATAATGAAGTTACCAATTTTTATTTAGAACTACATTTTATTTAGAACTACACTGCTTCTTCAAGCAGCAAAATAAATAACAGCATAAAACAGGATTTTGTTAACATTACTAGTGGGTAAAAGATAAATGTGTCCTCCTGTTACACAGACAATACCATCATCTATCCATCATGGAAGTAGTTTAAATCATTTGAGTGGCTTTAAAAGACATAAATTAGACTTTTAACGTGTGATGTCTTACTTAAATGTTACATGGCTACATAAATTATTTTAAAGCAGAGGACAGCTCTTCCATATTTTTGTACTAATGTAATCCTGCGGATACAGACAATTGATTTTGCACTCAAACGTGCAATTGATTATAGGGTGCATTTCAATTACCCTGATTATTTGCCTTCATAAAACTAACCAACCTCTTCACAGCAGAGCTGTGTAAAAATGTGTGCTGAACGTTGAGTGACATAATGATAGTGCTGCTCTCTGTTAAATGGCTGGTGAGCTTCATCAGCATTTATTAAAATTTTTAAATTAAACATTTATTTGTTTATTTAATTAAACATGTTTTGTTAAAAATAGTGTGTATAGATGTGTATTATTTACGTATCTGTTTAATTACGTATATGTGGTTTTTGATGTGTACAGTACAGAGAATAGTAAAATAATAATAATTTTTAAAAAACCTGTTTAAAAAGGGGGGTTAGCCTGTCAGGTAGAAGTTTCTACAGAGACCACATTTAAATTCACAATGCTCTCTGGACACACCGCCAGTCAAACGTAGGGCTAGAATACAGAGCCCCAGGACTTTTGTTGCTTGTTCAACCCCTTTCTTAAAATGGTTTTAGGAATCTGGGTGCCTGACAGAAATTCAGACAGACTGTGACCAGAGGCCTGGATCAGTACCTGCAGTTGTGCAGCACTGACATTACCTGATGGGTCACTGTGCATTTTGCAATAAATACAGAAATGACAAGAGCTCCTATGTCAACTATCAAACCCTTGCAACTCATTCAAAATGCAGCTGCTTGCCTGGTTTTTAACCAACCTAAACACTGCCACATCACCCCATTGCTGCGTTCTCTTCACTGGCTTCCTGTAGCTGCCCGCATTCAGTTTAAAACACTGATGCTCGTCTACAAAGTCAAAAATGGACCAGCCCCAAGCTACCTTCAAGGTTTGATCAAGCCCGTTCTGTACCACGCAACCTCCAAGCCACTAGTCTCGCTCGACTTGATCCTCCACCCAGAACTTGAGGAAGACAAGCATCAAGGCTTTTCTCTGTACTTGCACCCAAGTGGTGGAACGAACTTCCTCTGTCTGTCCGAACATCTGAGTCTCTTGCTGTTTTTAAAAGACGATTAAAAACTCATCTCTTTACTAAGCACTTAAGCTGACATGTACTTACTTACTAACACACGTATTCATTTCCTGCAAAAAAAACACCTTTGGTTCTATCAGGGTTTCAGTAGATTTGTGTTCTTGAACTGTTGTCTACTTAAACTAGAGTAAGGTAATGTTTACTATGGAAGCTCTTCTGTAAGTTGCTCTGGATAAGAGCGTCTGCTAAATGCCAAAAAAGTAAATGTAAATGTAAAGTCTTCGATAAACTGTATGGATAGTGTGCATCTCTTTACAATCAGCTTTTATCAGCAGTTAGCAAAAGCCCTTTTGATCCACTTACGTTTACAGCACACTTCATCTGATCATTGATCAGGATCTTGAGCAACATTTTTTTTCCTGGCATAACGGACTTCATTTCCTAGAAAGCTTTCCATCAAGAAGACATTTACTTCCAAAACCAACTTTGAAAATTGATCAACTATTGACTTCTTTAAGTAAGGCAGCGGTTTATCGAATCTTATTTGCCTAATTGATTACATCTCAAGGCATCAAACAGTACTGATTTCAATCACAAATGCGTTATGCTTTTCTACATTTCATAAAACACAGAAAATCATTGATCTTAGATAGATTTTAGTTTGCTGACATGGTTTTGAGAGGTAATTACAACCAGCCTGGAGATTAGCACCACAAATCTGGATCAAAACAACTGACTGCATTGAGACTTGCATAAGTAAATATGCCTATTTCTATTCAATATATGCTGCTAAATTGGAATTTAGCAAGGCAGCAGAGTTTGTTAGATATACAAACTTTTTACACATTATACTACTGATATTTACTGATATTTACACATATTAATGTCAAATGTTCTTTGAAAATAAAGCATAAAATAAATTAGGGATAAAGTACAAATTATGCATCACTCTGGATCCAGCAGAAGAGCCCCTAATTATGTGATTTTGCTTACTCAGCATTGTTCTAAATCCCTGCATGATAAACTGAACATTTCATCAAGATTTGGATTTATTTCTAATAAGACTCTACATTCATTACTGGTTACATTCAGTGCTGTATGACTCAGGTAAGACCCTGTTTTCCTGTTAAACGATGACTTTCTTACTGCTGCTTAACCTGTCAAACTTACAGCTCAAAGTCTTTACACAGTTAAAACCAAGGTTTGTTTACTTTTACACTTACCTGTGTTAAGCTGTGCTACAATATGTTGCTGCCTCTCAGAAACTTTCTTCTATCAGACCTATTGCTGTCAGTTTCCTCCAGTTTCCGAGTACTTTTAATTGTGTTGAACATTGTGTTACTTACATCTTGGCTTTCATTGCGATTTGTTTCTATTAAAATAGTCTTTAGACCTGTAAAAGCAGTGTACTATTGTCAAAGTACTGACATGGAGAGTGCAGTAACACTATCTGTTCCAAAATTGCTTTTAACAGACAGGGGGTTTGTAAGTCATTAACAAACTGTTGGACACCTGTAAAGGTGGTTTGCATTAATTTTTAAAGCTTAATTAACATCCATTACATCTGTAATTTGCTAATCAATTACCCATTCAGTTTTAATCATCATATTTGTTTACCTCTGGCAGTTTACCACATACAAATGAGGCTGCTCTAAAATGTTTGACTAGTAATATACCTATTACATGTTTATTTGCAAAGGTCCATGCACCATTCTACTTCCATTAGTGTTTTATTATCAGTAAAGAAATGTATTAGAGTAAATACTGTAATAAACTACATTGTCCTAAGCCATACATACTGTATGTAGATGTATGTATTTGATCATGAAATGGAATGTGACAAGCAGGTGACGCTATTGCTCCCTGTGCTGAAGATAAAGTGAACAGAACACAGCCTGATGAAACTTGTCTGTGTGGGGTTGGGGATTGGGGGGGGGGGGGGTGTAAATAATTGGGCAGACAGGGTAAGCAGAGTAAAGTGGTGCAGACAGTAGCCAATCCAGGAGCAGCGCTGTGTGAGGTGACGTCGCTGGTTTTAGGAGAAGCGGCGCATCACTTCAGTTGCACCGATCCAGTGCACACCACCACCTCCACCACCACTACTACTACTAAGTTCCTGTGGGACACTGGAGTCAGTCCGAGCTGCTCTTACTCCGGCTTCACAAACCGAGGATTAAAAACTCGCCTTGTTTCAAAAAATATTTGGCTGAAGTACAACTGAACAGACTGTGGTCAGAGGAAAGTGTAAGAGGAGAAGCGGCGCATAAAGAACCTCTTCAAATTATTTACCAAGCACCATCCATCCATCCGTTCATCCATCCAGATCGTACCTCTTACTGAGATGGAAACTGGCACCAAAACACTTTGCAGTTTGGAAGACTTTTAATAAGGCGTGCAGAAGAACAGACCAGGAATGCCAATTACGCACGGACTTTTCTACCTGTACTGGAAGCTGAATGGTTGTAATTACTAAAAACGTGATTTTCCAGCAGTTTTACCAGCTTGTACCAGTGCACCAATGATGCGTAACTGGATTGCCAGTGTGGATGTACAGCTCCAGCATGTGTGATCATCACCTGTTTCGGTGCGCTGCGCAATCAGCGCGCAGAGGATTTATCCCAACACTGGTTCACTTCTATTTCTAACAAAGTTCATCTACTGCGAAAAAGGTTCCCAAATTACCAATGATGCCACTCTTAACTCTGTGGATATTATTTCCTCTTTTGGGTAAGTTCACATTTCATGCTTGGAATCCATGAAACTGAGACTATTGACTAATGAATCCATGAAATACGACTTACAGTAAAGAGCATGGATTTTTCATTTTTGACACAAGAATATGTCTAGGTAATAAAGCTTCAGCATTTCTGTTAGAATTTTGCTCTTAAATATGCAGTTAAAATGTTTTCTTACCATGCATAGTCTTCTATATTAGTTTTTTTGTTTGTTTTTTGATAAACATGCATTCCATGATCAAACTGAAAAATCAAACTGTAATTAGTACTTCTTAACAATAATAGCATTATAAATTTGTGTATATATATATATATATATATATATATATATATATATATATATATATAGGTAAATCAGTCGAGTGATTAAGTCTATGATTTTAAGTCTATGTTGTGTTTCACAGGAACTGTATATTATGCTTTCTAATAACCTAGCAAATAAAACTTGACATTCCAACAACTCTCCAAAAACAGGCAAACAATAGGGGTTGGTTGCTACATAAAAGGAACTTGTTAATACAATATTAAAATGCTTTCAACTGAAATAATGAAGCAACAAATGTCTTAGTGTCATCACTGCAGTGTTTAGGAATCATTCACGATCCCTTTTCAATTAAAGTACACTAAATATATACATACATTTTTCTGTTATAAAATGGTTTGTCATTACGAATAATATAATCAGAATTACAGACTTTGTTTAATTTGAAAAACATACGTGAATTTCAGGATTTCTTAGTATTTTGTAAGTTCTCACTATTGCTGTAATGACAGCATGCACTCAAACTGACAGGGACTCCACAGATTTGTGCAGAATCTGATCATTCATGTTCATAAAATTCAAAAAGGCATCTTGTGATGGGGCTTTGGAGTTTGTCAGGTAACTGTGGAAGAAAGTCCATAACAGTCAGCACTTCTTTATACTTGTTGGTCTTCAAGTAGTTGTTCCAAAGGTTGTTGAGATTTGTAATAAAAAACAGTGTTACATTTGTGATAAAAATGCAAAATAGAACCATTGTACTAGTGGTCTAAGACTTTTTTTTAAATTTACCAAGTACTTTATTTGATACACCTGTCTGACATATAGATGCAGATTATTTTTCTGGAAATGTGATGACCGATTGTAGCCCATCTTTTTCTCTGTGTATTGTGTCACCCCCTGTACCTCATTTATCAATTAAAAGGGACCTCCATTGGGGCTCTCACTGTGTGTTGATTAGTAAAATGTTCTGATCACAGGATTTTGTTGCCTTTATATTTTTGTTTGGATCATTATTTTAACCCAACATTGACACACAAATGATTAAAAATCCCAACACCACTGCTGCACATGATATACCACTATACGACACACTACCATGTTATTAAAATGTCAGTGTCATTTCAGTGCTGAGAATGACTCACTACCCAAGCATAACAAATAACAAAGTGTACAAAGTGTACAGAGAAAAAGATGGCTACAGTCAGTAATTGTATTACCACAAAGTGTATCTGTACGGTAGTTGTAGCTTATAGCTTAAGTAATCAATAAATGTACACACAGTATTTGCCATGTTTAAATTTCTTCTTTTATTCTTTCTAATTTTCACACTTATATTTCTCTTTTACCAATTTGACAAAGACAACCCAAGTAAACACAAATTGTTTTTGCTTAAATAGTTGTTTAATTTATTAAAGGAAAACTCTACCTGGCCCTATGTGAACCATGAATCCTGTTATCTATCTGAAAATTATAAAGGAGAATGTCTACCCATCAGTGTGTGACTTTAAGCTCAAGCATAGTTGGACTATTCAGTAGAACAGTGATCCAAAACACACAAGCAAGTCCGTTTCTTAATTGCTCAAAAGAAACAATCATGGTTTCGAGTGGCTGAGTCAATCCCAGTGACTTGAATCCCATTGAGATGATGTGGCAGGACCTTAAACAAGCAGTTCATTCTCAAAAACCCTCCAGTGTAGCCGAATTGAAACAATTCTGCAAAGAACAGTGGGCCAGAACTCCTTCACAACTCCTTCACAGCAATCTGTGAAGACTCATCACAAGTTATTGCAAACGTTTAATTGCACTTGTTGCTGCCAAGGTTGGCACAACCTGCAATTAGGTTTAAGTGGGCAATTTCTTTTTTCCCACATGAATGATATATATTTTGAATAAATCTTTATCTTCAATAAATGGAATAATCATTTTTAAAGCTGCAGTTTGGGCTTACTCATTTTTCTTTATCTTTAATTAAAATTAGTTGAAGGATCTAAAAATATCTGCCAAGCATTTAGTATTTAATAGCATTGCAATATGCTCTTTGAAATTTTGTGAAATTATCCTGGGATATCTTGAATCATCAGATTCTGCACAACCTTGCGTATTCCATTCCAGCTTGGGTGCATGCTGTCATTACAGTAATAGTGAGAACTTAATAAATACAAATAAATTATGAAATTTATGTATGTTTTTGTAAGATTTAAAGGGGGTGACAAAGTGTACAGAGCAACAGATGGGCTACAGTTGTTATTATATAGCCTGAATAGTAGATAGTCTGAATAGTACATAAAGTATATGGTTCCTGAGTATAATCAATTAGAATCCTTTAAACTACATAAACATATTGGGCCATTTTTCTGTAGTTTCTTATAAAATGTAGCAGGAAATAGAACGCCATTTTTCAGAAGATGTTCTCTAAACTGGTGTTTCAATGATAGTGGCAGAGTGAGGGCTATCTAACACTGCAGTCCATTTACATTTACATTTTTGGCATTTAGCAGACGCTCTTATCACAGAGCGACTTACAGAAGTGCTTCCATAGTAAACATTACCTTACTCTAGTTTAAGTAGACAACAGTCCAAGAACACAAATCTGCTTAAATGAACCAGAATGTCCCTGGTGTTTAACTGGGTTGAGATCTGGTGACTGAGAGATCATAGCACATAATTAACATCATTTTCAAACCCCTCAAGCCATTTAGATATCAGGTGATCAGGCAATCCTTCACAGTAGTTTTGTCTTGATTGTCTGGCATTGTTCATTACCTAAAGAGCAGTTGCTTTACTCTTGATGCAGTTATATTGCATTATTGCGTATGGATCACACTCATTACACGTGCACTTTCAACCCTATTTACTGATGCCTGTTTCCATATATCTACATGTAAGTGCCACTTTAGTTATTGTTCCTAATGGAACTCTAGCCAGCTTATCAGTCTTTTTTTTTTAAATAAAGCTCCTCCATTTAAACCTGCTCATTTATTCAGGCTTTTACTTCGTCACAAGTGTACATAAAACATGGTAAATTTTCCACCCAACAACTTTAAATGTACAAATGCACTTATGTTGCCTGGATTTACCTGCATAAATACATTTTGTTTTGCACAGATGTACTGCATGTGGCAGTTCGTGCTGAGCTTGCACAGTCCCGTGCATCAAGACTGGACTGTGTCCGGGCTCATGAGCAGTGTTTGGGTCGGTATGACTGCAGCTCCGCTTTCCGCACCCTGAGGCAGTGCGTAGCGGGGACGGCGGGGAACATCAGCGTGCTGACTGAACCTGAGGCGCAGGACGAGTGTCGAAACGCCATGGAGGCCCTGCGACAGAGCTCTCTGTATCACTGCAAATGCAGAAGAGGCATGAAGAAGGAGAAGAAGTGTCTGCGCATCTTCTGGAGCATCTACCACAGTTTACAGGGTGTGTGAAATTCCTATGCTAAAATGATATTTGGTCTTATACTAAAGAGTGCCTGGGTATATATAGCACGTATGCATGAGGAGCACTTGACTGTTAAATGTACATATTTGAACATTTCAAGCTGGAGTATAAATAATTTTGAGGATCTTTACTGATTAAGACCACTCCTGAGTAGCGCATTTACATTTTAATTAGACTGATGCATCTGCAAGCTGCGTTCAAGTATGTAATGATTTGAAACTACACTAGCCTTCTGGCTTTTCCCCTAGTGTTATTTTCTTCTGTGCTAATTGAGCTGTTTGTTCTCATTTTCCAGGCAATGATTTGCTGGAGGACTCCCCGTACGAGCCAGTGAACAGCCGTCTGTCTGACATATTCCGCCTGGCTCCCATCCTATCAGGCAAGCCTGCTGTGGTTATAATGTAACCTGCTGAAATATAAAGTATCACAGATGCAATATCACAGACTAGAATTCTATATATCATAACCAGTAGTTATGAGACACATACCCAGCTATTTTTGGGTCTGTTTATCCTCTATTGACCTTTAACTTTTATTCTGGTGCTTTATCATCTTACTGGTGCCAAAGCTTTAGAACTATGAAGTAGGACTGAGTAATATGATGAAATAATATCAAGATCATTATATAGTTTACTGAGTTTTTTAGGTGTCAGGGCTGTTTCTTCTTTCATTCTTTATTTATTCAGCTTCATCTAAAACACTGAGGGCAAGGTGAGAATACTGATGAGGGTTCCAGTACATACAGATTATTCCACGCTTACTGCCCCTCAGTGCTTTTACAACATTTTTACTAATTGTAAAGAGCAAATGACCAGAATAAAATTACTTATTACTTACGGAATAAAACCTACTAAAATTAGCTTGAAGTAACTCGCCCGCTCATTCACTCATGCACTTATAGTTACCAGGCAAATGTTTATTTAGAGGCAGAGCTTCTGACACTGTAGTGATACTGATGCTAAGCATAAATAACATTGTTTCCTTCTTGTATGAGTCAATTAATCCCCATTTTCTCATTATTGACTTAGCCCATATTTGTCCTTAACAGACTCTCAAATCTCAATAAAACAAAATAGCATAATGCATACTGTACATTATGAAATGAAGTTATTAAAGTTAGTTTTTTGCCATATTGCCTACCCCTGTAAGTTTTTACTATATGGGCCAGTAAGAAAAAAAATTATGAACAATATTAATATTTTGTTTGTGTGTGTATATAGGCATACTGTCTTTATATTTGTTTTTTGTTTTTTTAGATTATATTGTTTTTAGATCTATATCTATCTATCTATCTATCTATCTATCTATCTATCTATCTATCTATCTATCTATCTATCTATCTATCTATACAGTATAAACTGTATATGAATGGAACAATGGAACAATATAAGACAATGGAATAGAACAATTGGACAATATAAGATAATAAGTCGTGGTTTAAATAGGTGCAGCAGGTAGCATTGTTGATGCACGGCACGAGTGACCAAGGCTCAGACCCTGTTTCTGGGTAATTTGAGGCAGAAAAGATTGACGGAAGGCTACTCTAGCCCCTAGATGTGTGTTGCTGTGTGATAAACTGGCACACTGTACAGAGTGTATTTCTTAATTTCCTCAGCCAATTCTTGAGTTGCATTTGAAGATAATAATATATGAAGACGATGGTATGCATGTAGCACTATTTGTTAGGAATAAAATAATGATAATACTAATACTAATATAATATAATGTAATATAAGCAGAATACACTGTATATTCAAAATTAATACATAATAGTTTTTACTATATAATGTATGAGGACACTTGACAGTAATATGTCTCACTTCCTGTTCTATCTATCCAGACAGGGCTTAGTTTAAAACCATTAACGGTGTCATTATGAACTTAGTTAAAATTACTTAAGACTCAGACTGGAGGATTCATGAAGCATTAACAGACTAATCCTTATACATTCTAATCAATAGACATTTAAGGGAAAATGTCTAACAGTTTAGGTAACAATCAATACAGGCAAAAGTTCAACTGCATTATTTCTGTAAGAAGATTAAATGATTACTCATACTTTGGGAGAAATGTATTTCCCAAAACTAGATTAGCAATTTATCAGCATTTGCCTTTTGTCACAGACAGTGCAGAAGAACACAACATAAAACCCAATAGGTTTAAGAAATGTGGTTCGAAATGCTCAGGCCACTACAACCCACGTAATTACTTTCACCCACTAGTGAAAAATAAATAACAAACCACCTAGATTGAAGTGTTCTCGTACCTCGGTAATGTTCAAGTCATTCCTTATATGTGCACCAGAGCACTACAGGCACTTTAAATCAAGCAAGTTCCAAGCACAGAGAGCGGAGAAATGCACTTAGCAAAATTATCTCCATATTTGGAAGAACTGAACTGATCCGTTAATCTGGAGTCAAATCCAATCATTGTTTCATTCTCCAAAGCACAGTTTTGATGAATAAAAGCCACTAAAATGCATGCAGTAGGCTGGTTACAGCAACATTTACAACAGTCACAGCGGGCCCATGCTGGAGCGAGCACCAGTTTTATGAATGTTGCCACATATCTCTTGTTCAACTGGCAGTACTTTAAATGACCTGTGAAGTAAGATTTCCATCCTTAACCCTCTCTCTCCACAAAAGGCAGGATATTTATACTACTGCTATATACCTGGAATAGACAGGCTTTCTGATACACAGTAGTGGAAAAAGAATTTTACCTAAAATGTTTATCAGTATCTTTATGTATAGATATAGCAGGGAGACGGCTCCACTGTGCAAACGTTCATGTATTAATGTATTAAAGTTCAACATTATTCAATAATGAGACTGGAAAAAACACATAAACTTTTATAAGATTATGAAGAAATAGTGTTAAACAGAACTTAGCAAAGTTACATGCTAAACATATAATTCAAATCAGTAATCCGAAGCTAAAGTCATACTTGTGTCAAACTGTGACAAATATCAGTTTGATAAAACTTTGCTAGCCAACTAACAATCCCAAATATCCTTGATTTATGTTTGGCTACTATTAATGTGTTCAGCTACAACTGCTAACAGGTTACTAATTATATAAAGGAAATTATATGCTTCCAACTTTGCAGCAAGACTGTGCTTCTGTTCCAGCATGACTGTGCCCCTGTGCACGATGCCAGCTCTATAAAGACATGAAAAAGTTTAAAGTTTAAAGAAACTCCAAGGGTCTGCACAGAGCCCTGACCTCAGCCTTACTGAACAGCTTTGGAATGAACTGGAACATCAGTTGAGGCTTTCTTACCAACATCAGTGCCCAGTCATATAAATGCTCTTTTGACCGAATAGGCAAAAATTCCCACAGACATACTTCAAAGTCTAGTGAGAAGTCTTCCAAAAAAGTGACCATTGTTATAGCTAAAAAAAGATCACTGTTTTAATATCATTTGTTTTTGAACACGCTCATGGTAAGGTGTCCAAATACTTTTGGCCAAATATTGTATGTGTTTTTTATCATTTATTTTTTAGCATCCTTTTACAGATATTTTCATTGAATATTTCACTGTCAATGTATTTCAATAATCTGAAAAAATAATCAGTCATACCTGCTACAGCCAGGCACCAGCCAATAGCAACCTTTTATAGCTGGGCAGTTTGTAATATTTGGGTAGTCATATCTCTCAGGTGCCTAACAACAACATTTTTAAACTTCAGCCACTTTATCCATTTCAAGAATCATTTATCGGCAAATTTGTAAGTACTATGTGTGTGTACATTTCTGCAAATATTTCATTATATCTTTTCATGGGACAACACTATAGACATGAAACTTGGATATAACTTAGAGTAGTCAGTGTACAACTTGTATAGCAGTGTAGATTTACTGTCTTCTGAAAATAACTCAACACACAGCCATTAATGTCTAAATAGCTGGCAACATAAGTGAGTACACCCCACAGTGAACATGTCCAAATTGTGCCCAAAGTGTCAATATTTTGTGTGACCACCATTATTATCCAGCACTGCCTTAACCCTCCTGGGCATGGAATTCACCAGAGCTGCACAGGTTGCTACTGGAATCCTCTTCCACTCCTCCATGATGACATCACGGAGCTGGTGGATGTTAGACACCTTGAACTCCTCCACCTTCCACTTGAGGATGCGCCACAGGTGCTCAATTGGGTTTAGTCCATCACCTTTACCTTCAGCTTCCTCAGCAAGGCAGTTGTCATCTTGGAGGTTGTGTTTGGGGTCGTTATCCTGTTGGAAAACTGCCATGAGGCCCAGTTTTCGAAGGGAGGGGATCATGCTCTGTTTCAGAATGTCACAGTACATGTTGGAATTCATGTTTCCCTCAATGAACTGCAGCTCCCCAGTGCCAGCAACACTCATGCAGCCCAAGACCATGATGCTACTGCTTGTCTTCAGCAAACTGTTTGCTGCCTTTCTTGTGCGTCAGCTTCCTTCTGGGATGACGACCATGCAGACCGAGTTGATGCAGTGTGCGGCGTATGGTCTGAGCACTGACAGGCTGACCTCCCACGTCTTCAACCTCTGCAGCAATGCTGGCAGCACTCATGTGTCTATTTTTTAAAGCCAACCTCTGGATATGACGCCGAACACGTGGACTCAACTTCTTTGGTCGACCCTGGCGAAGCCTGTTCCGAGTGGAACCTGTCCTGGAAAACCGCTGTATGACCTTGGCCACCATGCTGTAGCTCAGTTTCAGGGTGTTAGCAATCTTCTTATAGCCCAGGCCATCTTTGTGGAGAGCAACAATTCTATTTCTCACATCCTCAGAGAGTTCTTTGCCATGAGGTGCCATGTTGAATATCCAGTGGCCAGTATGAGAGAATTGTACCCAAAACACCAAATTTTAACAGCCCTGCTCCCCATTTACACCTGGGACCTTGACACATGACACCAGGGAGGGACAACGACACATTTGGGCACAATTTGGACATGTTCACTGTGGGGTGTACTCACTTATGTTGCCAGCTATTTAGACATTAATGGCTGTGTGTTGAGTTATTTTCAGAAGACAGTAAATCTACACTGCTATACAAGCTGTACACTGACTACTCTAAGTTATATCCAAGTTTCATGTCTATAGTGTTGTCCCATGAAAAGATATAATGAAATATTTGCAGAAATGTGAGGGGTGTACTCACTTTTGTGATACACTGTATATATATATATATATAGCTTACTGTTATTTTAATAGGGCTTAAATAATATAAAATAATATGTTTAAATGACATACTGTACTTCCCAAGCTTAAGGATATTTTACAAGATAATATAATATATATATAAAATCATACTGATTACGAGATAGAACTGGAAGAACAATTATGCTTTTAGCTGCTTGGCAATGTTCCAAGGTCATTACTAAATAACTAATTTCTGTACATATTGAACAATTAATGGTTTACATGACCTGGAGGTCAAGTTGTATCAATTTCCCACTTAACCTACACGTGACACGCTCAAATTCTGATTCTGCTACTCTCTATTCACGTCTTACAGAACATCTGTCACATCTTTGCTACATACTTAGTATAGTGATATATATTCCGGGATAATGAAGCAAGCCTTGAAAACAGGTCAATACACCACATCTTTAGAGGAAACCTAAGGCGAAATGAAGTAGCGATGGAGTCATCGGAAGATCTATTTTCACAGACTCTCTTTTTATACATGATCAACAAAAATGCCTTGTCCTCTAATTGCTAGAGTAAAATCGTCTAATGCAAAAAAAGACACCATTGTTTAAGTAAATGTCTTTACACATCCTTACAGGAATATAACAGAGTAAGATCAATACAAATAGCTGCATTAAGAAGCAGTTAATGCTGAGCAAGACAATTAAGTTGCAAACCATAACACATCGAACTTAACAAACCTGTTCTCCAGACAGTCATCAAAGACATAATGAGCGTTTATTCTAAAGCCTGTTTTACAGTTATACAGTTACAAGATAATGTTTAATTTATCTGGTTTTCTTCAATTAATTTCTTTAAAATGTGATTGATTTCACAATCATAAAGACATGAATACTTTTCATGTATTTGAACTAACTGACTAATCATTTGTTCAAGGCTGGAAAAAAATAGGTGAACATCTAAGCAAATGGCAATTAATTAAATTCGACTGGAGGTGTGGGCTGTATATAAGATGTGTCTATAAAAATCAGGAACACTTGCCTTGATTAAAACAAATTCCAAATCAAAGTTTGTAAGGTAACATGATGTTGAAGCACAAAAACAAACAAAAACAACAGTTGAAATCAGAATCTTTATTGTGCCAAGTACCAGATATACAAGGAATTTCTCTTGGTGTAGGTGTCAACATATAAACATCTAATTAAATAATAGAAAAAGGTACAGTGTATCACAAAAGTGAGTACACCCCTCACATTTCTGCAGATATTTAAGTATATCTTTTCATGGGACAACACTGACAAAATGACACTTTGACACAATGAAAAGTAGTCTGTGTGCAGCTTATATAACAGTGTAAATTTATTCTTCCCTCAAAATAACTCAATATACAGCCATTAATGTCTAAACCACCGGCAACAAAAGTGAGTACACCCCTTAGTGAAAGTTCCTAAAGTGTCAATATTTTGTGTGGCCACCATTATTTCCCAGAACTGCCTTAACTCTCCTGGGCATGGAGTTTACCAGAGCTTCACAGGTTGCCACTGGAATGCTTTTCCACTCCTCCATGACGACATCACGGAGCTGGCGGATATTCGAGACTTTGCGATCCTCCACCTTCCGCTTGAGGATGCCCCAAAGATGTTCTATTGGGTTTAGGTCTGGAGACATGCTTGGCCAGTCCATCACCTTTACCCTCAGCCTCTTCAATAAAGCAGTGGTCGTCTTAGAGGTGTGTTTGGGGTCATTATCATGCTGGAACACTGCCCTTCGACCCAGTTTCCGGAGGGAGGGGATCATGCTCTGCTTCAGTATTTCACAGTACATATTGGAGTTCATGTGTCCCTCAGTGAAATGTAACTCCCCAACACCTGCTGCACTCATGCAGCCTCAGACCATGGCATTCCCACCACCATGCTTGACTGTAGGCATGACACACTATCTTTGTACTCCTCACCTGATTGCCGCCACACATGCTTGAGACCATCTGAACCAAACAAATTAATCTTGGTCTCATCAGACCATAGGACATGGTTCCAGTAATCCATGTCCTTTGTTGACATGTCTTCAGCAAACTGTTTGTGGGCTTTCTTGTGTAGAGACTTCAGAAGAGGCTTCCTTCTGGGGTGACAGCCATGCAGACCAATTTGATGTAGTGTGCGGCGTATGGTCTGAGCACTGACAGGCTGACCCCCCACCTTTTCAATCTCTGCAGCAATGCTGACAGCACTCCTGCGCCTATCTTTCAAAGACAGCAGTTGGATGTGACGCTGAGCATGTGCACTCAGCTTCTTTGGACGACCAACGCGAGGTCTGTTCTGAGTGGACCCTGCTCTTTTAAAACACTGGATGATCTTGGCCACTGTGCTGCAGCTCAGTTTCAGGGTGTTGGCAATCTTCTTGTAGCCTTGGCCATCTTCATGTAGCGCAACAATTCCTCTTTTAAGATCCTCAGAGAGTTCTTTGCCATGAGGTGCCATGTTGGAACTTTCAGTGACCAGTATGAGAGAGTGTGAGAGCTGTACTACTAAATTGAACACACCTGCTCCCTATGCACACCTGAGACCTAGTAACACTAACGAGTCACATGACATTTTGGAGGGAAAATGACAAGCAGTGCTCAATTTGGACATTTAGGGGTGTAGTCTCTTAGGGGTGTACTCACTTTTGTTGCCGGTGGTTTAGACATTAATGGCTGTATATTGAGTTATTTTGAGGGAAGAATAAATTTACACTGTTATATAAGCTGCACACAGACTACTTTTCATTGTGTCAAAGTGTCATTTTGTCAGTGTTGTCCCATGAAAAGATATACTTAAATATCTGCAGAAATGTGAGGGGTGTACTCACTTTTGTGATACACTGTATATTATATACACCGATCAGCCATAACATTAAAACCACCTCATTGTTTTTACACTCACTGTCCGTCCATGTTATCAACTCCACTTACCATATAGAAGCACTTTGTAGTTCTACAATTACTGACCATAGTTCATCTGTTTCTCTGCATGCTTTGTTAGTCCCCTTGCATGCTGTTCTTCAATGGTCAGGAACCCACAAGACCACTACAGAGCAGATATTATTTGGGTGCTGGGTCATTCTCAGCACTGCAGTTACACTGACATGGTGGTGGTGTGTTAGTGTGTGTTGTGCTGGTATGAGTGGATCAGACACAGCAGCGCTGCTGGAGTTTTTAAACACCTCACTGTCACTGCTGGACTGAGAATAGTCCACCAACCAAAAATATCCAGCCAACAGCACCCAGTGGGTAGCGTCCTGTGACCACTGATGAAGGTCTAGAAGATGACCAACTCAAACAGCAGCAATAGATGAGCGACCGTCTCTGACTTTATATCTACAAAGTGGACCAACTAGGTAGGAGTGTCTAATAGAGTGGACAGTGAGTGGACACAGTATTTAAAAACTCCAGCAGCGCTGCTGTCTGATCCACTCATACCAGCACAACACACACTAACACACCACCACCATGTCATTGTCACTGCAGTGCTGAGAATGAGTCACCACCTAAATAATACCTGCTCTGTGGGGGTCCTGTGGGGGTCCTGAAAATTTGTGCAATGGAGATTATTATTCCAAGTAGATAAGGTGCATGTGTGCGTATGTGCATTGACTACATAAGGGAAAAAATGTGGGACCAAAACCAAAAGCACAATCTTAAGTGTTGAAAAAGGTGAAAAAGAACCAAAAGGTAATAGCATAATGTCCACACAAATCTCTTGCTAAAGTTTCTGTCTAGATGTCCGGTATTACAAAATAACAAAACAAAAATGTTAATAATTATAAAAGATTTTAAGCATGCTGTGAAGCATGGTGGCGGGAGTATCCTGGTTTGGAGCTGCTTTTTTGATTCTTGATTTATTAACCAAGTACAGTTATTGAGTGTATCAAAATATATGATATATTTTTTACCATGTGTGATTCAGGCTTGCATTATACAGAAGAGCTCTCTCTGTTATCACTCTCATAGAAAAGTCACTCTCACAGCAGTGGCGGTTCTAGACCATGTGAGGTGGGGGGTGCAGGCAGGGGCCAGAGGCTATGTTAGAGGGGCCAATTACTTTCTGCCCAAATGTGCATTGTGGGCATTAAGAGGAAACCGTCGATATTCAATAGAATTCAACATTTTATTTATGCAGTTTTCAGTCTACATTTTCTTGAGTTTGATGTAAACAGATCAACAAAGAATCACCATTTAAGGCATTTGCTCTGCTTAAATGTCATTTATTCAGTCCTTTTCTTTTTCATATTCAATTTGAGTTACATATACTGTATTCCTAGGGGGGGCGTAGGGGGGCCAAGCTGGTTGTCACAGGGGCACTGGCCCCCGCTGGCCCCCCAGAACCGCCACTGTCTCACAGTTTGTGTTGGGTAGCTACTTTTGGCTCTTTGATGTGACACCACCCCCAGCAGTCCACATAGCTTTCGTCAGCATTAGGTTTTAATAACAGGTTCAATGCAGTTATAAAACAAGGGATACAAATAAAGACAAGAGGAAGTAAAAGAAGCTTCATGTTCAGGGAGAAATGCTACTAGGATCCAGCTGAGCAAACTCTCTTATTAGAGAATGAATTGAAGACTAGTTGCTAGAAAGTCACCGAATTATAGACAGCTTAAAGAGTAAAGAATTGTGATCTATTACACATTTGTCTTTATTTGGAATGAATTGCCAAGGGGGTATGTCAGACTAGCCACTCGGGTGGCCTTTTTATAGATAACTTTATCATATCATTAATCCAAACCAGTGTGTGACAAACATACCTATAATCTTTAAACACATTTAAAAGGAAGTGTTTGAATTAAAAGATGCCTTCATCGTAAATCACCGGAGAAGCCGGCCTTTAGCTAAGAGAAATGATCTGTCATTGAATATGAATTGCTCTGTCATTCAGACACCTACAGTGGCATTATACCTCAATGATGAACGAGAGAAAAAGAGAAATACAGTGAGGAAAGAGACTGAGAAAGTAATAAGAGACTCATGAAATGACATGGCAGGCAATTTTCTGTTCAAGTGCTTTATAATAAGATTTTCAAAGATTTGTTTTTATTTTAAATAAGATTAAATACATTAAATTAATCACACAAGTCTACTTCATCTATGCATTAATGCCTTTTTTGCATTATCAGTGTATTGAAACCATTTATTCTTTCATCTGTTTTACCACCGCTTTATTCAATTCGAGGTCAAAGTGGGAAAACACCCTGGACAGGTCGCCAGTCCAAACACACTCACACACACACAATCATTTTAACGTAAATTTATGTGGGTTTGATGCCCAGGCAAGACGGTCCGGGTCCTTTCTGAGCGAAGTTTGCATGTTCTCCCCCTGTCTGCGTGGGTTTTCTCTGGGAGCTCTGGTTTTCTCCCACAGCCCAAAAACATGCAGTCAGGTTAATTGGAGACACTGAATTGCCATATAGGTGAATGGGTGTGTGTATGTGTGTCTGCCCTGCGATGGACTGGCACCCCGTCCAGGGTGTTACTGTGTGCCTTGCGCCCATTGAAAAGCCCCCCCCCCCCCCCCCTCCCGTGACCCTAATTGGATAAGCGGTTAAGAAAGTGAGTGAGTGAGTGAAATTTAGTATTTCCAATTAATCTGACTGCATGTCTTTGGACTGTGGAAGGAAACCCCCGGACCACTCCACCTGGGAATCAAACCCAGGACCTTCTTGCTGTGAGGTGACAGGGCTACCCACCATGCCATTAATATTTAAATCAGTTTATACATTTGCATTGCATCCTTATATCCATTTGGTGTTACCCTTTGCATATACAGTGTATCACAAAAGTGAGTACACCCCTCACATTTCTGCAGATATTTAAGTATATCTTTTCATGGGACAACACTGACAAAATGACACTTTGACACAATGAAAAGTAGTCTGTGTGCAGCTTATATAACAGTGTAAATTTATTCTTCCCTCAAAATAACTCAATATACAGCCATTAATGTCTGAACCACCGGCAACAAAAGTGAGTACACCCCTAAGAGACTACACCCCTAAATGTCCAAATTGAGCACTGCTTGTCATTTTCCCTGCAAAATGTCATGTGATTTGTTAGTGTTACTAGGTCTCAGGTGTGCATAGGGAGCAGGTGTGTTCAATTTAGTAGTACAGCTCTCACACTCTCTCATACTGGTCACTGAAAGTTCCAACATGGCACCTCATGGCAAAGAACTCTCTGAGGATCTTAAAAGACGAATTGTTGCGCTACATGAAGATGGCCAAGGCTACAAGAAGATTGCCAACACCCTGAAACTGAGCTGCAGCACAGTGGCCAAGATCATCCAGCGTTTTAAAAGAGCAGGGTCCACTCAGAAAAGACCTTGCGTTGGTCGTCCAAAGAAGCTGAGTGCACGTGCTCAGCGTCACATCCAACTGCTGTCTTTGAAAGATAGGCGCAGGAGTGCTGTCAGCATTGCTGCAGAGATTGAAAAGGTGGGGGGTCAGCCTGTCAGTGCTCAGACCATACGCCGCACACTACATCAAATTGGTCTGCATGGCTGTCACCCCAGAAGGAAGCCTCTTCTGAAGTCTCTACACAAGAAAGCCCGCAAACAGTTTGCTGAAGACATGTCAACAAAGGACATGGATTACTGGAACCATGTCCTATGGTCTGATGAGACCAAGATTAATTTGTTTGGTTCAGATGGTCTCAAGCATGTGTTGCGGCAATCAGGTGAGGAGTACAAAGATAAGTGTGTCATGCCTACAGTCAAGCATGGTGGTGGGAATGCCATGGTCTGGGGCTGCATGAGTGCAGCAGGTGTTGGGGAGTTACATTTCATTGAGGGACACATGAACTCCAATATGTAATGTGAAATACTGAAGCAGAGCATGATCCCCTCCCTGCGGAAACTGGGTCGCAGGGCAGTGTTCCAGCATGATAATGACCCCAATCACACCTCTAAGATGACCACTGCTTTATTGAAGAGGCTGAGGGTAAAGGTGATGGACTGGCCAAGCATGTCTCCAGACCTAAACCCAATAGAACATCTTTGGGGCATCCTCAAGCGGAAGGTGGAGGAGCGCAAAGTCTCGAATATCCGCCAGCTCCGTGATGTCGTCATGGAGGAGTGGAAAAGCATTCCAGTGGCAACCTGTGAAGCTCTGGTAAACTCCATGCCCAGGAGAGTTAAGGCAGTTCTGGGAAATAATGGTGGCCACACAAAATATTGACACTTCAGGAACTTTCACTAAAGGGTGTACTCACTTTTGTTGCCGGTGGTTTAGACATTAATGGCTGTATATTGAGTTATTTTGAGGGAAGAATAAATTTACACTGTTATATAAGCTGCACACAGACTACTTTTCATTGTGTCAAAGTGTCATTTTGTCAGTGTTGTCCCATGAAAAGATATACTTAAATATCTGCAGAAATGTGAGGGGTGTACTCACTTTTGTGATACACTGTATGTGCAGAAAATGTAAACTTTAGTTAAAGTCTTATTTATTTCATCACATATATCACATAATTATTCCTTCTGATCAGCTCATTTTCCGGTGCACATAGATACATAACATGATTGGCATGAAGAACGCAGCGGTAGGTGAAAAGACCCAGGCCGGTGTAAAGCCGATTAGGACCAGCTTTGCTAATCGACTGTTCTCGGCTGCTGAGACTGTAATGGATCTCACAACAAGCCCTGTTAATTGATTTGCTCATGTCTCTGCTTTAGTCTGCAAGCTTGTCAATAATGGACTAGACACAAATGGCTTTGATTTATACAACCAACCTGCACATCCTCCAATCTTGTTAATAGCATTTGTACGGGTATTTGAAAAAAAAGCATGTTGGCACAACTTGTAGAGTGGCCACACAGCAACATGGCTCCACCCCTCAGAAACATGAATGTGGATTGGCTGCTCTAAATTTTGTCTAAATGTAGGTGAGTGAGTGAATGTGTAAGTGTGTAATGCCCTGTACTGACTTTACTACACCCCAGTGTGTACTTCTCCTTGCATTAGGTGTTTCTGGGTTGTGCTGGAGATGCTGACCAGAATGAAGTGGTTATTAAGAATGAATGAATTAATTAATTAATGATACGTAACATTTTACCTACACATCAACATGTAAAATAAAAAGCAGTCTCTAACTAACTATTTACTAGATTAGGGTTTCCAAGACGAGGTTTTTGATGGAGGTTTATAAGCCTAATGGAAATCTTAATGCCCCTTTTTTCTCACTTTGTCATTAAAATGTTGTATGACATTGTATGTCATTGCTAGCTTGTAATAGTTAAATGTAAATTACAGTTCACATTTAAAGTATTTAGCAGATGCATTTTTACAAATCGGCTCACAATTGTGACTCAATACAGTCTAAGAAAATACAGGTTGCAACAATGGCAACCTGGCTTGAGTGGGGCTTAAGCTAGCAACCTTATAATTAATAGACCAGTATCCAAACCAGTGAGCTACCACTACCCAGTAATCCATGATAAATCATCAGCAATATATCCTCCATGGCTAAATACATTCTAAACAAACACAGTGGTACCTTGAAACGCAACGTCAGTTGGTTCTGGGAGTGGCGTTGAGTTTAAAATGTGTTGAGATTCAAGGTATTTATTCCCATAAGGATGTATGAGAAACCTGATAATGCGTTCCATGGTCCCATGGAACTGCATATAATTCATTATATGAATATTATATTGTAGCTATTAATAATAATAATATAATATTATATTCCATTACCAACAATTTATTCCTGTGGCAAATGTTGTTAACAATACCATACCAAATTTTTTGCTTCTAACTAATTCTGATCTGGAGTTATTGAAGTTGGCAATAAAAAAACTCTCTCTTTATTGGTTGTAAAGGTATAAGTGACAGCTTAGTTAAGGAATTACCAGTTCCAGCTTTTAACCGTGAAAGCCGAGAGAATAAATTATCCGCACAGTTGGAAATGGATTTCTATATTCCGGAAATATTCTGGAAGTATTCTGGAAACATACAAGATGGCCGCCAAGAAATAAAATTAATACATTATATCCCTAATAAAACAACATACGCTGCTTAGGTGGCGCGGCGGTAAAAACACACGCTGCAACCAGATCTGGGATCTCGAATACATCGTATCGAATCTCAGCTCTGCCTTGCCCGCTGAGGCTGAGCGGCCACATGAACAACGATTGGCCTGTTGTTCAGATGGGCGGGACTAAGCCGGATATGGGTCTCTCCCTGTCAGACTGGTGCAATTACGACTTCTGCTGGCTGATTAGAGGCACCTACACAGAGATGAGGAAAGAGTGCTCTAAGGGTGTGTCTCTCCATACACAACGCTAGGTGGCAAAACACTCTTCAATGTGTGGGTGATAAGATGCATACGGCTTGCTGCCCACGTGTCGGAGGGGGCGTGGGTTAGCTTTGATCTTCTCGGTCAGAGCAGGGATCGGCATAGGCGGAGAGGAAGCATGATGCAATTGGAGAAAATAAAGGGGGAGAAAAAAGGGAGAAAATGTATAGAAATAAAAAAAACAACATACGAGTATAGGTCTCAATTTGAAGAAGAGAAGCCCAGGTAAGCAGCGTTAAAAAATAAAGGAAAAGAAAAGAAAAGAAAAGGCTTCCAAAACATGAGACAGAATGAGCTGATAGCACCCTGCATGAACAGAAACTTTCTGGTAAAGTTTTCATGAGACAGAGAAAGTTCTGGAAACTATTGTATTCAGGTACATCATTGAGAATGCTACAGTTTTATTCTTAAAGCTACACTAGAGGAAGATAAACTCTGACTGATCATTACGTCAAAGGGATTCAGCTGAACAAAGAAGCTGGGAACCCTGACCTAGACCTAAACAAATGTATCTGAACCATAAATATTTTACCTTTTAAATATAACAGTTAAAAGTCTGATGACAGCTCAGGTGGCGCAGCAGTAAAACACACTAACACACCAGAGCTTACATTTCGAACTCGTCAGTTCGAATCTTAGCTCTGCCATATGGCAGGCTGGGCGCCTACACAAACTACGATTGGCTGTTGTTCATACAGGGTGGGAGCCGGAGCCCGGACCTCATAACTGATGCAATTACAACCTCTGCTGGCTGATTGATGGCGCCTGCACAGCATTGAGGAATAATGCAGGGGGCATGTGTCAGTCTCACTCTCCTTAATCATGAGTGGAGATCAGCATTGGTAGATAGGAAGTGTAATGCAATCGGGTAATTGGATACAACAAGATTGGGAGAAAAATTGGGAAAAATGCAAACAAAAAAAATAAGTCTAAAGACAGTTTTGTCCAATCCAAAATGTACCTGGATGAATAAATAATCAGTGCAATTTTATTCAAATACAGTCATATGTATCTTTACTGTCAGGCTTTGCAGATGTAAGCCAGCCAGCATTTCTGCTATCAGCTAAAGAGAAGCAATCAATGAGCAACCCTTAAAATACTCATTTTAAACAAATGTAAATTTTATAAATTACAAGAGGACCTGAGTACACTATGTACTTTTCTTGTTATTTGAACTGTAGCTTACTGTAGCTCATTAAATAATATGATAATTATTATAAGGTTCTGAACTATACAACGACTATAATCTCTGCAAGCTTTGCTTTCATTACGACAATTATCAGCATTATCAAATGTAATGTGCGTGCTCTGAAGTGCTTTTACAAAATACAAATTGTATATTGGGCAGCACATGATGCAGCTGGTAGAATAAGTGCCGCACAGCAACTTAGTTTCTACAGTCCAGGTTTGATTCTTTGGTAGAACATAAGCATGTTATCCTTATGTCTTCATGGATTTCCACACAGTATGTCACATTGTGTTTATTTCCCAAAAAGAACATGCAAAAGATGAATGGTCTTATGTAATATACCCTGATCAGCCATAACATTAAAACCACCTCAACTCACTGTCCATGTTATCAGCTCCACTTACCATATAGAAGCACTTTGTAGTTCTACAATTACTGACCGTAGTTCATCTGTTTCTCTGCATGCTTTGTTAGCCCCCTTGCATGCTGTTCTTCAATGGTCAGGACTCTCCCAGGACCACTACAGAGTAGGTATTATTTGGGTGTAATTCTCAGCACTGGAGTGACACTGACATGGTGGTGGTGTGTCAGTGTGTGTCATGGTGGTATAAGTGGATTAAAGACAGCGGCGCTGATGGAGCTTTTAAACATCTCACTGTCACTGCTGAACTGAAAATAGTCCACCAACCAAAAATACCCAGCCAACAGCGCCTCATGGGCAGCGTCTTGTGACCACTGATGAAGGTCTAGAAGATGACCAACTCAAACAGCAGCAATAGATGAGCAATCGTCTCTAACTACAGCTACAAAGTGGACCAACTAGGTAGAGGAGTGTCTAATAGTGTGGACAGTGAGTGGACACGGAATTTAAAAACTCCAGCAGCGCTGCTGTGTCTGATCCACTCATACCAAAACACACAGTAACACACCACCAACATGTCAGTGTCACTGCAGTGCTGAGAATGATCCACCACCTAAATAATACCTGCTCTGTGGTGGTCCTGTGGGGGTCCTGACCATTGAAGAACAGGGTGAAAGCAGGCTAAAAAAGTATGTAGATAAACAAATGGACTACAGTCAGTAATTGTAGAACTACAAAGTGCTTCTATATGGTAAGTGAAGCTGATAAAATGGACAGTGAGTGTAGAAACAAGGAGGTGGGTTTTAATGTTATGGCTGATCGGTGTATGTGTGATTAGCATCCTGTCCAAGGTGGCACCAGACCCACAGAATTCATGACCAGGACAAACCAGTTAAAAAAGATAAATAAATAAATAAATAAATAAAACATACATCATTGTTTTTGGCTTTTTTGTTGTTTTTTTGTTTAGTTAGGGTTTTTTATCTTTGTTTGTGTGTTGGTTTTTCAAGGTTTTGTCAGTAATTCGCTTTCTTCCTCTATTCTTCATTCTAAAGAGAAAAGCAGCATGTTTAGGTTCTCATAAGTATAGCTTTTAAGAAAGACTAACCTCCTGAATAATTTACATACCCTAGCTGAGCCTGAACAGGGTAACAAGTCTCATGAGAACAGTTTTCAGAACTCTTTTTGTCTTCTCATGCAAGATGCTGATAGCTGAGTGCTGACTCTCTCTCTTTCTCTTGTGTTGAAAGTTGAATTTCGTGAGCATTCCGTGTGCAACTGTCAGTCGGGCACAGAAAAGTGAATGGATCTAAAAGGCCTGAGAATATAATGATAGCAGCAATGTGCGGATTATTAAAAATACAGTATATACTGAATGAAAGTGAGCGCTTGTTAGCCTAAATAATGGTGAGTGTGAAGTTGAAAGGATTTCATTTTTCATTTTAAGTTGAAAAGCTATTGATGCGTCTCAAATTTAAAGCAGAATTTTAATATGAATAGAGCAGGATTTGATTTTCTCCATACTTACTTTTAAGGCTTGTGCTTGTGCTATGCTTGTGACGTACAGCATAAATTATTGCATTGTCTTAAATATTTAGCAGGGTTTAAATCATAACTCTCATTTTCTGTAGAATTGGCAGTTTGTTTGAGGGGAATGTATTCATCTTACTCTCTTGTACAGTCATGAATCATAGCCAGGCTATACCAGTCTGGCTATATAAGAAAAAAGATTTTATAAAATATGGAAATACGGCCCTGACAGCAGTTATTGTTTTGAAGTGCAATTCAATTTCCAGTCTCGTTTCCTATCACAGCATTGATAGACACCATGTTGTTCATGAATGTCAGCCAGTCAGAGTGTGAGTGGGTGAAAGGTAGAAAATTTTAGAACCTGGGAAAAAAGTTGAAACAAGCATTACAAGGGAGCAGTTTCAACACTTTAATGGTTTCAGGTACCCAACTTTATCTATTCAATTTCAGATCTCATCAATCATATGACAGCTACCAGTCTTCTGGGGTGAGGGCTAACGTGTGCCTTTACAGAATAAAGCTCGTGACTACACCTTTACAAACGTAACATCATAGGCAGAGGCTTAAATGAACTTAAATAAAGGCACCAATACTCATCAAATATACTGTTCAAGATTTTTTGCTTTTGTTCCTTGGCTAAAAACTCATTTCTTACTGCTACGCTACATAATAGCTAACAATACTGTGCAATGAAAAGCAATTTGTCACATTTCTTTCAGTTTTTATGTATTTGTCACTCACACTCAAATGTTCCAGAAACTTGAACATCATTTAACCAATCTGCAATTAAAGCAAATACAAGAAAATAAAAGAATATTGTTTTTCAGTCTGCAAATGGTACAAAACAATTTCCAAGGCACAGGGACTTTACCGAATCACTGTGAGAGCCATTATCTGCTAAACGACAAAGCTTAGTACAGTAGGAAATCTTAGAAGTGACCAGCCTACCAAAATCAAATGCTGGCCAGGTTATGCAACAGGAGAACAATTCAAAGCTAAAAATCCAACCATAGTCAAAGTTATGACTTAATTCCCATTAAGATGCTGTTAATGGTTGAATGTTAATGCTAAATGTGACTAAATTGAAGCAATTTTGCAAAACAAATGGGATGGAGCAAACTTTCTCCACAGAAATGTGAGGAACTATCATTATTATCACTTGTTATCGAAAGTGTTTGGTTTTAAGCTAAAATTGATGCTGCTAAAGGTGGCACAACCAGCTAATAAACTTAAAGGGGGCAAAAACTTTCCACACAGAAGTGATATTGGTTTATTATTGGATAACATTTTTTCCAATAATAAATAAAATAAAAATAAAAAAATTATCTCTTGTGATTTATTATATCAGACAGTGGTAGCCTAGTGGGTTGAGCTTTGGGCTATCAACTGAAAGGTTGAGAGTTTAAATCCCAGCTCTGCCATGCAGCCACTGTTGGGCCTTTGAGCAAGCCCCTTAACCGTCTCTGCTCCAGGGGCGCTGTACGATGGCTGACCCTGCGCTCTGACCCCAGTTTCCAAACAAGCTGGGATATGCAAAGAAATAATTTCATTGTACTGTACATCTGTATATGTATATATGACAAATAAAGGCATCCCTATCAGCTTTTTGAGGTCTAAATGTGCACTGGGTGATACATATGCAATATTAAATTACATAATTGCACCCTTTTAAACAATGCACAGGTAACTTTAAAAGTGCTCCTCAATAGATCTTCCTGTCCAACATTACTATTAAGATTGTCATCATTTCTCTAGCAGGACAGCAGATGGGGTAACTTTAAGCCCATCACACCATAGCACCAAACCCACTATTTTTCTTCTGGTGAGAAAAAAAGCAGTATGTTAGCCTTGATCAAGACAGATTATTTCTTTTTTAATCCTACAATTTGGCCCTGAACTTACACATTACCCTTTACAGTGAACTTTCTGACATGAGCTAATATTGTCTCTGTCAGCACAGTGTGGAAAAAGAGCACTGGACTGTATAAAAATACCTGATTAAAAAAGAATCTGTGTAAGTCTTACTGAATAATGTCCTGAATAATGTCCTTCGTCTGTGAGGACATGTTTACTGAGAATACACAGTACTTCTGTAAGTCCCTCTGATATAATCATCTGCCAAATGCAATAGACTTAGATATAAATGGCTAGTAAGTGTTAAAATAAAGTAAATATTCTGTTAAGAAGAAATTGTGTGTTTGATTTAGTTTTCCTGATAGATCAATTAACCAAAGCGATCTAGATTGAATAAGAAAGCTGACCATTCTAAAACCATATTGAGTGTTGTGATTTGGAGGTAGACAATAAACATAACATATCAGGAGTCCCTTTAGAAAAAGCCAGAGGTAAAATAATTACATTTGAGTATTAATGCTTAGGCTAATATTAAAAAAACATCAACTGTGATCTACACATTACAAAGGTCTACTTGCTTAGGGCATTTTCAAGATTTGTTGGCAGTAAAACACACTAGCACACCAGAACTCGTTGGTTCGAAACTTAGCTTTGCAATCCGGCTGGGCTGGGCACCTACATGAACAACGATCGGCTGTTGTTCATAAAGGATGGATGCCGGATAGGGACTCCTCATAACTGATGCAATTACGACCTCTGCTGGCTGATTGATGGCACTGGCACAAAAGTCGAGGAATAATGCGTTGATCAGGGTGTGGCTCATCGTACACAAAGCTGATCCACGTATGAACTCACCTCGTGCAGGTGAAAAGATGCAGTCGGCTAATGCACACGTGTCGGAGGGGGCGTGTGTCAGTCTCGTTTTCCTCAATTAGGGTGGGATCGGCATCGGTGGAGTATAATGCAACTGGGTAATTGGACGGGCTAAAAGTCGGGAGAAACGGGAGAAAATGCATAAACAAAAAACAAAAAAACAAAAAACAAAAATTCAAATTTATAATTTAATCCACAATCTGTAGTATGGTCCTAAACTGCAACTTGTTCATCAATGATATAATACCCGTTATGAAATTGAACGGTGATTTAAATCCCTCTGGTCATGTAAAACTTGCTGTGTAATAGTTGTAATGATTCCAGTTAAAGATTTTTAGAGCACTTTACAGGCTTTGAGTTTACAATGCACAAGATCATAACTCCTCCTGAGTTATAGCAATGTCGCTACATGCTGATTAATAACCAGTTATTAGCTTGAGTTAAATTGATGCAGTAAATAAAGTGGAGTTAGCATGGTGCAGACGTGGCAACACATTGTAATAATAATCAATATTGCATCTATCAAAGTGGAGCTGCTGTAATTGCATTGCAAGTTGTGTACTCGCTGGTAGTTACTTTGATCTTTAGTTCATAAAAAAAGATTAAAGAATGAAACATCATTTTAAAATCCATTTTTAGAGACAGTTTTTCAGGGTTAGACCAGATTTTTAGACCTTTAGACCATTATGACAAGCGTAATGTGATGTGCATAAGGTGTTTTTCGTGTGGAAAATATAGCAACATCTAAAGAAAACTGATTAGTATGTTGAATTCAGTATAAAATGATTAAGGTTTAATTTAAATAACACATAGCAGGAGTGGAAGTAAAATTCTCAAATTTCAGAAATTAGAGTATGAAGAATGAAGAGTCAACCAGAATCCTTTGGAGTTGACTCCACACACCAAAAAAGATTCTTTAGTTAATACACAGATGACAAACTAATAGTGATCTTCTATACAGTTATAGAAGAAACATTTTTAACTGATTTTGCATTGTTCCCTTATTCTCTCATCCATCTACTTGTTTCCAATTCACAGAAACACCCACGCATTCACTGGCGTGTTTTTTATCAACCAGTGGCAGGTTGCCACACAGAGCCTTATTGCATACATAATCACTCTTTGCTCCATGCTCCCTTCCACTTATGTTACTGCCTCAACCAGGAGAAACACATTCATTTTCTTCTTACCCAGGAGACCACTGTACCATGGACCACTGGATGTGTCACCTTACACCCAATATCACATTTATGCTTTATGTGCTTACTGGTAATCTCATTCCAAAACCATTGGGATTTATATGAAATCAGCCCTTTCTATTTTATTTGCTACCCTAGCAGACCAACAATCATGGAAAGCTCTCCACTAGAGACCAAAACTCGACCGTTAGGATTCAATTCCATTAAGCCACTGGATCATTAATTAGGTTGTTTATTGATGCTGGGTAAAAAGACCTGGCTCACAGTAAGAATTTAAATTCACCCAAAAGCAGTTTGTGCAGGCCTGTCAGTTCATTTTACACCATGCTTTGCACATCATTTCATTATAGACCTCACTTGTTGTCATGCTAAAATAAGTAAGGATCTTCCCTTACTTGAACTATGAAGCTGTTAAAAACAAAATTAACGCTATAGCATCATGAGTTGCCTTTTCTGGCACAAAGGGAACCAGCACAACCCAATACAACAGCTCTAGTTCAAAGTTTCTCCTTTACTTTTGACTCAGTGGTAGCCAACTGCAATATTTTCCTGGCATCCACCAAACCCATATTCATACATGCCAAGCATGAGTCTTTGTTTTCCATCATTCTTTTGATGTGCTTTACACTACTTCATGATGCCTGGCATTGCATGTGATCTTAGGTTTAAATGGTTATTTTGCTGATGATGTTTCAAAGGTGGTTAGAACTCAAATCAAAGCAAGAAAATCAAGAACAGATTAACCTTATATGCATTAAGTACCGCTTTACAATTGGATTGGTGTTGCTCCATGACATTTTCACTTTATATAACAGCATTTATTATTCAGGGATGCTCTAAAAGTAAAAAAAAAAAATGTTGTATTGTATGACTGTGTTGTTTGTTTGTTTATTAGGATTTTAATGTCATGTTTTACACTTTTTGGTTACATTTATGACAGGAATGGTAGTTACTCATTACACAAGGTTAATCAGTTCACACAAGGTTATATCAAACACAGTCATGGACAATTTAGTATCTCCAATTCACCTCACTTGCATGTCTTTGGACTGTGAGAGGAAACCGGAGCACCCGGCGTAAATCCACACATACACAGGGAGAACATCTATGACTGTGCATAAATAAAAGTCTCTGGACTCTTTAGTATGACCCACTTTACTGCCAGTGTTTCAGTATAGATTGCATGGTTGCATACTTGATTCCATTAAGTTTGTACTAATGAGTGTGGTTGAAATAGAAGGGACGTATACAGCGGACGTATTTAGCCAGTTTTTCCTAGGAAATGACTTTTGGTCAGCACTGTTGAGAGTGTCATCAACGGATCTAATTGAAATCAGCCATTGAAAAGTGACAATAAAAATACACAGTGACACAAAGTAAGAAATAAGATCTACGAAATTAGATAATAAAGTAATAAAATCACAATGTACATGGAGTCAATATTTGGAAAGTGTTATATATTTTTGCCTTTCAATTACTTTTTAAAATAGAAAAAGAAAATAGTAAGAATTTAAAAAGTCTTTATACACCTTATGGGCGGCACGGTGGCTAGGTGGATAGCACTGTCGCCTCACAGCAAAAAGATCCTGGGTTCGATCTCCAGGCGTGGCGGTCCGGGTCCTTTCTGTGCGAAGTTTGCATGTTCTCCCCATGTCTGTTCCGGGAGCTCCGGTTTCCTCCCACAGTCCAAAAACATGCAGTCAGGTTAATTGGAGACACTGAATTGCCCTATAGGATGGGTGTGTGTACAGTGTATCACAAAAGTGAGTACACCCCTCACATTTCTGCAAATATTTTATTATATCTTTTCATGGGACAACACTATAGACATGAAACTTGGATATAACTTAGAGTAGTCAGTGTACAACTTGTATAGCAGTGTAGATTTACTGTCTTCTGAAAATAACTCAACACACAGCCATTAATGTCTAAATGGCTGGCAACATAAGTGAGTACACCCCACAGTGAACATGTCCAAATTGTGCCCAAAGTGTCAATATTTTGTGTGACCACCATTATTATCCAGCACTGCCTTAACCCTCCTGGGCATGGAATTCACCAGAGCTGCCCAGGTTGCTACTGGAATCCTCTTCCACTCCTCCATGATGACATCACGGAGCTGGTGGATGTTAGACACCTTGAACTCCTCCACCTTCCACTTGAGGATGCGCCACAGGTGCTCAATTGGGTTTAGTCCATCACCTTTACCTTCAGCTTCCTCAGCAAGGCAGTTGTCATCTTGGAGGTTGTGTTTGGGGTCGTTATCCTGTTGGAAAACTGCCATGAGGCCCAGTTTTCGAAGGCAGGGGATCATGCTCTGTTTCAGAATGTCACAGTACATGTTGGAATTCATGTTTCCCTCAATGAACTGCAGCTCCCCAGTGCCAGCAACACTCATGCAGCCCAAGACCATGATGCTACCACCACCATGCTTGACTGTAGGCAAAATACAGTTGTCTTGGTACTTCTCACCAGGGCGCGGCCACACATGCTGGACACCATCTGAGCCAAACAAGTTTATCTTGGTCTCGTCAGACCACAGGGCATTCCAGTAATCCATGTTCTTGGACTGCTTGTCTTCAGCAAACTGTTTGCGGGCTTTCTTGTGCGTCAGCTTCCTTCTGGGATGACGACCATGCAGACCGAGTTGATGCAGTGTGCGGCGTATGGTCTGAGTACTGACAGGCTGACCTCCCACGTCTTCAACCTCTGCAGCAATGCTGGCAGCACTCATGTGTCTATTTTTTAAAGCCAACCTCTGGATATGACGCCGAACACGTGGACTCAACTTCTTTGGTCGACCCTGGCTAAGCCTGTTCCGAGTGGAACCTGTCCTGGAAAACCGCTGTATGACCTTGGCCACCATGCTGTAGCTCAGTTTCAGGGTGTTAGCAATCTTCTTATAGCCCAGGCCATCTTTGTGGAGAGCAACAATTCTATTTCTCACATCCTCAGAGAGTTCTTTGCCATGAGGTGCCATGTTGAATATCCAGTGGCCAGTATGAGAGAATTGTACCCAAAACACCAAATTTAACAGCCCTGCTCCCCATTTACACCTGGGACCTTGACACATGACACCAGGGAGGGACAACGACACATATGGGCACAATTTGGACATGTTCACTGTGGGGTGTACTCACTTATGTTGCCAGCTATTTAGACATTAATGGCTGTGTGTTGAGTTATTTTCAGAAGACAGTAAATCTACACTGCTATACAAGCTGTACACTGACTACTCTAAGTTATATCCAAGTTTCATGTCTATAGTGTTGTCCCATGAAAAGATATAATGAAATATTTGCAGAAATGTGAGGGGTGTACTCACTTTTGTGATACACTGTATGTGTGTGATGGACTGGCACCTCGTCCAGGGTGTTCCTGTGTGCCTTGCGCCCATTGAAAAGCTGGGATAGGCTCCACTACCCCTTCCCCACCCGACCCTAATTGGATAAGCGGTTAAGAAAGTGAGTGAGTTTATACATCTTATAATCAAAAAGTAGCTTTGATCCTGGCAATTCCTTATCTTTCGTCATATACTGTAGAAAAAACCTAATTTTTTTGGAGAAAAAGTTTGGAAAAAAAAATTAAATAACAAGTCTCAACACAACCCAAATCATGAATTAGCTTTCTGAAAACAAATAAATGTTTAGGAACAATAAATATTCATTTATAACAATGGGGAACATTAATCAAAGCACAGTATATAAGGTAATATTTTCATTTTGGTTTTATTAAAAAGTACAATATTGATATAAGTTCAAAACATTGTGATATTAGTTATAATACAAATGTTAGAAATTAGTTAACATAAATTAAAATATTATAACCAATTTATGGATCCCTAAAGATGAGCCGAAGTGTGTGAATGGTGATGGTAAAGCTAGAAGTGTTCAGCCGATCAGTGATGTGTTTGCATATTCTATCTGTGTCCATATGGGCTTCCTCTGGCTACATTCCACCTCCCAAAACATCTAAAAAGTGAATAGGTAAATGTGATTAGGTAAATGTGTTAGTGTGTTTTCCTCGGCAGGCCTATCCAGAGTACTTCTGCCGTGCATCATGTATTTGCAATTGACACAGAGCCCACTGTGTTGTGACCATGATGAAATGGTTATTGAAAATGAATATAATTTATAAGAAACATTGTAACAGGGCAGAGTGTGCCTCACTACGAAAGTGCCAGATGGAGCCTCGCACCTGTGAGATTTACAAAATAAACCCAATTTGCTGTGTGCTTAACCAAGAAAGAAAAATACTGTGGCTAAAAAGCAACAAAATAACAGAAACTAGTAACAAACCACAGAATTGTAGTACATAAGGAAAACCAAATCAAAATCCGCTGCCCAAAGTGGAGAGAGATGAGAAGGAAATTACAGAATGAGAACTACTTGTCACATAAATGCCAATCCAAGCACCAAGTTTGTAGAGATTGTAGAAAGGAAAAGCCAGCAAAGATGCAAACAAAGCTGAGATTTTAAAGACACTTCTCCAGGTGAAGCAAATTACGCTTAATGAGGTGCAGAGACTGCCTATTAAAGGAACCAGTACTGTCAGTCATCTCCATTACTCCTGCCGGCCATTAGTGGAATGGCAAGTGGGCATAATATTGTAATCCATGCCTCACTGCTGAGCTACTGTATATGGCAAGTGGGTCCATCCAGAATAGTGTGTTCAAAATTTAAGAAATGAACATACTATAGTTTAAAGATCTAATGCAGTATGCATACAACTTAGATTTGTAAAAAGCTTTTAATATTTAATTTTTCTCAGCTTATGGTCCAGTGTTGGCTTAATTTATCTGCTGATTAAGAACTAGTTAATGCTTAGAAACTGTAATAGATCATAACATAATAACATAAAAGTATATCTGTCATAACTATTTTGGGGGGTGGGGGTGGTTATGAAAACCATTTATTTACTTTGAACAGATATGTGGTCTTGCTTTACGTTTGTACACGGATGAACTGACAATTTTTATATTCATGCAGTCGGAATGTATGAGGAAAAATACACATACTGAAAAAAAACTTTCACCTGCTGTTTCTGTAAGATAGCATTAAGCTGTCATGCTGTGCAATCATCTTAGAAGCAGGATTACTCTATACATGCCTCATAAATACAACCACACACTCTCACTCACAACCACATACACTAGCTGTGGGCACTCCTCTGACCCCCACCAGTATGACTCAATGTTACAAAGGAATTTTCAGAAAGGGTAAATTATAAGGCTGCAGCCTAAATTGGGTGCTGCTCCTCTAGTTTCAGTGTCCAAAACTGCTCAAGGCCTGACAATTATGTGAAATTAGCGCTATGCGAGAACAATGTAAGAAACTAGAAACCTGCAGTCAAAATAGGAGTATTTTCAGTGTGCTTCAGACAAACCGGTTCTTGATATGGTAAATCTTTTGATTATAGAACTATAATTGCAAACAATATTTGCATACAAAAATAATGCCCAGTAATAAGTTTCAATCTGTGTGTAGCTTAGAGCAGAGATTGCTTTCTATATACTAATATATTTACATTTATATACACAGTTGCTGTTTTGATCTGTCAGGATAAAACTCCGCTGCTGGGAATCCTGATTGCGTTTAATAAGGATGTATTTGCCTTGTTTCTGTATTTGCCTGCTCCACGCCCCCTCCGACTCTTCTTTCTCGCCTGTGCCTCAGTGGATGCACACATGGGGCTCATTCACTTCTGCACAGATGACTCTGTCCGCTTACCAGGGTCCTTGCACAGCATTTGAAGTTCCCACCCACTTATTCAGGTCTCTTCTCACCCAGCAGACTTGTTGCCTATTTTTTGCTGCTGCAGGCACTGCTGCCGACCGGTAGCAGAGCCAAGATTTGAACCGGGGTGTTCAGAATCCCAGCGCTGGTGTGCTAGCAAAATACTAATCAAATGTAAACACAGGAACAAATGTTTAAACATTTAGTTCTGAAACCCTATGGCTTATATAAGCACTGTTAGATTGATGTGATTAATTTGTACCAGATCTACACTTTTGGGTCAAAAGTATGTGGACAACCCTATGTTGACAATTATTCAGGTGTTTCAGCCATATCAATTACAAATAGGTATATAAAATAAATTGTATAAAATACATTAATTAACTCCATATCAGCATTTTAAATGGGTGTTTGTATATTTTGTCCTTACCCAACTGAAACATGACATTTATTTAAGCATCGCTCATAATATAAACAGCATTGATAGCACTGGCAAACTATAAATAGGTCTTGTCCAAACTGTTATTTATACTTTAATTTACATCATGCATACAGGCCTAGTGCAGATTTGCTTGAAAATCAGAATATTGTAATTCTGTTGCCATGGTTTACAGATTGAAACAGATCTTATTCAACTGTCCAGATTTTAAGCCAAAAGTTAGCTGGTAATCAGCCTAAGTTCATTTGTAAACTGATACTCAGCATCCTAAAGCATCTCCATCAATAAATCAATAGCTCTTAATGCTCCAGATATTTTTTTCTATAGCTCAGCCATTGGCAGGATTCATTCCACGATGTTGGGTTTAATGTCCCCAGGCAGTTGTTTATTTAAATGACCATTTCAGCTTACAGTGCTGTTTAACTAGCACAGCCTCTTCATTAAAGCATGACAGGATGGCCAGATGAGGGATCAATCTCATAGCTAGCCTGAATGTGCTGAAACAGCACTCTCACTGATAGATGAAGACTTGGAAAGCATATTGACTCAATAGCTTTTTTTTAAAGATGTATATGTGTGTGAAACACTAATAAGTAACGTACGTAGAGAAAAGTAAGATACGGCTTAGAACTGGACATACAAAGTTGATGATTAAAGTGAATCTGCACTATCTGCCATTGCAGTCTACGCTTACTTTGCATTTGGTTTTGGTGTTTAATTTAGTAAAGCTGTAGCTCATCATACAAATGGTGCCTGGTAGGGCCAACTGAATTTTAAAGCTGCTGTCAAGTGATACAAATAATTAATCTGAGCTGTAAAACATTTTGGACCAAAGATTTTATAAATAAAACTTCATAAATAAAAATATAAGGCATTGTAATACAAATATACAACGATCAGCCACAACATTAAAACCACCTCCTTGTTCTTACCATATAGAAGCACTTTGTAGTTCTGCAATTACTGACTGTAGTCCATCTGTTTCTCTACATACTGTTTTAGCCTGCTTTCACCCTGTTCTTCAATGGTCAGGACTCTCCCAGGACTACTACAGAGTAGGTGTTATTTGGTTGTTGGATCATTCTCAGCACTGCAGTGACACTGACATGGTGGTGGTGTGTTAGTGTGTGTTGTGCTGGTATGAGTGGATCAGACACAGCAGCGCTGATGGAGTTTTAAAATACCGTGTCCACTCACTGTCCACTCTATTAGACGCTCCTACCTAGTTGGTCCTCCTTGCAGATGTAAAGTCAGACACGATTGCTCATTTATTGCTGCTGTTTGATTTGGTCATCTTCTAGACCTTCATCAGTGGTCACAGGACGCTGCCCACAGGGCGCTGTTGGCTGAATGTTTTTGGTTGGTGGACTATTCTCAGTCCAGCAGTGACAGTGAGGTGTTTAAAAACTCCATCAGCATGTCTGTGTCTTATCCGCTCATACCAGCACAACACACACTAACACACCACCACCATGTCAGTGTCACTGCAGTGCTGAGAATGATCCACCAACAAAATAATACCTGCTCTGTAGTGGCCCTGGAACAGTCCTGACCATTTAAGAACAGCATGAAAGGGGGATAACAAAGCATGCAGAGAAACAGATGGACTACAGTCAGTAATTGTAGAACTACAAAATGCTCTTGTATGGTAAGTAAAGCTGATAAAATGGTCAATGTGTGTAGAACCAAGGAGGTGGTTTTAATGTTATGGCTGATCACTGTATTTTCTAACTTTTGAGAGATTTATTACAGTTTTGCTAAATATAAATTAAGTAGTCCTTGTAACAGACAAGTAACGTTAAAACTTTATTGTCTCCATAAATAGTTCTAATAAAAATTTTATACTGGTTTTCACAATTTTAGAACACATAAGTAAAACATTTTTGTTGCCTATTCATTTAATCCATCTTTAATTAGCAGTACGAAGAATTGTGGATAAAAAATATTATCATCATCAGTCGTCATCATCTGTTGCCTCACAGCAAGAAGGTCCTGGGTTTGATTCCCACAGTCCAAAGACATGCAGTCAGATTAACTGGAGATACTAAAAGTCCCCCTAGTGGGTTAACATGTGTGTTTGCTCTATGATGGACTGATGATCTGTCCAGGGTGTTTTCTGCCTTTTGCCCAGTGAATCGCACCCATCGTGACCTGAATAGGATACAGCGGTGGTAAAACGGACAAGGAATCTATTGTCTGCTCCAATGAGACCAAAACAAAGTTTTATTGACAAACACCACATTTCAGTTTAGTGCCTCTGTACAAACAGTGCTGCAAAAAAGAACCTCAATCCAATGACAATATTTGTGGAAAGGACTGCATTTTCCCATTTCTAAAGAATATCTCTGAGGAGTGGTACCCCAATACACTGACACGAATATATTCAGAACTATTACTCTCTGCAGTCACAAAGTAATTCAATTTAGCAAAACTTGACATTCACTTCCACCAAAAGGACTCTGTCTGGTTTAAACATGGTTTTGAAAGGCAAAATAAATTAGATGCAAAACTGACTGTTGCTAACTGCCCAAGCATTCATCATACAACAGAATATCTAATAAGATGCACGTCCATTATCTCCACAGTTTTGTGTGGACTTCTGACTTTTTGTGCAATTCTCTGTCACTTTCATATGCATGATAAAGAGAGGCACAATGTGTATTCTGCCACGTACAGGTTGCATAGCCGGTGCCTTTGGGCGTAAAAGCTTAGAACATCTAGCCCTCAATGATGGAGCTAGCAGGACAATAGCTAATGTAAGACAGCTTGAATGATAGAGAAGAAAAAAGAGAAGAGTGACAGCAGAAAAGCATCAGATCTATTATGGAGGTTGAGTCCTTGAATGATTTGATTTGCTGCAGTGTTTTTATTTGAGTTGGGTAGAATTGGGGATAAGCAGTGAGACTATTAGGCATCACTCAGAGGAGCATCAGGTGCCCTCATCAGCACTTTCTGCTTCCGCTGCACTCTCAAGTCACTCAAGGAGCCAGCTGTGAAGTGCACTTATTATTATAAATCTACATTAATTCTGTCTATTATTTTACAGCCTGAGCACACAGCCAGCCAGCCTGCCGCACCAGCACTGTGCCAACACACACACACACACACACACTTGTGCATGACTCGTGTTATATTGGAGTGGGTTGGCATAGCCAGCAACTCTTTCCAGCTTTTTTCTATACACCAAGATGAAAGAAAAACAAGGCTGCAGAATAGCAGAGATACTCCAAGTATTTCCACGGTTTTACAACAATAGCTTATGACATAAAAACATCTGCTGGATCTGATTTAGGAAAGATGAAGTTTGTGTAACCTTGGAATTAATTAATTAGTGCGACCAGCTAAAATGTGTGGATTGTAAATTTGCCCTACCATTTAGTAGGCCACACAAGTCCAAAGTTATAAAATGGTACTTTTTAATGTAAACTATCCCCTCATCAAAAAATATAAAATAATTCTTTTCAAAATGCATTTCCCCTCAATTTTTCTCACAATGTAGTTGTATTTATTTACCCAATCGCATTCCGCTTCCTCTAATGTGGCTGACCTCCACTCCTGAGGACCTCTAACCGGCCTGCAAAGAGGACACAAAGAATGTGCACTGAAAATGAGGTGGTTGAAATATCTTGTTTTTTGGTCCACTTTACAAATGTATTAGTGAAACAACACAACAAAATGTACTGTTCCACTGCTGCACAGTTGAAGTTTGTGAAATACCTGGATTGTTTCAAAATGATGGCAGAGATGTACAGAAATATGAAAGAGCAAACCCAGCATGCTAACATCAAAATCTTCTACCAGCTAAATAGCCAGTGGAGGGAGTAATACTCCTGGAAGAGTGGATTAAGAATGCACAAATACAAAAACAATATGGCTCAAAAATAACCTAAAGGAAAATCTGTGTCAGAGTGCAGAACCCAACTGAAATGTAACGACATGAATAAAAGAGGGTCATTCATCTAAAAAGAAAGTGACATTTGTTTTCATTGTTTGCTTTGATTATCAGATGAGTACAGATTAGTACAATACAAAAAAAAACTTTATTACTTTATTACTTGTAATTAAACACTTATACACTTTTCAGCCTTGAAACAGAATGATTAATCAATAAGTTCGGGACGAGCAGTACAAATGGTTGTGTGTTATTAATTTTGGCAGAATGCTGGAAGAATTTATTCTTCTTTTATTTTTTTTATTTATGCATTTTCTCCCAATTTAGTGAAGTCTGTTTGTCTTCCGCTGCTGGGGGATCCCTGATTGCCGTCGAGGTGGATATATTGCTGCTCATGCCTCCTCTGACCCGCGTTTGAAGACCCCACCCATCCCGCCCTAGCAGAAACGTGGCTGCTGCAGTCACTGCCAATTATGCCCAGCCGACCGGTGGCAACGCCAAGTTTCGAACCTAGGAGTTCAGAATCTCGGCGCTGGTGTGCTAGCGGATTATCCTGCTGCGCCACCTGGGCGCCATTCTTTTTTTATTGAAACATCCTGTAGGGACAGTGGTAGCCTAGTGGGTAGAGCTTTGGGCTATCAACCGGAAGATTGGCGGTTCAAATCCAGGCTCTGCTATGCAGCCACTGTTGGGTCCTTAAGCAAGGCCCTTAACCCTGTCTGCTCCAGGGGCGCCGTACGATGGCTGACCCTGCACTCTGACCCCAGCTTCCAAACAAACTGGGATATGCGAAGAAAGAATTTCATTGTACTGTACATCTGTATATGTATACAAGACAAATAAAGTGTATCTTCTTCTTCTATAACATTTAGTTGTGATTTATAAAACAAACTGGTATTTTAAAAGAATTTACAAACTTGGCTTATAACTGTACTACTAACTAAATGAGTAATGATGTAATAGACAAAATAATGCAATAAACATTCATGCAGTAATAATTAAATTCCTAATCATGATCTTGACTGGACTTAGTAACGTTTTTTGGAATATATTCTTTACCTCAGGTTCAGACAGCATGCACATGTAATAATTTCTCCCTTAACAAATGATAATGTACAATAAATCTAAATTCCACATTAAACAGTATAATTAACTGTTTATATTTTATTTTTAGGGGTCTGCTAAATTAGTAAAGCAGTAATTACATTTACATTTTCAGCATTTAGCAGGCGCTTTTATCCAAAGCGATTTACAGTACTGTCACAGTATATTGTCCAAGCAATTGAGGGTTAAGGGCCTTGCTCAAGGGCCCAACAGCAGCAACCTGGCAGTGGTGGGGCTTGAACCAGCAACCTTCTGATTACTAGTCCTGTACCTTAACCACTAGGCTACAAATGCCCCTAATTAATGCTTTTAAAGAAAGACATCTGCTGCGTCTGTTTCTTGTATTACTGAGGTCTGCATGTATATGACCTAATAATATGGTATATGCACTCACAGGCTGTGCCTTTGACATTTTCATGGCATAAATGTTCAGTAAGATGGAACATGTCTAGTCTTAATGACTCCTTTGGTAACTCTTGTGGTGTTTCTCTGTTTGCGTAGGTGAAGCTGCCTTTAGCAAGGACAACAACTGCCTGAATGCAGCCAAAGCCTGCAATCTGAATGACACGTGTAAAAAATACCGCTCTGCCTATATCAGCCCGTGCACCAGCAGGGTCTCCACCACCGAGGTGTGCAATAAACGCAAGTGTCACAAGGCCCTGCGCCAGTTCTTCGACAAGGTCCCCGCCAAGTATAGCTATGGCATGCTGTTCTGCTCATGTCCATCTGAGGACCACTCTGCATGTTCGGAGCGCAGACGCCAGACCATCGTGCCAGTATGCTCCTATGAGGACAGGGACAAACCCAACTGCCTGTCGCTCCAGGCCTCCTGCAAGACCAGCTACATCTGCAGGTATGCCATGAGTCAGCTCAACGAGTGTGTGTGCCGCAGGTGGTAGTGACAGTAGATCAATTATAAACAAATGAATAGTGAGTCTGTTTCTAAGGGGAAATGATGGTTTGTTGCTCATAGCCTGTGAGGAGAGCCAGTCCAAGATTTTTACTCGTTCTGTGTGTGCTTTCTAGGTCCCGTTTAGCTGACTTCTTTACCAGTTGCCAGCCAGAAGCCCGTTCAATATCCGGCTGTCTGAAAGAAAACTATGCTGATTGCCTGCTGGCTTACTCTGGTCTTATAGGTGAGTCAAAATTGAAGAGAAATCATTTTACCTCATGCAGGTTTACCTCACTATAGCTGTCCGAGCTCCAGCATACACCATAAACTCAACTTCAATCACTTTTCATCCACTGCCTACAGCAAATGGTGTTTTCTGCAGTGTATCAAACAGTTCAAAACAGAGCCAGGGAAAGCAGGTCGCAGAAAAATCTATTTAGATTTTATTTAATATTAATTTATACATTATTAATACATGGTTAACACACAAATTAAGTCTACAGATGCAAAATACATTGCCATAGTCACTTATTATTTGCTAATATGCTAAAACACAAATCTGAGCAAAATTTATAAATACAAACCATGCAGCACCACAGTTGGCATCAAATGTGCTTCAAAGCATAAAGCAAAAGTGTGGTTAAATCATATGAGTATTTCACTACATAACCAAAATTATGTGGATGTGACACCCCATTTCAAAACCACAAGTATTAGTATTAAGTTGGTCCCCTTTTGAAACTATAACAGCCTTTTACAAGGTTTTGGAGTGGGTTTTCAAAAAAGATGTACCCATATGGAAGGGTTTTCCTCCAAATTCAAACTCATCAAACCATGTTTTCATGGACTTCGCTGGAAATTGATGGACAAAGAAATTTGATGGTTTGGCACACTGTTTTGGGTGTTTCCCCATGGGACCATTGATTAAAATGTAATGGAATATTAGCCTTAAATGTTATTCTATATCTTTTCAATGGTTACCCATTTATCTTTCAATACAAATGCATAACCCAGGCATGGGTATTTTTTTTTGCACTTTTGTACATTATTTTGCTGAATGACATTTTATGAAACCACCATGCAAGTGCATTTGCTGTTTCACATTTACATTTGTGGCATTTAATGGAAGCTTTTATTTAAAGCAGCTTACAATTATGACTGCAATTCAAGCAATTGAGGGTTAAGGGCCTTGCTTAGGGGTCCAACAGTGGCAAATTGGCAGTGGTAGAGCTTAAACTTGCAACTCTCTGATTGGTAGTACCTCAACCCCTGAGCTACCACTGCTAGATAATTATGTGGTCTTTAAAATACAGTCAGTTCCGAAGTAATAAAACCCTTGTGGAGTTGGTGAATAGCTAAAAGGTTAAAAAGTCTTTATGGTTAGAATATAAGAAAAGTACATTTATTCCAATATACCAAAAGAAAACAATGTAAATAAATTCCAAGTATTGGCGCCCCTTCACTTAGTTCTTTGTGTAGTTTCCCTTTGCCAACATTACAGCACAAAGTTTGGATAAACATGGAGAATACAGAGCAAGAAATCTGTTTGCACTCCTTAAGACAAAATTCAAATCCTCCAGACACCCTTCTTCTTTAGCTCATTCCACGTTTTCAGTGGGCCAGGGGTTGAGATAGCAGTTGCTAAATCTTAATTCTGTGGACAGTAAACCATTTTCATGTGAAAGTAGATAAATGTTGTTTACACTAGTACTTTACGTAGTTCCTATTGTCATTTATCCTAACAAGGTTCCCAGGGTCTATGGGAATTTGTGAAAGATATTAGTGTACAGTATAACCACACTTTATTTATCACTTTTTTGTCTTACTCAGCTGCAGAACCTAGTTTAAGTCATAAATCATCCATAATGTTGGCTCATTAACACCTAAACCCATTGCCTAATTCATAGGGTAAAAACATTTGTTTCATTTGTGTTTTTTTTATTTTCATATATTAATTAATTACTAATGTGATTTGGACTCTGTGTGACTTCATTTTATAGCTCATTAAAACAGGATGGCAACTGTGACTGCCCAAGTGTTCTTAAAAGTCAGAAACACTTAAGTAAATTAAGTAAAATATAAATGAAAATCTTCATTTTGCTTGGTGTTAATAATTATAACAAGTTACACATATACACATATAAATAATATTAATTAATAAATAAATAGTACTTAAAAAATTATGTGTGTATATATATATATACCGATCAGCCGTAACATTAAAACCACCTCCTTGTTTCTACACTCACTGTCCATTTTATCAGCCCCACTTACCATATAGAAGCACTTTGTAGTTCTACAATTACTGACTGTAGTCCATCTGTTTCTCTGCATGCTTTGTTAGCCTCCTTTCATGCTGTTCTTTAATGGTCAGGACTCTCCCAGGACCACTACAGAGCAGGTATTATTTGGGTGGTGGGTCATTCTCAGCACTGCAGTGACACTGACATGGTGGTGAAGGTGGTTTTAATGTTATATAATGTATAATGTTATATATACAGTGTATCACAAAAGTGAGTACACCCCTCACATTTCTGCAAATATTTTATTATATCTTTTCATGGGACAACACTATAGAAATAAAACTTGGATATAAGTTAGAGTAGTCAGTGTACAACTTGTATAGCAGAGTAGATTTACTGTCTTCTGAAAATAACTCAACACACAGCCATTAATGTCTAAATGGCTGGCAACATAAGTGAGTACACCCCACAGTGAACATGTCCAAATTGTGCCCAAAGTGTCAATATTTTGTGTGACCACCATTATTATCCAGCACTGCCTTAACCCTCCTGGGCATGGAATTCACCAGAGCTGCACAGGTTGCTACTGGAATCCTCTTCCACTCCTCCATGATGACATCACGGAGCTGGTGGATGTTAGACACCGTGAACTCCTCCACCTTCCACTTGAGGATGCGCCACAGGTGCTCAATTGGGTTTAGTCCATCACCTTTACCTTCAGCTTCCTCAGCAAGGCAGTTGTCATCTTGGAGGTTGTGTTTGGGGTCGTTATCCTGTTGGAAAACTGCCATGAGGCCCAGTTTTGGAAGGGAGGGGATCATGCTCTGTTTCAGAATGTCACAGTACATGTTGGAATTCATGTTTCCCTCAATGAACTGCAGCTCCCCAGTGCCAGCAACACTCATGCAGCCCAAGACCATGATGCTACCACCACCATGCTTGACTGTAGGCAAGATACAGTTGTCTTGGTACTTCTCACCAGGGCGCCGCCACACATGCTGGACACCATCTGAGCCAAACAAGTTTATCTTGGTCTCGTCAGACCACAGGGCATTCCAGTAATCCATGTTCTTGGACTGCTTATCTTCAGCAAACTGTTTGTGGGCTTTCTTGTGCGTCAGCTTCCTTCTGGGATGACGACCATGCAGACCGAGTTGATGCAGTGTGTGGCGTATGGTCTGAGCACTGACAGGCTGACCTCCCACGTCTTCAACCTCTGCAGCAATGCTGGCAGCACTCATGTGTCTATTTTTTAAAGCCAACCTCTGGATATGACGCCGAACACGTGGACTCAAATTCTCAGGCGAAGCCTGTTCCGAGCGGAACCTGTCCTGGAAAACCGCTGTATGACCTTGGCCACCATGCTGTAGCTCAGTTCCAGGGTGTTAGCAATCTTCTTATAGCCCAGGCCATCTTTGTGGAGAGCAACAATTCTATTTCTCACATCCTCAGAGAGTTCTTTGCCATGAGGTGCCATGTTGAATATCCAGTGGCCAGTATGAGAGAATTGTACCCAAAACACCAAATTTAACAGCCCTGCTCCCCATTTACACCTGGGACCTTGACACATGACACCAGGGAGGGACAACGACACATTTGGGCACAATTTGGACATGTTCACTGTGGGGTGTACTCACTTATGTTGCCAGCTATTTAGACATTAATGGCTGTGTGTTGAGTTATTTTCAGAAGACAGTAAATCTACACTGCTATACAAGCTGTACACTGACTACTCTAAGTTATATCCAAGTTTCATGTCTATAGTGTTGTCCCATGAAAAGATATAATGAAATATTTGCAGAAATGTGAGGGGTGTACTCACTTTTGTGATACACTGTATATACAGTGTATCACAAAAGTGAGTACACCCCTCACATTTCTGCAGATATTTAAGTATATCTTTTCATGGGACAACACTGACAAAATGACACTTTGACACAATGAAAAGTAGTCTGTGTGCAGCTTATATAACAGTGTAAATTTATTCTTCCCTCAAAATAACTCAATATACAGCCATTAATGTCTAAACCACCGGCAACAAAAGTGAGTACACCCCTAAGAGACTACACCCCTAAATGTCCAAATTGAGCACTGCTTGTCATTTTCCCTTCAAAATGTCATGTGATTTGTTAGTGTTACTAGGTCTCAGGTGTGCATAGGAAGCAGGTGTGTTCAATTTAGTAGTACAGCTCTCACACTCTCTCATACTGGTCACTGAAAGTTCCAACATGGCACCTCATGGCAAAGAACTCTCTGAGGATCTTAAAAGACGAATTGTTGCGCTACATGAAGATGGCCAAGGCTACAAGAAGATTGCCAACACCCTGAAACTGAGCTGCAGCACAGTGGCCAAGATCATCCAGCGTTTTAAAAGAGCAGGTTCCACTCAGAACAGACCTCGCGTTGGTCATCCAAAGAAGCTGAGTGCACGTGCTCAGCGTCACATCCAACTGCTGTCTTTGAAAGATAGGCGCAGGAGTGCTGTCAGCATTGCTGCAGAGATTGAAAAGGTGGGGGGTCAGCCTGTCAGTGCTCAGACCATATGCCGCACACTACATCAAATTGGTCTGCATGGCTGTCACCACAGAAGGAAGCCTCTTCTGAAGTCTCTACACAAGAAAGCCCGCAAACAGTTTGCTGAAGACATGTCAACAAAGGACATGGATTACTGGAACCATGTCCTATGGTCTGATGAGACCAAGATTAATTTGTTTGGTTCAGATGGTCTCAAGCATGTGTGGCGGCAATCAGGTGAGGAGTACAAAGATAAGTGTGTCATGCCTACAGTCAAGCATGGTGGTGGGAATGCCATGGTCTGGGGCTGCATGAGTGTAGCAGGTGTTGGGGAGTTACATTTCATTGAGGGACACATGAACTCCAATATGTACTGTGAAATACTGAAGCAGAGCATGATCCCCTCCCTCCGGAAACTGGGTCGCAGGGCAGTGTTCCAGCATGATAATGACCCCAAACACACCTCTAAGACGACCACTGCTTTATTGAAGAGGCTGAGGGTAAAGGTGATGGACTGGCCAAGCATGTCTCCAGACCTAAACCCAATACAACATCTTTGGGGCATCCTCAAGCGGAAGGTGGAGGAGCGCAAAGTCTCGAATATCCGCCAGCTCCGTGATGTCGTCATGGAGGAGTGGAAAAGCATTCCAGTGGCAACCTGTGAAGCTCTGGTAAACTCCATGCCCAGGAGAGTTAAGGCAGTTCTGGGAAATAATGGTGGCCACACAAAATATTGACACTTTAGGAACTTTCACTAAGGGGTGTACTCACTTTTGTTGCCGGTGGTTTAGACATTAATGGCTGTATATTGAGTTATTTTGAGGGAAGAATAAATTTACACTGTTATATAAGCTGCACACAGACTACTTTTCATTGTGTCAAAGTGTCATTTTGTCAGTGTTGTCCCATGAAAAGATATACTTCAATATCTGCAGAAATGTGAGGGGTGTACTCACTTTTGTGATACACAGTGTATCACAAAAGTGAGTACACCCCTCACATTTCTGCAGATATTTAAGTATATCTTTTCATGGGACAACACTGACAAAATGACACTTTGACACAATGAAAAGTAGTCTGTGTGCAGCTTATATAACAGTGTAAATTTTTTCTTCCCTCAAAATAACTCAATATACAGCCATTAATGTCTAAACCACCGGCAACAAAAGTGAGTACACCCCTTAGTGAAAGTTCCTGAAGTGTCAATATTTTGTGTGGCCACCATTATTTCCCAGAACTGCCTTAACTCTCCTGGGCATGGAGTTTACCAGAGCTTCACAGGTTGCCACTGGAATGCTTTTCCACTCCTCCATGACGACATCACGGAGCTGGTGGATATTCGAGACTTTGCGCTCCTCCACCTTCCGCTTGAGGATGCCCCAAAGATGTTCTATTGGGTTTAGGTCTGGAGACATGCTTGGCCAGTCCATCACCTTTACCCTCAGCCTCTTCAATAAAGCAGTGGTCGTCTTAGAGGTGTGTTTGGGGTCATTATCATGCTGGAACACTGCCCTGCGACCCAGTTTCCGGAGGGAGGGGATCATGCTCTGCTTCAGTATTTCACAGTACATATTGGAGTTCATGTGTCCCTCAATGAAATGTAACTCCCCAACACCTGCTGCACTCATGCAGCCCCAGACCATGGCATTCCCACCACCATGCTTGACTGTAGGCATGACACACTTATCTTTGTACTCCTCACCTGATTGCCGCCACACATGCTTGAGACCATCTGAACCAAACAAATTAATCTTGGTCTCATCAGACCATAGGACATGGTTCCAGTAATCCATGTCCTTTGTTGACATGTCTTCAGCAAACTGTTTGTGGGCTTTCTTGTGTAGAGACTTCAGAAGAGGCTTCCTTCTGGGGTGACAGCCATGCAGACCAATTTGATGTAGTGTGCGGCGTATGGTCTGAGCACTGACAGGCTGACCCCCCACCTTTTCAATCTCTGCAGCAATGCTGACAGCACTCCTGCGCCTATCTTTCAAAGACAGCAGTTGGATGTGACGCTGAGCACGTGCACTCAGCTTCTTTGGACGACCGACGCGAGGTCTGTTCTGAGTGGACCCTGCTCTTTTAAAACGCTGGATGATCTTGGCCACTGTGCTGCAGCTCAGTTTCAGGGTGTTGGCAATCTTCTTGTAGCCTTGGCCATCTTCATGTAGCGCAACAATTCATCTTTTAAGATCCTCAGAGAGTTCTTTGCCATGAGGTGCCATGTTGGAACTTTCAGTGACCACTATGAGAGAGTGTGAGAGCTGTACTACTAAATTGAACACACCTGCTCCCTATGCACACCTGAGACCTAGTAACACTAACGAGTCACATGACATTTTGGAGGGAAAATGACAAGCAGTGCTCAATTTGGACATTTAGGGGTGTAGTCTCTTAGGGGTGTACTCACTTTTGTTGCCGGTGGTTTAGACATTAATGGCTGTATATTGAGTTATTTTGAGGGAAGAATAAATTTACACTGTTATATAAGCTGCACACAGACTACTTTTCATTGTGTCAAAGTGTCATTTTGTCAGTGTTGTCCCATGAAAAGATATACTTAAATATCTGCAGAAATGTGAGGGGTGTACTCACTTTTGTGATACACTGTATATACAGTGCTCAGCATAAATGAGTACACCCCCTCTGAAAAGTAAGATTTTAATCAATATCTCACTGAACACAGGAACAATTTTCTAAATTTTGACAAGACTAAGTTTCATAGAACATTTCTTTAACCCATAACATAAAAGTAAGGTTAATAATATAACTTAGATTACAAAATATTCAGTTTTACTCAAATGAGTTGATGCAAAAATGAATACACCCCACATCAAAAAGTACTACATCTAGTATTTTGTATGACCACTATGATTTTTATGGACAGCATTAAGTCTTCTAGGCATGGCATGAACAAGTTGGCGACAAATTGCAACGTCTATCTTTTTCCATTCTTCAAGAATGACCTCTTTTAGAGCCTGGATGCTGGATGGAGAGTGATGCTCAACCTGTGTCTTCAGAATTCCCCGTAGGTGTTCGATTGGGTTCAGATCAGGAAACATACTGAATCACTTACACCCTGTTCTTCTTCAGAAATGCAACAGTGGCCTTAGATTTTCATGTTGGAAAAGTGCATGACAACCAAGGGCATGAAGTGATGGTAGCATCTTGTCCTTCAATATAGAGCAGCACATCTGTGAATTCATGATACCATCAATGAAATGCAGCTCCCCAACACCAGCAGCACTCATGCAGCCCCACATAAGGACACTGCCACCACCATGTTTCACTGTAGGCACCATGCATTCTTCTTTGTACTCCTCACCTTTGTGACGCCATACAGTTTGGAAGCCATCAGTTCCAAAAACATTTATCTTGGTCTCATCACTCCAGAGTATAGAGTCCCAGTAGTCTTCATCTTTTTCAGCATGGGCCCTGGCAAATTCTAGGCGGGCTTTTTTGTGCATGGGCTTCAGGAGAGGCTTCCTTCGTGGATGATACCCATGCATGCCATTCTTCTGCAGTGTACGCTGTACTGTGTCACGGGAAAAAGTCACCCCAGTTTGGCTTTTTACCTCTTTAGCTAACTGCAGTAAACTTGCATGGCGATTTTCTTCAACCCTTCTCATCAGAAGACGCTCCTGTTTGGGTGTTACCATCCGTGGATGGCCTGGACGTCTCTGTGAGATGGTTGCAGTTCCATCTTTGTAAAATTTTTGTATCACTTTTGCTATAGTATTCTGACTGATCAGTAAAGCTTTGCCAATCTTCTTTTAGCCTTCACCTTTCTTGTGTAAAGAAACAATTTTCTTTCTCAGGTCTCGTGACATTTCTCTTCCATGTGGTGCCACTGCTGACAGCATGAAATGGGATGGGGTTTTCTTTGTTAAGTAATGCCCTTTTAACTGTCAAGTGTCTGCTGGACACCTGTTTAATGAATAATTAGACTCACATGTGGTTAAATTCGTGTTAATTAGAATTTTGTAGTCTAAACTCCTAAGACTTTCATTGGGGTGTACTCATTTTTGCAACATGGTCTTGAATGAATTTGTTGAGAAAATAACTTTTTTGTGTGTACAAATGAACAAATCTTGTTTGCAATCAATGGCCCACATTTGTAGGAGTATTTTGTAGTATAGTACCCCATAGAAAATGTTGATTCTGTAAAGAAACTAAAGGTTTTCTGACAAATCTGTTGGGGTGTACTCATTTATGCTGAGCACTGTATATATATATATACCCATCTTAGTCAATGGTACAAAAACTCTCGTGCTGACTGTATGATCAGGTGATTTTAATAAACTGAAATTTTTATTATTTGATGGGTACTGGGGTTTAAGGTAAAGGATGAGTTAGTCACCTTCAGGTTGACCATGTTGACACTGTTTTTCGTGAACCAGGTACAGTGATGACCCCAAACTACCTTCGCTTGAGCATCAACGTGTCCCCCTGGTGCGACTGTAGCAGTAGCGGCAACAGCAAACAAGAGTGCGACAAGTTCTCTGAATTCTTCACCAACAACCGCTGCCTCCGTGAGTCCACCTGCTCTATTAAATTTAACACATCAGCTGGTTCACTCTGGCCTGACTGACAGCTCACTCAGCAGTCTCATGAGTCTCAGTCAGTCTTCTCATCTGTTGTACTACACTGTGTTTAATTGACAGCAGTCCTGCAGAACCACATGCACTGAGAACTGCTGTCTTAGTGCTTCCTTGTGATTAATCACCTGTAAATCTCATCTCTAAGCACTGTTTGAACCCAACTGTTTTGGTGAGAGACAGACCGCCAGCGGGATGACAAACAAACCACGCTTAAGTGGGGCGGTTTCTGAAGGCTTTGACAGAAAAAGGCAATAAAGCATTATTTGGGTGTCTGGAAAAAAGAAAAGTGGAAAAATAGATGTTATTTTGTCAGCCACTTATTCAACAATGTCTTGTTTAAATGGAGGAAATATGAGAAGATACACAGAAATGTAAAAATGGATCTGACTTCACAATTTTCAGGTCTTGGTTCAGACAGCTATGTCAGATCAGAAAGCCTCATTTATTATTTGGTTTTCTAAGATATCTATTTTTTCAGAATGAAGGTGTTTACCAAAGAGTTAAGTGTATTTAAGTCAGGTTTAAGTGATTTCTGCAACTGTTCTTTTGTGGTGACAAAATGATTAAAACACTTTTTTTTCCGAAAGAAATGTTTCTTTGGATTGGTGCCCTGTCTTGGGTATACCTGGATTGCACCCAGTGTTTAATGGTAAAACTAGACCTGTTGTGACCCTGACTAGTATAAAGCAGTTAGTAACTAAGGGGCTTTGTAGATAAGGTTCTAAACTCATGTTTGAGTCTTAGCTGAGCAATCAGCCTGGTCACGTGCTCTACAGGCTCAACTGCCAATGTCTGAATAAGAGAAGACCAGATGGGAATTCATCTCATTGCCATGTGGTTGTGGTGCCAGCACTAGCAGCAAAGGAATACAAATAATACTAGGAATCTGTTGTTGTTCTCTTAAATAAATAAAAACACTCCATATCAAAGTGTATATACAAGTAGAAGTACAAGTAAATGCAATTTTTGACTGGGAACTGTAACTTTTTGGGGGGTGGCACGGTGGCTAAGTGGGTAGCACTGGTGCCTCACAGCAAGAAGGTCCTGGGTTCGATTCCCGGGTTCGCAGTCCAGGTACTTTCTGTGCGGCGTTTGCATGTTCTCCTCGTGTCTGCGTGGGTTTCCTCCGGGAGCTCTGGTTTCCTCCCACAGTCCAAAAACATGCAGTCAGGTTAATTGGAGACACTGAATTGCCCTATAGGTGAATGTGTGTCTGCCCTGCGATGGACTGGCACCCCGTCGAGGGGTTGACTGTGTGTCTTGCGGCCATTATAAAGCTGGGATAGGCACCATTTTAAGTGAGTTTGCACCCTGCTCTAGCATTCCTGGAGGAAACTAAAAACAGCAACATCTTAGCTGTTAAGCAGTAGATCAGAAGCTCACAGAACAGGGGTTCTACGTGCTAGTGAACATAGCATTGCTGACCAAAGAATCGCTACCAAATGCTGAACTGCCTCTGGATGTTTGTCTAGAGCCTCAGGTATTGGAACCCATGTCTGTAAAACCACACACAATCATAAAAATGAACCATGCAAAGTATTTACTGGAATGGTGTAAAACAAACCCTAATGGGTTTAAATATGATCTCTGAAGTATTTTATCTCTTTCAGATTGTGTTGTGTCTCATGGTTGCTTTATAACCAAGACCAAAGGAAAGTCAAACAACCTTGTTGTTCCAGATATTTTAGCTACAATGCAGTGCTAAAAATGCTAATATTACCCAGCTTGTCTCATATGATTGATTACATTTAAGTTACAGGAAAGACGGTTTGAATATTTCTTTGTCAAACCATTCCTCTTTTTAGCATATAATAAATCTTCAGTGGAAAGATATTTTACATATTTTATCATTTAATCTTTAACCTCCTCTTTCTTTAAGAAAATATATTTGGCAAATCTCACAAATTAGAATTCTCAAACAAATAAAATGCATAAATCCGAGTCTCTTCAAATCACAGGAATATACCTAAAAACACACAACTTTCCTTATAAAATTATATAAATGCTGTACCAAGAACAACATGTGCAGCTATAGATTAATGAAGCATTGTGCCAGGAGGTGGACATTGCATTTCCAGAAGCAGCCATGCACAATGAAACTAAAATGCTTATCAGTCACAGTGTCTTTAAATATAGGGTGCTGTGCCTTTAGAAAGAAGAGACGTCATCTCAGAGGTCAAAGAGGGCTTCACCACTGGCACATCACACATCTGCTGCATTTACTCATGCAGACACTGTTGCATATTACAAAAATTTTAACGAGATGAGAACGTAGAACGACCTTTCAAGGTGGTTTTAAGAATAAGGTTGTTCAAAGGCATCTCTATTATAATGATTCTCCTTTTATTATATAAAATTACCCAGCACTCCTGAGGCTTGTACATTTAAACAGTAATGTTCCTGTCTCGAGACTGTGGATCTTTATCATCTTATCAGCTTAAGCACAGAATGGAGTGGACAAATCTATTCATATTAGCTCTGCATAAAACAAACTGAGATGAATGTAATTCTTTTGTTGCTGGGTATCTGTACGTGGCCAGCGTTTTAACTTCCATCTGGATCTGTGTGTGTAGGTAATGCTATCCAGGCATTCGGGAATGGTACAGATGTTGGAGTGTGGCAGCCTCAGCCACCCATCGCACCAACGTCTGCTCATTCTAGCACCCCTCAGAGAGGACGGGACAAGGCAACTAATGTTCTGGATGAGCGACCACTTTCTAATGAACTGGACCCCAGCGGTGATCACCACCTGTATAGTTTCTGCGGAAACCTGCAGGTAATATAGGACTAGAAATGTTCTTATAATACTTTCAAGCACTGTTATTACATTACATAAAATTTGCCCAGAGAAGGTGCAGAGAAAGTGCAGTTTTTTGTTGTTGTATAATTACTCCTGCCAGTAGCTGTCACTGTGTATCAGACAGAGGGGACATTAAGAAAGAGAGAAGAAGGAAGTTATTCTTTCATGAAATTACACCTACAAAATACAATGCTATTGAAATAAAAAAGGAGATAATAGAGAAATTTGAAAGTTATTGTTGTTTCTGGTAGATACAATGTATTATGGTGTATGGTACAGCACACGTACTGTACTGAAATGTGATGTGTGTTTATGTACAGTACAGTACTACTGTGTATTGTTGTCTATTATTGTTTATTACAGGAATGTCTATTCTATAATTTAAGATTTAAGGGCAAATATAGTTGTATTTATAACAAAAAAAGACCATTTAAGACATTAGAAAGGTTAGGTAAGGGGGTGGTTTGGGAAGTCTGGCACTAATTAATTCTATTTACATTATTTCTTATGGGAAAAATAGGTTTAACTAATGAACATTTTGACTTAAGAACAGCCCTTTGGAACCAATTAAATTCGTAAGTCAAGGGTCCACTGTATTGGGATATTTTGAGCATATAAGATGGGGGACCCACATTAATATAATTATTACAAAAAGAGACAGTGCTTTTAAGACACAGACTGACCAATGTCACTAAAAACCTACACACACCAATAACAGTGGTTTTTCACAGCTGACTCTCATACTTTACTGATATTATACTTTACTGATTGTGTATGATATTGTTCACTTGTCATTTTAAATTCACTGGTGAAATCGCTTCACATTTTGATTGATTGGTATGAGCCGTCAGAATGATCATATAATGATACCCCCTTTGGATATGAATAAAAGATGTTAAACTATCAAAACTGTCATGTCACAGCTAATTAACTGTTGCATTAAGACGAGGACCATCCTTTATCCAGAACTCTTCATCCATAACACTGCACACTTACACCAGCAAAACCTGAGATTCAACCCAAGCATGGCATATCACAAACTCATCATCTGCTTCAACTGCCTTTGCCAAGCCTGGTGGGCAGCTTTACACAGCTGAGAAATCCACACCAGGATACACCCATTCCCAGAATCTCGGTTTACGTACAGGGAGTACTGGACAATCAAGAGTTAAAGATTTCCAAATATGTCTGAGCAAATATCTGCTTGCCTAGAGCTTTACAGCTGAATCTGATTACGTTAAGATATAAACCCAATGCCTTTAGCACAGCTATTCATCATATTGTTTTAATAGTCATAATATGATTTAGTAGTGGGTACAGTTTCTTCAGTAGGATAGACCTCCGAGAAGACCATTAATCATTTTTGCCACAATCCTATTGCCTAGAATTACTTCCATTTTCAATTTTGCAGCAGGTTTGTGTTCTTAACTCTCAGAGGAATCGTTTTATCATGCAACTATCCAATGTGTATGAGGTGGGAACGGCGGGAGGGGGTATATACAGTATATCACAGTAAAGCTCTATAAAATGGCAATTATAATGCAGTGCTTTGTCACACAGTCTAATGCATACCACACAAACTAGATCAATTAAGCTGGAACCCAGACAGAGTTTACTGCAATTACATAATTGTGCAACTAGTTTACATTTTAGAGGGGCATTGCTCTGCAAGCCCCTTCTCTTACAAATCTCATAGGTCTCCTTCCTTGCCACTCAAAGTCTAAAAGGGCCAGCTGGACATAGAGTACCTTGTTATATGTTCAATAAAGGCTACCAGTTGGCTGATTAAACATCAGACTGTGTGGTGCCAAAGCTGTGTGGTGCCAAAACAGACCCAATAACATTATATCTCACTAATTAATGTGGCAGCAAACCCAGGAAATGCATGATTGATCAGTGAAATGCATGATTTATTAGTCAGGGCAAAATAGTTCAGGTTTTTTTTCTTTATTAAATGTTTTTTTTTTTCCAAAGTCCTGGCATTATATGGCCTTTACTGCTATTGTCAAATAACTATAACTGTTTCTACTTACGTTTCTGTATCTATTTTTTATTACCAACATCACTTGCCAATTTTGTTTAAAAATATTTTATATTGAAATACGTATAGACATTTCCCAACATAATAACATTTACACTATGCAGTAAGGTGATATAGAGAACATAAATAGTGTACATCATACATTTTTTTTTGGCAAATGGTAAAGCAAATGGAACACACAGAAACAATAATTGTTTGTGCTAATCCTTAAATTATTGAAAAGCAATTGAATTTTATCTAACTTATTTTTTCTCTGTCCCTCTATGTTTAGGCTCAGAAGTTAAAGATGAACATCACAGTGGATGCCCCATGTGTGGTAAGCAAAGCTCATACATGAATATATCTTAGGAGCATCAGTATTAACATGTAATATTTCAGTTACAATTATAAGTTAATAATAAATGTACACAATATTTACTTTCCTAACATGTCAGTCAATACATTTTAAATTGAACATAGTCTTACGTGATGTCACTCCAAGTTGGGTCGGCAACATGGCTAGATTTGGTGTAAATAAAAGAGGCACTTCATCTACAAGCTTTCTTAATTTTTTTAAGAAATTTCCTACTTAAACTGTTAGATCAATGCCAAACCATAATTTTTTTTTTTTCTAAATAATTATTTAAATACTGTATATTATAATAAGGTCTGGATTAAAGTATTTTCAGTTTCTATTAGCAATACATAGGTCAGTGTTAATTGTGTAGGTGGAGGAGTTCTAATTTTTCTTTACAAATGTGAATTTAAATGAAGGTATTCTTTTTATCAGTGCATAGGGAAACAAATCAAATAATTGCAATCGTCTGTTTTGAGCTAGTTAAAAAAAATAACAAGCTCTTTGTTTTGTGCTTTACAGGACCCACCCCTGATTGACCCAAGCAACTTTAATGCTATTGCAGGAAGTTCAGCCAAACTCATCAACTCGCTCGTCGTCCTCATTGTTGTTCAGCTTCTGCATTTGTAGCTTCCCAGTTCAGACTGCTCCTGTACCAGATATCATACATACACCCTTTTCCCCTGCAACTGTTTCTGTATGAAGTCTGACGTCTTGATGTGCTAGGCCACCTTTTTAAAGACTAATGGAAGTGCATTGCTGATGAACAAAACCAAAAGATGGTGTTAATGACGCAGACAGAAAAAGTCAATGGAAAAACTGATTAAGTAGACACCTTTGTTCAAATGTGCTCCCAGTGTGGTAAACTGTGTTGGAAATTACGTTTCATTTTGGTGCCAGGACACATTTATTAAGCAGATGGGTTTAAAAAAGAATTATTAGGTCCTTAAGATTATCCCCTCCCCACTGCAACAAGTCTCATTTGGTTAATGGGAGCAGACTTTACTATTTACAGATGTTCATTTCCTCAAAGTCGTGCGCTTATGATGTCCATGCTGCGGTTTGAATCCCACATCTCTCTGAAGAGCATCTGCCATCAAATCAGTCCATTACCTCTCTCAACATGAGCAGGACAAGTGTCCCCAGTGTGAATTCAGCATGATCTGCCTGATTCAGACTGAGCCTATGGATACAAGGATAAGACAGAAGAGAGTCAAGTATGTTAATATGGACCTTTCTGGTTGATTCATGATAAATGCTCGAGTGTCTATTTTGGGTACACCTGACTAAAGGATTATTATCATAGTCTTTATATTACATAAGCAAATTATATCATCTACATAAGTCATTCCTGTCAACTGAAATATCACTATAAACTGTTATAAAAGCTACTTTCTATTTGTTTGCACTCAGCAATTTTGATGTCAAGTTCACAACATCTAAATCGAGTCTGTGTTATGACACTTTCCTGGCTGGCTAATACATTTACATTTAAGACATTTAGCAGACATTTTTATTCAAAGCAACTTACGATTGTGACCAAATACAATGCAAGCCAATTGAGGGTTAAGGGCCTTGCTCAGGGGGCCCAACAGTGGAAAGTTGGCAGATGTACAGCTTGAACCAGCAACCCTCCATTTACTAATCCAGTACCTTAACTGCTGAGCTACCACTGCCTTATTAAAGAGCATAACTGGATTTGTAGCTAATTACATCAGATGTATAGTTAAAACAGAGGCAAACAAAATGTACTATTACATATCAGTAATATGCTTTCTTTTTATTAACTTAAAAATATATAAAGGTACACAAAGGAATCTAGTCTAATTTCTAAATGAACTTGTCTTTAACTTTAGACATTTTATTAAAAAGTACATTGTGATTCTTCAGTAAATGTTTACTAAAACTTGTTCAGTAAACCCAGAAGCAAAACACACTTAAAAGATGCACTACATGGCCTACAAGTATGTAAATACTTCTAACTGTTACCAAGTAAATATAATCAAATACATAAATTAAAATAGATGCTTTCAATATCATTCCAAGCTAAGTATGGAGGAATTCGAGTGGCCTGAATAGAGCCCTAAATAAAACCCCATTTAACAACCTTAGGGATAAATTTAATTGTCAATATCAAACCACACGATCTTGTTAAATATTATTGCCTGACCCCACAAATGCTCTTTGGATGCTCTGAAAACCCAACAAAAGTTTGTGTAAAGCCCTCCCAGTAGAATGGAGAATGTTGTTACAGCCAATACATAAAACATGGTCATTAATGTCATGGCAGTACTACATGTGGTTGTAAAAAAATAATGCCAGCTAAAATAAAAATCTGACTTTGCTTGGAGACTGAGAAAATCTCCCATAAATCCAGGTTTCATGTGGATGTTTCAGCCAGTGCAGAATGCACAACACACTGCGGAGGTTCTTTTGGAAATGCTTACCTTTGTTCAATTTTCCAATTAACCTCACTTGGCAGGCAAGCAATGTACTTGATCACATTACATTTGCATCGCTGAACAATCGCCCTTATACAGATCATATAAAAGAAGTGCTTTGTAGTTTTCTTGGCCAACGTTTCCTCACACAAGTACAAACAGAATACAGTCTTGAAATTTAGCTAAATTATTTAGCTACAACACTTGTAGACAGTGATTTCTCAGTTAAGTGCATGGTTAAGTCTTGCTTAAATCCTGACTGAAAAGCTTGGATGTTCATTCTACCAACTGTACTGGTGGAATAGTGGGTTCAATTCAACCATGCTAGTGTCTTGATGAAGGGGTACGTGGTACATGATAAGGATTGGCTCTGATGTAGAGAGAAAGTGGAAGGCACTGGAGGGAATACAGCAGTAAGGTAATGTAGATGTTTGGTAGATTAATAACAAGGTGTATGATTGAATACTGAGTCAGCTGAAAAAGTCTAAATATGATGAATCACTGATATCCCAGAAGTACACAGAGCTACAAATCCATTTCCATTGTTGTATTAATGCAACACATTGTGCAATTTTACTCAGATGTTATGTGAACGTGACCTTGTAAAAAGCCTTAATGGCACCTAAGATCTGTTTAAATGAACATTTATAAATGGCTATGTAGGTTTGTAAGATGCCATGTTCTGCAGTATTGTTTTGATTTTACGGTACGTACGCTTAGCATCAATTTCATTTTTTGAAGATGTGACGTTTTCTGTTTATAATGACGTTCAATTAATTTTATTTGTGCCATATCCCCACCATTGCAGAATTATTTATCAGCCAGTGTTTTAACAGTGTACAGAGTTCAGACTGTACAAATTGTTACGATATAATCTAAAAGGACTCATCTGTACAATGTGCTGTAAAATAAGAAAACATGGTTTCTCTCTCTTTTAACTGAGGTGTTCTAAAAGCATTCCGGCATTGTTGTGGTGTCGTGGACTGTATAAATCAATACTCATGTACAACAGGGCTGTAAGAAGTGTAAGAATATATTAAAATAGTCAAAAAGTCCATTTAATCTCCGTTCTATTGTTCTATTGTTCTCAGTTCTATCTTTTTGCCATCTGAAATGCTGCTCAGTCATTAAAAATATATACACTGATCAGCCATAACATTAAAACCACCTCACCTACACTCACTGTCCATTTTATCAGATCCACTTACCATATAGAAGTATTTTGTAGTTCTACAATTACTGACTGTAGTCCATCTGTTTCTATACATACCTTTTTAGCCTGCTTTCACCCTGTTCTTTAATGGTCAGAACTCTCCCAGGACCACTACAGAGTAGGTATTATTTGGGTGTTGGATCATTCTCAGCACTGAAGTGACACTGACATGGTGCTGGTGTGTTAGTGTGTGTTGTGCTGGTATGAGTAGATCAGGCACAGCAATGCTGATGGAGTTTTTAAACACCTTACTGTCACTGCTGAACTGAGAATAGTCCACCAACCAAAAATATATTCAGCTAACAGCGCCCTGTGGGCAGCATCCTGTGACCACTGATGAAGGTCTAGAAGATGACCAACTCAAACAGCAGCAATAGATGAGCGATCAGCTCTGACTTTACATCTACAAGGTGGACCAACTAGGTAGGAGTGTCTAATAGAGTGGACAGTGAGTGGACACCATATTAAAAAGTCCATCAGCGCTGCTGTGTCTGATCCACTCATACCAGCACAACACACACTAACACACCACCACCAAGTCGGTGTCACTGCAGTGCTGACACCGCCTAAATAATACCCGCTCTGTGGGGGTCCTGACCATTGAAGAACAGGGTGAAAGCAGGCTAAAAAGGTATGTACAGAAACATATGGACTAGTCAGTAATTGTAGAACTACAAAGTGCTTCTATATGGTAAGTGGAGCTGATAAAATGGACAGTGAGTGTAGAAACAAGGTTGTGGTTTTAATGTTATGACTGATCAGTGTAAGTTGGGAGTAATAGGATCCAACAAATTCTTCAGTGAAAAAGAGAAATACAGAGGCCATGGCAATTTAGCAGAGATGCAGAAGGTGTTTTGTGTTATCACCCTCTACATAACACTGTGGTTGTGTTGATGTATTAGCTATGATTACCTGAAATCTAAATCCTCTTAGTTTCTACTGTAGAAGTAACAAAGGCATCTAATGTTGCCCTATTGCTGCTAATTTGGCTTAGCAAAAAATTAGCTAGCCAACCTGCTAATTTGGCTTATGTTAAAAAAACTAAACAGAAATAGCCCTCCCCAATCAGCATACTAGATGTCAGAATAGTAACAGCAAAAAGTGACATTCTCTTTAGTATAGAAGATGGGTGGCTTAATGGGTAGCACTGTCACCTCACAGCAAGAAGGTCCTGGGTTTGATTCCCAGGTGGAGTGTGCATGTTCTCCCTGTGGCTGTGTGGGCTACCTTCCACAGGCCAAACACATGCAAGTGAGGTGAATTGGAGATACAAAATTGTCCATGACTGTGTTTAACATTAAAGATGTAAACTGATGAATAAGTATAAGTAATAAGTAACTACCTGTCCTGTCATAAATGTAACCAAAGTGTGTAAAACATGACGTTAAAATAGTACAGAAGAATGTGGTTTGGGACACAGTCAGAACTGTGAATAAAATAGTTTATTTCAAACAATAAATTTGTTTGTTTATTAGGATTTTAACGTCATGTTTAAACTTTGGTTACATTTATGACAGGAATGGTAGTTACTCATTACACAAGATTCATCAGTTCACATCTTTAATATCAAACACAGTCATGGACAATTTAGTGTCTCCAATTCACCTCACTTGCATGTCTTTGGACTGTGGGAGGAAACCGGAGCACCAGGAGTAAACCCACACGGACACGGGGAGAACATGCAAACTCCAGACAGAAAGGACCCAGACCACCCCACCTGGGGATCGAACCCAGGATCTTCTTGCTGTGAGGTGACAGTGCTACCCACTGAGCCACCGTGCCGCCCCTCAAAGAATAAATAACTCTGAATAAAAGTTGTAAACATAACAAGAGTTAGATACTTCAATCCCATTTGTGTTTACATGTGAAACATGCACTTACTTCAATTAGCTAGCTAGCCCACCTTCATAGAATGGCAGCAGGACATTGATTTTTGCATGTGATAAACTAAAGTTTATTATGTAAAGATTGTACACAGCTGATTCACAGCTTCCAAATACATCAGTTTTCAATCTAAGAACTACTACTATCCATCTAGTGAGTTTGAAATACAAAGCACAAAACCTTTAGAGAGAACCTTTAGAAAACCTCATTTTGTTCAGGCCAGAAACAGAGGCTCTGCCGATCAAAAACAGTAAAATCCCACCAGATGTCACACAATCGTTTCACAACATTAAGTTTTACAACATTCGACAGTTTAATGGGGTGTAGTAAAATGCCTTCTTGGTTTAGTGATGTCCTACCAGTGAGTTAAATTCTCCCCTCCTTAACAGTTGTAACAATATTAGCAACATTAGCATGCAGTAAAAACAGACCATGGGTCACTTAGCACTTTAATGGCTTTTAACCTCAATATATGGGAATGACATAGAAATGATTACGACAATGTCAGAAGCAACTATGAGTATAACAGATTTATTTTTGGCATGAAGCTCCTCACAGGGCATTAGGACTGTGTTACCGGGGGTGTTTGGTTGTGTTGTAAAGAATTGAGAATTGCGTCAGGATCAGCCCATGGGCCGCTTATCAGGCTTTGTTAACTCTGAGTCCTAGCGGGCAGGATTAAGAGATAATAGGGACAAGCCATGATTGTCAGTCAAATCGCATCTGTTTTGTCCACCAGGGACAAAAACAAACAAGGACACAGCATGTCCTCATCACACACTCCGTATGCAAGCGAGAGGTGTGGTGCCTTTTTTTTTTTTTTTTTTTTTTTTTTTTTTTTTTTTAAAACAGCTGCTGTTAGCCGTACTTTATTACCTTATTAACGGACAATCCAACTGTGCATTTCTCCACAAATGAGATTAACTTTTCACTGCAGAAAATGTCAGTTTATCACAAATATACTGACTTTATAGAAAGAGTCAAACATATGAGGTATGGGTGCTGTAGGTCTTCTCATTTGGACTCTCCTATTTTTTTTCTCAGATTTTTCCCCCCCAATCTAGTCATATCCAATTACCCTGGTTGCGTTACGCTTCACCTCTACCGATACAACCCTCCACTGCTGACTGAGGAGCTTTGCAACTGACACACGCCCGCTCCGACACGTGAGCAGTACCTACTGCCTCTTTTCACCTGCATGAGGCGAGTTCATATGCGGATCAGCCTTGTGCATGTAGAGACACACCCTGATCAGCATTATTTCTCGACTCAATCAATCAGCCAACAGAGGTCGTAATTGCACCAGTTATGAGGAGCCCTGGTCCGGCTTATCCCATCCCTGAACAACAGCCAATCGTTGTTCATGTAACCGCCCAGCCCAGCCGGATGGCAGAGATGAGATTTGATATGATGTATTCAAAATCCCAGCTCTGGTGTGCTAGCGTGTTTTTTTTTTTTTTTTTTTTATTAGTTGTGTAATAATTGCAGCTACTGTCATATTTATCGCCTGGAGAAAGAGGAAGTGTTAAATGACTTTCTAAATACTCAGATAGAGCTCATTTGTTTACCAAGGGCCAATAATACTAGAGCTGATTTTAGAAAACTGATGCTAGTCTATAGCTCTTGATATAGAACTCAGTAGGAATTAAACAGTTTGTGTTCTCTTAACACAGATCTCAACAGGTTACGACGTAATCCAATCCAGCACTAATTCTGAATTAAGACTAGTATTTGTTCTAGTCCCGATTCAGTGGAACAGCACTCAAAAAAGAAAGCGAAACTCTGGTCAGGAAAAATCTACACAGAGGCAAAATTTAATATCTAGCAAGTCTTCTGTGAGTCCAAGTGTTTTGTCATAATAACACAGCTTCACAGATCCTCATCGAACACATTATGAGCTGGGAAACCAGCCCAATGAAAAGCAAAAATGATACGGCAGCAAACAAATGAATAAAATTATGAACAGGGCGTCTGGTTTATTTCAGATAGCTGTTCAATAAAGCAATGTTGATTAAAAGGAAATATATTTCTTTGTATGAGTATATCAATAGCAGCCGCACAAACCTCGGAGCTGAGAATGACCCACGGCCCTGTTATAATGACTTTCTTCAAATAAAGAAAAGCAGCAAGCAGGAGAGACAATGTAATCAGAGTATACTGTGTGCTACAAGACAGGAAATTATATTTCATTACATCACCTCCGACCTTGTGCCTGCCATCAGCCACTTTTCTTTTTTTTTAAGAAAACTTCTCCAGCACTTACTGATACCAATTCATTTAGAAGCACTTCTTTCAACATAAGCACGTTTCTTTATTTTTTTTAGTTTATTGTGTGCAGTAAATGCCACGCTGTGTGTATCTGCGCTGAGAGATCTGCAGTCCGCGTGCCTGTGCGGAGATGATTTCCTCCAGAGCTGGAGAAGGGCACAGGTAATAAGCTGGGATAAGGATTTGACTTACTGATAATATTGACAATGTTTGACCCCTCGCCACCAAACCCAGACTAAAAGGGTGAGAGGGGGGTTTTGCAGAGACAGAGTGACAGAATAAGTGAAAGAGATGTTTTGAAAGTGCCCAGAAGTTTGAGTGAAGGCAGTTTGGAGGGAAGCAAAATGAAGGAAGGACTGGAAACATTCAGAAAGAAAAAAAGAAGTGGGGGACTGGTAATATGAATCACCGAAAGCCTTTCATATGTGTGATAAGAGCGACTTCTGCTACTTCATGCACAGAGTCACAAAAGATCAGACGCCAATTACAGAACACTCACAGCAAAGAGACCAGAAGAAAGCCAGAGAAAATAACTGGAGTGCAATAATAGAAAAAATCAACTTGGAGCGACACCTCTGCAATCATTCTGAAAGTCTAACCAAACAAAGTTCAGTGCCAAACGTTTTATATTCATCCCATTTCAGTAAGAGGGTCAGTCTGATCAGAACTGCGGTCGGTCCAGAGCCACAACCACTCCACAAAACATTTAGTGCAAGTGAAGTAATACACCTGGTGCCACATGGTGCAAATCCATCTAAAAGCATCAAAAATCCATCCACCAATGAAGTGACACCTTGTGGGAAAGTGGGACAGCTTACAGAAGCCCATCTATCCACTAGCAAGTTTTTGGAAGGATAGCCTGAGCACAGAGTACACAGAGACTAGAGGCGAGGATCAAACCCAAGTCCCCAGGACCCTGATGCTGATCTGCACATGTTAAACATGTAAAATGTGCAAATGGATATAGCAGTCTGATGCTTCAGAATGCAGTGATTTACTAGTTGTTATGATGTTTCTAAAACTCTCAAGAGTGGAAAGTTGAGGAAGTGCTCAGTATCATATTGTATTCAGATCATATTTTTAGAAAATCATCTGTAAGTACACAAACCTATTACATTTTTTATTAGCCAAACTGTTTTCATAATCCAGTACATCCATCATTTTGTTGCATCCCAAACTGTAATACATTGTTGTGGACATTACCAATGGTATTGTTACTATTCTAACTCACTGCGTAGTACATACTACTAAGATTAGGCTGCAGCCACTGTTTGCAAACACTTACATCACCAGACTAGCTTGGTAACTAATTTTGCATTTGTTTTAGTATCAGTGGTGTAACTAGGAGCTCATGGGCCCCAGTGCAAAAATTATTGGGCCCCCTCAACAAATTTAATACACACACTATATATATATATATATACGGGAGGAGCTTGTCAATGATCTCAAGGGAGCTGGGAGCAGAGAAATGCTGGATATGACCCCAAGAACACCATCCCCACCGGGCATTTCTTTGCCTCCAAACACGGCGAGTGGAGTTGATGCCAAAGAGCTCAATTTTGGTCTCATCTGACCATATCACATTCTCCCAAGCTTTCTCTGAATCATTCAGGTGTTCATTGGCAAACTTCAGACGGGCCTGTACATGAGCCTTCTTGAGCAAAGGGACTTTGCGGGCACTGCAGGATCTCAATCCATTACGGCGAAGTGTGTTACTAATGGTTTTCTTGGTGACTGTGCTCCCAGCTCCCTTGAGATCATTGACAAGCTCCTCCCGTGTAATTCTGGACTGACCTCACTTTTCTCAGAATCATTCTTACCCCACCAGGTGAGATCTTGCATGGAGCTCCAGAGTGAGGGTGATTGCCTGTGATCTTGTATTTCTTCCATTTTCAAATTATCGCACCAACAGTGGTCTCTTTCTCACCAAGCTTCTTGCTGATGGTCTTGTAGCCCATTCCAGCCTTGTGCAGGTCTACAATCTTGTCCCTGACGTCCTTTGATAGCTCTTTGGTCTTGCCCATGGTGGTCGAGAGATTTGAACGGAAGAAACTGATTCTGTGACAGGAGTCTTTTATACAGGGACAGGACTAATTTGTGTGCCTCATGGGCACATAACCGGTCTGTGGGGGTCAGAATTCTTGCTGGTTGGTAGGGGATCAAATACTTATTTCCCTTAATTAAATACAAATTAATGTATAACTTTTATTTAATGTTTTTTTTCTGGATTTTTTGTTGATATTCTGTCTCTCTCTGTTAAAATAAACCTTCCATAAAAATTATAGACTGTTCAAGTATTTGTAAGGGGGTAAACTTACAAAATCAGCAGGGGATCAAATACTTATTTCCCCCACTGTATATATATACTGTATATATCTATATATAGCTCACCACAGACAGATCCATTTGGTTTGCAGTAGTCACACATCAAGTTCGGCCTCATGTTCAGCAGGTTACACAGATTCCCAAAATCCCTTGCTGTGCACTCACTGTATATTTTGATTTTATGTACTCTGATATTTCATTGTCTTTTAGTTATTTCAATATTTTACTTAACGAAAATATTGTAATATAATAATAACGATCTGGCGAGAGCAGCCAATGGGGGGGGCAGCGAGGTGGGAGGTTGAGTTCATGTCGTGGAGGGACCCCCCATCACCATGGGCCCCAGTGCACCTGCCCCCTCCTGCCCAAATCCCAACCGGTAGTTACGCCCCTGTTTAGTATCATATTCTACGTATATTTACATACACTAGTAACAAGATGAATTAAAACTAAATTCTATGGTTTCCCTTTTCTATTGAAAAGCTGTTTTGGTCTTTATTTGCCTTTTTATTTTGAGAGACAGTTTATGTACTTATGTAGGTGCATCACTGTTTGCGCCTTAAACTCAAATCCCATTACAATGGGCACTTAAGCCATAACATTAAAACCACCTCCTTGTTTCTACACTCACTATCCATTTTTATCAGCTCCACTTACCATATAGAAGCACTTTGTAGTTCTACAATTACTTACTGTAGTTCATCTGTTTCTCTGCATGCTTTGCCCTTTCTCTGCATGCCCCCTTTCATGCTGTTCTTCAATGGTCAGAACTCTCCTAGGACCACTACAGAGCAGGTATTATTTAGGTGGTGGGTCATTCCCAGCACTGCAGTGACAATGACATGGTGGTGTTGTGTTAGTGTGTGTTGTGCTGATATGAGTGAATAAGACACAGCAGTGCTGATGAAGTTTTTACACACCTCACTGTCACTGCTGGACTGAGAATAGTCCACCAACCAAAAATATCCAGCCAACAGAGCCCTGTGGGCAGTGTCCTGTGACCACTGATGAAGGTCTAGAAGATGACCAACTCAAACAGCAGCAATAGATGAGCGATCGTCTCTGACTTTACATCTACAAGGTGGACCAACTAGGTAGGAGTGTCTAATAGAGTGGACAGTGAGTGGACACGGTATTTAAAAACTCCAGCAGTGCTGCTGTGTCTGATCCACTCATACCAGCACAACACACACTAACACACCACCACCATGTCAGTGTTACTGCAGTGCTGAGAATGAACCACCACCTACATTTACATTTTTGGCATTAGCAGACGCTCTTATCCAGAGCGACTTACAGAAGTGTTTCCATAGTAAACATTACCTTACTCTAGTTTAAGTAAACAGTTCAAGAACACACATCTGCCAAACTCTGTTAGA